>NW_023276493.1:0-573128 GCF_013357705.1 Chelonus insularis | reverse complement strand
TGACACTATCAAAACAGTTTTATATTTGAAATGGAAAAAAACTTAAAAGATGTGGAGATGATCCCTGAAATTGCAAAATATTTATTTGAAAATGGTGCAACATTAATTATCGACAATGTTCCTCCAGGAACAGATTTCGGGATAGATTTAAAATCGTGGAAAACAGGAGACAAATTTAAAGGTATTAAAATGATCCCTCCTGGAATACACTTTATACATTATAGGTAACATCCACACAGCAATGTTTTGATTGTAAAATACATTATTTTATTTGTTTAATTTTTTTGTCTATTTAATTATACTCATTTAGTGCTACTGATGCATATGGAGATGCTGCTCCAAGAGTCGGCTTTTTCCATAACTTTCATGAAAAAGAAATCGTTGTAAAACGTTGGAGTATAACAGATGAAGAAGTTCATATGGAAGGTAATATCTAAAGACAATTAGCTGATTATAAAATTTATTATTTTTTAATCTCCGAAACTAAACACTGTAAATATTTTTAATCGAAACAGATTTAGATAATGAAATAATACATCGATTTAAAGATAATCTACGTGAACTAGACAGATTTTTGGGACCTTATCCATATGACATCAGTCAATATTGGAGAGAGTTAACAAGTAAAATTAATCGAACTATTGTTGATCGATGTCAACCTACCTGTAGGTAAATATACTGGAATAGAGCGTTATATTAAATCTTCGTTCAATACAGTCAACAATTTTTTTTAAAGAATTATTAGATCAGCTCTGGAATTGGAAAATTTTGATGATGCTACTCGATCACGATCAACTGATCCTAAAGCAGTTCAAAAACCTACTAATAGATTCACTGTAGGAACAAAAGCAGAATCATTACTGCCTAATTTAAAACCAAAACCTGGAACAGAACTTAGATTTACTCCATTACCTGAAAGAAACTATCCTGAGAACGCTACTCCTGCTGAAATAACTCAACATTGTTTAGATTCTTCATATACTTTGAATCTTATTCTTCAAAAAATGAATGAGTCAGTATTTTATGAAAAAAGCATCAAAAATATTCTCATTACAGTATATCATCTTATTAATGAAATTGTTTTTTTTATTCTATAGCCCAATGGAAATAATTGGAGAACTCCAATTTGCATTCATTTGTTTTTCAATAGGTCAAAGTTTAGAAGCTTTTGATCACTGGAAAAAATTAATCAGTTTAATTTGTCATACGGAAAAACTTATTTCAGAACGTCTAAAGCTGTTTATTGAGTTTCTGAAAACTATTGAAATACAATTATCACATGTATCACATGATATTCTTTGTGATATAGTTGACAGTAATAATTTAATTTATCAGAATTTACGAAAATTATTTTCAACAATTGAACTCAATACAAACATTGATGGAAGATTGAAATCTGAATCTTTACGCATGCGTGAACGTTTACAAACAAAATTCTCTTGGAGCTTTTCTGATTTATTGGACGAAGATGCTGATGAAAAACCAGTAGTTGTAACAATGGATTGAGGATGTTTATGTCAATTGTTTCATGTTATTATGTGTTTTGTTTATTGTTGTGTATTGAGGAATATTTTTTCCTGTTTACTATAGTACTACAATTTTACTATAGTAAAGTCTATTTATGATACTATACTAAAATTATTTTCTGTAAAAAAGTAAATACGGCATGTAAATAAAGTTGGTTTTGTATTTTTAAACGTGCATATTCAATAACAATGTCGAGAACAATTAGATTATTAGAAGAACGACAATTAGCAACAGAAGTAACTATTATGCGATGGTCGCCAAAAATGGATTTGTTAGCTGTTGCTAATAAAAAAGGTTATTACTTCCTTCAAGTGTCTAAATACAAATAAATTTTCAAATAATAATAGATTTATAACTCATAATTATAAATTTTTAGGAGAAGTAGCACTTCATCGACTTTCGTGGCAACGAGTTTGGCTTATTTGTCCACCAGAAGACTGTGACACCGTATCTGATTTATTTTGGCGACCTGATGGAAAACTTCTGGCTGTTTTTTATTCAAATTCTAAAAGTTTACATTTGATAGATATAGAAAATAAAAATATAATTCATAAAAAAGAGCAAGAATCAAAGAAAGATATTACTTGTATGGCTTGGTTACCAATATCTAGTCAAGATGTAGCTGAAAAGTTAAATTTTAATCGAGATCACATGTTAACATCACCTACAGGACCTTATCTTCCACCGTTACCTAATTTAAATAGAAGTTTTAATCATGAACTTGATCGCAAAGAATTTCTTTTTCATTCATTGGATATACTTTTCGTACGTACTAACTATCATCTTGTGAACACTTATAAAAATTTATCAAAATAACTTATAAATCATTTCAATACTTAGCTAGGCCACGATAATGGAGAGATAACAATGTACGTTTTTGGAATGTTTTACTGTGGAACAATTAATATTGGTCCGGGAGTAGTAACTAAAATATCAGGTGGCTTAGGAAAATCCATTTGGGTAACATCTCAAACTGATGCTGGCATCATAGTTCAAGGGTTGTCATGTCCCCTTCTAGAAAATTGTAGAGCATTTTTAAAAATTGCGCAAATGCAAGCTAATATCAATTATCTAATGGATTATTTATCTCAGACATTGATGGCGATATCTGAGGCTTGGGAAACGATTTTGTTAGAAATGGATGAAAAATTATCCCGATATGAAGAAGATGAACTTCCTGGAACTCTTGCAGCTGATTTTTTAGAATTATTAATGATTGGAATTTCATCTAATAAACTTGCAAATTTTTTGCTTCATGATTTATCCGATAAAGGATTAAAAAAATTAGGACATAGTATTGAAATTTGTTACAGTAACATTCAGGTAACAAATTTTATTTTAGATAAATAATCATTAATTTTCTTTGTAATGATGAATATTTTCCTTTTCTAGAAATTAGTTCTCAAACATTTAAATAGTGTCAGTATGGCATTAATTTATCAATTAGCAGAAATGCAAGGAATGGCAAGATTTGGTAGAGATTATGAAGATCTAGGATTGACAGAAGAAGTACGAATTACAGATGCTAAACATGCAGCGGAGACTTTCTTAGCAAAATCTTCTGAAATTCAACAAGTTATTGATCATAGCATGAAAGAATACAAGGCCTTTTTTAGGTAATAAATCTGACATTCCAAAAAAAAAATTTTATGAAATTTTAATAAGAAAAATTTGTTTAGATGGTTGTATGTTGAAATTGCAAAATTAACCGATGAAAAAATTCCATCAGAAGCAAGTAAAATATCACAACAAGAATTAACTTTTATAGCTGAATTTCTTCTTGGCTTTGATACCAGTGCTATTTTACCAGCATCGGCATCAACTCCTACATCATCACATAGTACTCGCATGGATCGTCGTAAAGGCGTCAACTTGGAAAAATTAGGACAATATCTGAGACGAGAAAAATTAAAAATTCCTTTATCAGTAGAAGGAAGTGAGTGGGCGACACTCCTGGAAGAAAATAAACGTCTCCACAACCATCCACTTACTATCAAACAGAATTTAGATTTGTCACTCTTACAATCTCATGAAAAGCTTGTAACTGCAATAGATAATTTATTCGCAGGCATTTATAAAGGATTAGTAGATCATTTTTCCATCACAACCGTTGACATAAACTTAAGAGCCCAATCTCAAGAAACTGAAAAATTATTATCAACTCAAATAGTGAATAATGACAATAATTTAATTATCGCCGTTGTATCTGATAATAATCGTAAAGCTCTAAGACTATTTAAAGTTATATCTTGTGATGAAAATAAAAATCTTCTGTACAAAAGCAGCACGATTACCCTTGATAACAAATTAGGTAATATTTGTTATATAAATAATATTTATAAATCTATCACATGAATTAAATTATATATTGACAACATTCTTATAATTCGATTTATAATGAATATTTTTTTTTCAGGATCATTTTCTAAACAGCCAATAGATCTGACTATCATAGATTTACAATTCTACTCGACTGATTACCTTAGTTTACTCGTATTAAATCACAATAATTTTACAATGAGTTTGATTCAATTGCTAATTGACGAAAAGTGTTTTAATAATGAACTGTTCGATACTTCTAAGAGTGAATATCTTTGTAGTGATATTGATAATACGAACTACTTAAATATCAGTGATTTTATTGGAAATAATCTACCAAAATCGCTTGGCTCTGGTGTAAAAAATGCAAGAATTTTCGTATCAGGCCCAAGAAAAGTTGCAGCAATTCTCAGTGATAATAATAGAAAAGTACGACTTTTGGAAACTGAAGTGGAACTCGACGACGACGATGATGATGATGAGGATGATGATGATGATGAAAATGAAGATAATGATGATAATAATCGTGGCGGCGGTGATGATGGAGACAACGATGATGAAGATGAAGATGATGATGACGACGACGATGGCAATGATGATGATGATGTTGATGAAGATAGTAGTGATAATAAAGGTAAGACAGATGATAAAAGTAAAAATTTTGATACTATTGAAAATCAACAAAGTTCAATGGAAATATCGAGTAATGCTTTATAAAATTTATAGATATTTCAAAAAAACATTAATAAATTTTTTAAATAATTTATTTCTATATTTTTTATACAATATCATTTAAATTGAAATATTTACAAATGGAGTTTATTATGCATTTAATAATGAGTAAAAATTTTTCGAAACTTTGTTGTAATAATCGTAAAGAATTTTTTTGAAGTCATAAGACATTGCGAAATATCTTTTTTTAAGGAAGAGCTTGTTCATTTCTATGATGTGCAAATACTTTTGGTAAATCACTTTCTAAACCAGGATTGTCTATGCCTCGGTTTGTTTCAACTTTTATCGTTGGTGCATTTACTTGATATTTATCTATACAAGTTCCTCTTGATCCTGGCATATCTAGAATATTAATTCAAAAATTAATATTAATCTTTATATCTATATTTGTTGAAGTTACTATTGAATGATTATTTATAAATAATTTTTAACCTGAGAATTTTTTGTTACGCCTTTGTTTTCTTAACATAAATATTAAAATTACTGCTATAAGAATTAGAACTATCATTACTGCCGTTAAACCCCGTAATAAATTCATCTGTAATCATAAAAATATTAATTTCCTCAAATACAATTATTCCAGTTAACTGGTTATCGCGAATGTAGTTGAGTTAAGAGGTGCCAATAAATCGAAAAGAATTATTTTACCTCAAAATCACTTGTCCAATCATTTGCATTTGTAAATACAATTAATTCTACAGTATTTATATTATACTTTGAATTGTCCTCAATTCCTCGTGATACACATTGATAAATTCCTGCGTCCATTGAAGTTACACTCTATATTATATTCAAAAATGCCCAAAATAAATATCGTCTGCAATATTTGAGTTCAAGGTACTCTAGTAAATTTTTAAACGTACCCAAATGAATAATTTACCGGTTAATACTTCATAATTAAATTTTTTTCCATCAAATTGATTACCAGGACCAACTATATTTTTATTTTCTAATTGCCAGAACATGAATCTATGATCATGATCATTACTTAAACAATACAAAGTAGCTTGTTCACCTGCCCTCACTTGTGTCACTGACATAGTTCCATTTATTCTCACAATAAATGTATTTATAAATAATACAATCCATAATAATTTATTAATCATCTGTAAAAAATTTATTTATAATACTTAAATGTATTTTAATACTACTGGATAAAATCAAAGTATAATTGAACATTACGGAACATTACTTTTAATTTATCTTTCTATTTATTTTTGTAATTTATTTGAAGAACTCCACAATATTGCTCATTCGTCTTCAATATCTCGACATAAACTGAACAAGGTGTTTTGCACTCTTCTCATTTGTCATCTTGTCATTTCACTCAAATGTTTATTACGCAATATCATTGATGATATTATCTATTTGCAATTTTGGTTTTTTTATTTTTTCATTATAAGAAAAACTGTGGCATTGATAACTTGAACTATTTTCTTTGTAGTTAATGTTTTGGTAAGTTATTTTATTGGAATATATTTCATTATGATTGACATCAACATCTGCCACAGATGTAGGCTCTTTATATCGATATTCTTTTCAAATAAGTTATATAATTTTTTTGTTATATTAAAAATAGCTAAGCTGTATTTTTAGTGATATTGGCATTAATCCAAGGATAATTGAATTTGTACTTTGAAGTTTGTAAATCTTTCAGACATATCAAAACATAAATGATTAAATATTTCATAACTTCTATCAATAATAATCAATGAAGTTATAGTGCAAAATAATTCTTAATATTATAAATATCGGGAGTGTTGAATTAGATGAATGAAAACATCAACTGTTAATGCTGGTAGAAGAATCAAAAATGGTGATAGCACAGCTTTTGCTGGTAAATTCCAATACGGTGCTTCTAGTCGTAAACAAATTAATAATTGTACACTTAATTTTAATAAAACTGCTATCATATGCCAAGCCTAGAAAAATAATCATCATTAACATCATGAACTATTACACTACTATTCCTTAATTTTTCACTGTCAAATGTATTTGTTTGTTTATTTAAAAAAAAAACATTTACCTTACGGCGTAATCCTTCCATTTGATTATGACCATTTTTACAATGTGATATGATATTAAATACAATATAAATTAATAAAATACTATCATACACCCACATTGGTATAAAAACAATAAACCAATTCCACTGTATTCTTTGATCTAACCTTAAGACAAGTAATATTAAAAATATTAACAGTTCAAACCAAGTAAATAAAGCACGATGTAACACTGCCATTGTTTAGCTAATTGTTCGTTGGTTTTTTTTAATACAAAGTAAGTTACTCCATTAAATAAATTTTGGAGCTTTTTTGATTGTCGGTTTATTTTTCAAATGTATCCATTTTATTAAAGCAGAAGGAACGATGTAAGATTTTTACTTCAACTTTGGAAACTTAAACACACGACGGAACAAAATTTACATGTATACATAGGTTATTATTTTTTGTATGATTCTTAATTCTAGACTTTAATAATTATTTTTTAATTAACTGATAATTTTGATAATGACAATCAAAAATTCTTATCGAATAATCAGAAAAACTATGTAAAATAACTGTCGATAATCAAAAATTCTAATTTATCAGTATTGTGTATTTGTGTTTGTTTGTTATTAACAACAATGATGAAATAGCAAATTTGCATTTTCTCTGAGGAAAATGTGCAACAAATTTATATATAGTTAGAAATAGAGTGATAGTAGTATAGTTGTATTTTTTAAATGGCAGGAAAATTCATTTGAAACGTATGTAAGCTCGTAACATATGTATATAATTATTTGATACCACACAATGAGAGATTCATTTAACACATTTGTTGCGCGTGCGTGCCAAGTACATTCGAGAAGAGAAAGAACGAAAGAACATAATAAAGAAAGAAATACAGTAGTGTCGTGATAAAATAATTATTTTAAAAAACACTAATTTTTATTAATGTTGTGCGATTTCAACTGTTCATACTTAGAACGTTTTTCTCAGTTATTTTTTTTTGTAAATTCATTTAAAAATAAATTTTTATCAATTGTTTGTTGTAATTAAGTGTTTATTGATGGTATGCACATGTGTTACTGATTCATTTAAAGAAGATCAATCCCATAGCTTGAAGGAAACAAAATTCAATAGTTTTTACATTGTTTTCTACATTGCAGAATTGAATATTGTCTATAGAGATTATTTTCGAGTGTGAGTAGTAAAAGTGACAACTGTATAGGTTACACATAAAGTTAGATTTTTGAAAATCTTTTTTTTTTTATTCTTTCTTTGTTCAATATTAATTATTAGTCATTTAAGTAAAAATATACGAGTTTCGTTATAAAAAAAAACTAATCTTATCGTATTTTTTAATCTAAAATTTCATTTTTAATCTAAAGTTTTTATCTCTTTTGCTTTCTTGTTGAGAATTTATTTCTTTCTCTCTCTTTCTTTCCTATAGAGTCTTATAGTTATTTTTTTGACAAGTATCTAACAATAAACAATACAAAGTAAGAATTCAAAAATACATCACTGATGACTTTACAATCTTGTTAAGAATTTAACCTAAAGGAAAGAAACACAGAATTGAATTTTAATTCAGCTGTAAGTTTATTATATTAACAGATAATTTTATCAATTATACGATTGCCTATTTTACAATATAGATTGTAAGTATTAATTTCTTATTTGAAAATTTTATTAACGATAATTTCTAGAATTATATAGGAAAAAGAGAACAAAAGAGAAACATCCAGTCATTTTATAATTTTTTTTTTGTTTTCGTTATTTTATAATACTATTATTTTTAAAATTAAAAATTGTTGGATTAATCTTTTCTATTTACATAAAAAGAAGAAACGATATCAATAAAAATAGTTCAAACTGAAACAATTATCAGTTAAACAATATTACTGTGGATAAAAACATTTTTTATAATATATAAATAAATCTATGAACGGCAAAGCTCAAGAAGACCCTGCAGAAGACTTTACTTCCAGGTATTATTGTTTTTAAATATTTTACAAGACAATTACTGTCAATTCCATTGATATTATTTTTGTTTGCTACTCCAAATTTATTGAAAATTTTTTTGATTTAATTATGGAGCATTATACTATTGAAACGTATATTAGTTGAATTAATGATGTAACGATGATGTTTATTTTATACTTTTTAGGGTAGAAGTAGACAGTCCCTGTAGTGACATGAAGCGTGCAGCGGCTAAAAAATTAATAGAGCGATATTTTTATCAATTAACCGATGGTTGCGGTAATCCACAATGCGACAATCAATATTGTGCCTCTAGTGGCAAGGTAATCTCATTTAATTGTTTATTATATAAATGTTAATTTAAAAAAAGATTTTATTCAAACTGTAAAAACATTATAAATCATTATTGGGCACTCATAATATTAGAATATTTCATAATATTATGTTTTTGATTATTTAGGTCACAAATTTGACACCTAATCAAGCAGCAGCTCAAGCAATACAATTATTTTCTCAAGAAGCTCGTTTATGTGACGGCACACAACCCAGCAAAATTCCTAGAACATCGTCACTTGAATCAGGCCCAGCATCTTTAGCAAAAAGTCTACCCACAAAAATAATGAATCCATCATCTTCAGTAGAAGGTATCAATGACGATAAATCTGATGAAAACTCTAAAAACGTTGAAACATCAAGTTCACCACCAATAGAATTAAAAATCATGGAGAATTCAAATGATAATATTTATCCAGAAAATGATAATTTCCCTTTAAAATCAATGGAAAATTTACCAAAATGTAACAAATGTGGTAAAGAATTAATATCTGATGATGAAAGTGATCGTTCTCATGATAGTGATGATTACGGTTCTAAAGATACTTTGTTCACTAAACCTAGAAAGAAAAGTATCAATGGTTCTCGTAAAAATCTAAAGAATTATAATGCTAAATCACATCCAAGAAAGTCGACAGCTAGAAAAAATATCAAACATACTGTGAAAACTAAGAAAAAACCGTTAAATCTTTTAAAAAAAATAAAATTAAATAATAATGGCGATTCTTCCAATCAAGCAAAACGAGATGCAGTGGCTGAATTAATTGTTCTTGCTCTCTATCTTCGTTATTTAGAGTCAAAAAAGTATCGGAAAAAATTATTCCCATAAATTGATATATAAGTTTATTTACCTGCAAACGAGTACTCAAAAATATCTGATATCTAAAAAATTTGATTAAACAAATAGATCAGTCCAACTGAACCAATATTTTATTTTATTAAAAGAAATTTAATCATTCACTCAATTATGTATTTGAAAAATTTAACGGTGCATGAGAATAAAAAAAATTGCCCTTTAAATTGTCTAAAATTAATTTTATTTTTATGCTAAAGTTTTTTATACTCTGATTTCAGATAAGCCAATTCCGTATCTAACGGAAGCTAAGTTGTTGGATTTGATTGAATCTTGTAAAGTAGAAGGATCTTATTCTTCATTAATTCGATCCTTAGGCGAAGTTTTCTCCTCATCTGAAGCTTTAAGCCGAAGTTTTCAAAAAGTAGAGCAAAGTGAATCACCACTAGTTGCACTTTTAGAACGCGCACCAGTATCATTACTCCAGCCTCCGGGAGACTTGAGTAAAGAAGCCGTTAGATCACTTCAAGGTGAAGACAAAGATATTGATAGTAGTGATCCTTCAATTCCTAGTCTTGATGATACCAACGTTGATTTAGAAGCTGTTAGACGATCTTTTGCTGCACTCTGGACCTTACCAGGTAATATTGTACAAAAGATCTTTTTGTAAACATAAACAAATACTATTTATGGCGAATTATTTAATTTTAAACTTTTGTTTTATTATTAAGGGGAAGAATTTGAGTCTGCTCTAGTCAATGCTCTAGTAACCCTAGCAGATAATATTGAATTAGATCTCCGAGTATTTGGAGTTATGTCATCAGATTCAACAGATTCATTACTCAATGTTTTCCTTATAGTTTTTGAAATTCCCGTTTTAGGAAGTAGTGAATACTTAGAATATGCTTTTCACATGCTTTGTAAAGCCGTAAGTTGTTTACCAGTTAGCGCTCAAGCAAAATTAGCTCGAATCTGGGCTCGGCATTGTAAATCACGACTACCAAGTCTTCTACAAGCATTACAACAATTGATCACAGTCAAAATAATCGGTGGAGCTTTCACAAGAGATTACTGTGTCCAAGATGCTGATACAATAACAGCTCCTACGAAAGTTATGAAAATTCTTTATTATGCTAGCATGTTAGCAGGAGAAATAGATCCACCAGAAGTATGTCGTGATGAAGACACTGAAACGCTTGAGACTGAAACATTTGATCTGAATAAAGAAATAGGCCGAGCCATGAACGCTCAAATAATTCATGATCCTTTAGCAGTCGAATTGGGAATTTCGGCTTTGGATGCAAGATTACCTCTGATAAGTTTTACAGATTTTTATAATGAATTATTAAGTGATACTGTAGAGATGGATAAAGACTTTGCATATTATAAAAGTGAACAACCAAAAAAATTCAGTTTCATGAATTATTCATTTATCCTCACACCAGCAACAAAAACCTTAGGATTATATTATGATAATAGAATAAGAATGTATAGTGAAAGAAGAATGAGTATTTTTCAATCACTTGTTGGACAGCCTACTAACCCTTACTTAAGACTGAAGGTAATGTAGATACATTTTTAACTTTTAATATATTATTTTAATACGATCTGATAAAAAATTTGTATCTTTTTTTTTTAGGTTCGTAGAGATTTTATTATTGAAGATGCATTAGTTGAATTAGAAATGATTGCCATGGAGAATCCAACAGATTTAAAAAAACAATTAGTTGTGGAGTTTGAAGGGGAACAAGGTGTAGATGAAGGTGGAGTGTCAAAGGAATTTTTTCAATTAGTTGTTGAAGAAATATTCAATCCGGATTATGGAATGTTTATTTTACAAGAAGAAACACAAACAACATGGTTTAACCCAACATCATTCGAGAGTGATGCTCAATTTACACTGATTGGGGTAGTTCTTGGATTAGCTATTTATAATAATGTTATCTTAGATGTTCGTTTTCCAATGGTAGTGTATAGAAAATTACTTGGACGAAAAGGAAGTTTTGCTGATTTACAAGATTGGAGTCCTCTTTTGTATCGCACACTAACAGAAATAATGGAATATAATGGTGACGACATGGTAGAAACCTTTATGCAAACTTTCAAAGTTGGTTACAAGTAAGAAAAGAAGTATTCAGATAAATAATTGTTATTTCCTTTTAAATTTATTCTTATCATATTGATTCATGTAACCAATTAATTTTAGAGATGTGTTTGGATCCATCTTATTCCATGAATTATGTGAAAATGGCGACGAAATTTATGTAAATCAAAGTAACAGGAAAGAATTCATTAAACTTTATTCCGATTTCTTATTAAATCAATCGGTAGAAAGACAATTCAAAGCATTCAGACGTGGATTTCAAATGGTCACTGATGAAAGTCCACTTGCATTGCTATTTAGACCAGAAGAAATTGAACAGTTGGTCTGTGGAAGTAAGGTTTTCGATTTTACAGAATTAGAAGCATCAACTGAATATGATGGATATACTTCTGATAGTGAAGCTATAAAGAATTTTTGGAGGGTGGCTCATTCACTTCCACTCGAAAGCCAACGTCGATTATTACAATTCACCACTGGAAGTGATCGAGTTCCTGTTGGAGGACTTTCAAGATTAAAAATGGTTATTTCAAGACATGGACCTGATTCTGATCGGTAAACTATCATTATTATTTTATTTATTTCTAATCAATTAGATAATGCTTCTAATTTTCTTATATTTTTTTATCTTTCTAGGCTACCAATAGCACACACTTGTTTTAATACTCTTCTTTTACCGGACTATGCATCGTTAGAAAAACTTGAGGATCGCTTATTGAAAGCCATCAACTATTCGAAAGGGTTCGGTATGCTGTAAAAATGACAAAAAAAAATAATTAATTTTTTCATATTTTTTTAATTGTCATATTTGTTCAATTGGCATATAAAATGAGTGCAAAAAAAAAATAAAAAATCAAATCAAAGATTCACAAGGCCTACTTTTGTTCTCATGTTAATAAAATATGAGGTAACTTATTAATACAAATAAAAAATTTATAATTATTTATGGAAAAATGAATATAAATTAAAATAAAACAACATTATACAAAGAAATGTAAACTTGATAATAAAATGTTGAAAATTCTTATATTTTGTTTTAGTAAAAATTTATTATATATTTAGATTTATAATTCTCTTAACATGTTTTTACAATTTTAAGATAAAATACAAAATTTATAAAAAACTATAATTTTGTATGGAATTAAAAAAAAATTGTACCTTAAAATTATTTGAGTAAAGCATCATTGGACGGATTACTGATATGTAAATATATTTACAATGTACGAATTATTTAAAACTAATGTTCATCTTGTAGTAATTTCAATTTGACAGTTCAAAATGAACATATTATAATTTACACTTGTAAAAAATCTAAAATATATATCGAAGTATAATCAAAAACACTGTCATAACCGCAGAAGTTGTTAACTCTGTTGCAGCATTGCATCTATTATCAAAATAGCAAAAACACCAGGTTACTTGATCGTAATAATTTCGATGAATATCCAATTGAGTGATGCTATTGTTTACGTAGTGCCCAAGACGAACATCTTTTGCTGCTGGACGACAACCTTCATAGCGATCTGCTGGAACGTCAGTACGAAAATCTCGTACTGCACTCAGACAATCACGCGTGATCATAGTTTCCGCTAAAAAACAGTTGATTTATAATGTTATTACTTTGTTAATCTAAACTTAAAAGACTCCAAATAAGATCATTTCTTAATAAATTGTTAATTTTCTTTTATACACAATTTAAAACAATAACGATGATATATAACATCTATTTACCTCCTTTTTTCTCAATTACTTTTACACATATATCATTTTCTTCAGGACAATATTCACCCCAATACCATAACCAATTTAATGGTGTTCCACACCCAGGTTGATTACTATTACACCGATAGCATAATAGAGCACCACCAGCAGCTGAAGCTACAATCAATTATTTTGATTAATTGAAAAATAGTCCTTTTTCTAAATCGAAGGAAATAATAAAACTTACTCTTTTTAATGGTTAAAACACTCAGAAACAATAAAATACTTAGTTTGATCGTTAGTTGCATTTTTAAATGAATTTTTCTATTGAATTGGATGAATGAAAAATTTTTTCAATACTTTTATAGGTACTGATATTATAATTATTAATTAATTGAATAATATTATTCAATAAGTAAATAAAATTTTTTTAATATATACATATATATAAATATATTTTTTTTAATTTTTAATTTTATAAAAAATAATGGTCACGCCTTTTATATAAAACCAAAACTTGTTATGATGCCACTTGGACGATGATTCAATGGGAGTAAATGTGTAGCGCCTTAAAGTATGTTAAATACATAGAAAGCACTGCTACTTGTTGCTCAATAGAACACATAACTACCGTTGGTATAGTAGGAGATAGTTTGCATAATGATAAAACAGTTTCCTACATTTATGACTATTAATAAATGGCGTCTAAAAAGTCAATAACCCGCGTATAATGGCTTCTATAAATTTAAATACTCCGAAATCGGAAACACTTGATATATTACTCTAGTGATTTTAAACTCATTATCACCGATAATTAATCATACTATACATGAATATTCATTTATTGAAGAAATCAGTAAAAGAAAATAACATATAACAAACATTTTTTTCTTCAATAAGAGTAAAAGACATGCGCCAACAGTAGCGCATGCTGACAATTGAACCACTATTGATCGTTTAACACACACGAGTTGTTCGTTTTTCATAGAGAAATTTAATTTTACGTGACAATAAAATAGTGAACTACGAAAGAAGGATTTTTTTTACATTAAGTAGCATTTTATTTAATTAATTAAAGTGATATTCATCCAATAATTTTAATTTTATTATTGTAGTAGATTTAGATAAGTAATCATGATTCATATTATATTATCCAAAGAATTTTTTCTCTTATGTAAGTAACTTATACTGATACCTATTTTTAAATGATTTATATTTCTCTTTCATAAATATTAAGTTATTATAAACATTATATTTTAAGGAATAATTAAAAGTTATAAATTAAATTAATTTACAGGGAACATTTTGAGTACAGCTTTGTGTATTCCATCTACCCCAGGTTCACCTAGACAATTATTAGACCATATTTACACCACAAGTAGACCAATTAAAACTATTGTGGAATTTCATACTCCAAAATCATTATCATTGGTAAATCATTATAATTATCTTTTCAAGAGTTTTTTATACAATTTATTTCAACTTATTATGTTTAAATAAATTAAAACCCATCTAATTACTTTGTTGTTTAACAAATAACTCAACTCATTGTTTAAGTAAATGAATATCATCAAAATTTATTATAGCTGAAAGTTCTATTACGTCATTTGTAACCTTAGTAAATGTTCTAAGAATCATGATTAAAATCTCTATGTTGGTAGAAATTGCGTTTGTCTATAAATAATCATAATTTATTTACTAGATTTTTAATTAAAATTTAAATTCAGTTATCTTTTATCATTTAATTTAGAATATTTTTTGAATAATAGTTGAATTTTACAGCACATTAGTGGTAATACTGTCAAACCATCTATTGAAACTTCAACGTCAATAACATCGTCAATAAAAACCACGACATCATCAACTCCAAGAATAATTAACGCAGAACAACCACTTTATCGATTAAATAGTATAAATGGACAAACATGTATTTTACTTCAAGTTGATGCACTGATTACTGTTAAATTCCGTACAAGATTAGGAGAAGAACAGGAAGCTAATATTTATGTTCCTAGCGACGCTACTGTCACTGGAAATTGTGATACTGAAAACTTTGTGACTATGTCATTGAAATGGAAAGCTTTTGTGCTATCTTGGAGTTTTGCTAAGGTACTTATTTCAAATAAACTTACTTAAATATATCAATTATTATTCATAATTATACTTTACAGACTCCTGGAGGTGAACGATGGTATGTTGACAAAATTGAATTGACTTACAATTCAAGTGATCGTCATTTTGAACATATTGACCAACCAAGTAAGTATATTACATTAAAATTTCAAGTATAATCACCATCACATCATTTAACATCAAATCACTTTATTTTCTACTTGTAGATAAAACAATTAGGTTAAGCACTGGACAAAAACACAGTCCAACATTATTCCCAACTCCAGTTGGAAAGTCGTATGTCTGTGACGAAGAAGTAAGCGTTCCTTTGACTGATGGCAAAAATAATGCAGTTCTCTTATTAAGGTTGGTCAAAATTGGATGTTTTATCCAAATACTAGTATTCCAATCAATAACAACCACCACTTTTCTGCACTTATTCCATTAGCAACAGTTATGTTGATGTTATGCTATTTTATTTTTTAGAGACATGAAGTTACAACCTTTCAAGTATAAAAGCAATGACTTTGCTGCTGAATTTTCATGTAAATCATTGAGTGCTCGAGCTGGTAGAGATGAAACTGCTCCAGTTGCTGTTGGTTCAACCCTTGCAGCTGCAGTACTCCTGACTATCACTGGTTATGCAGCATGGCGATACTTTAAAGTAAAAAAAGTTAAATATGATACAATGGAATAAACACAGGCGCTATAATAAACATAAAAAGCATAAATCTTAATAATGAAAATAATAATATACGATATTAATAATAAATAATAAATTAGAAAATAAATTTTAAGTAAAATAAATTGTTTTTTATCTCGTAAGTTGTGGCCTGAATTGTAAACGTTTTGAACATATCTATAGAATGTACTAACAATTCTCAGTAATCATTCATACATGAACATAAACTTTACTTTAATGCAGTTCAGATAAAGTGATATATTTAAGATATTATTTGTAGAAAAAACTAAACTATTGTTATCAATCTAAAAATTTTATTTATTTAAATCAAAACCAAGTCAAATCGCAAACTCTCATGGTTGTATTAAAAAGCATTTTAATTGAACGTTGTAATGGACGTATCGTTAAATAATCGATAAAATTCAATAAAAATAATAGAAAGTCAATACTAAATTTATATTATCGAATTTTAACTATCTACATATATCTATATACTCATTATTTACAAAATTGTTAGTGTCGTGAGTTTATTCTCATCAGGATTCTATTATAGACAAGATAAAGTAATTTAAAATATCATCAGTCTTATTCTTGATGTAAGATTATTACTTGAAGAATGGATATCATTTTTTTATCAAAGAAAATAATTTTCAATTTCTGCTTAACTCAATATAAAATATGTAGTTGTGATAGAAAATTTTTAATCATCATTATTTTATATCAACTGTATTTTTATTTTATTGATTTATGTTAAGTAATGAGAATGATTTGTCCTAGAGATGGTTAAATTTAAACGTACAATTAATATGTACATACAGATGATCACAAAAAAATTAATACGAGATAAAATTATAAAAGTAAACCTGTCTTCCAAGTATACATATATTAATAATACATAATATATTTGTGAAATAAATATAGTTGAATTATACGCGTATATAAATATTGTTAATCTTCAAAAATAAAATTATCTTAATAGATAAATAATTAAAAATTATAAGAAATAAAATACTGTATATCAAAATTAATTTGAGTTAAGATAAAGGGCTCAATGATAGTTAATTTTTGTATAATATTTAAAAAACTTTATATTAGTAAACCAATGTGATTTCATAACAATCAAACAACGATACTTTTAATTAACAATGTTATTACACTACGTTGAGCAAAAAATCTTCTATTATCAAATAAATATTTATTTTATTTGGATAAACATTTATTTGATACAGGATTAATAATATATTTATTTAATCAAGGTAATTATTTATTTGATATACTCTGTAATTTCTCTTAATGTAAAATAACCAACTAATTATATATTCATATAATCAGAATATTAAAATAAAAAATTTCAGAAATTCATTGGTAGTTAAAAAAAAAATGAATATTTCAAAATTCAATAATATTGTTAACAATTGAGTCCGTTATCTTGTATCATGTATAATATCTTTAAACTATAAATTAATAAAGATGATAAAATGCTTACATAATAGTATCAAAATATCTTATGCTCCAGTTGTTAAAATTTTCTTCATCAACTTTCATTGAAATAATTATACAACCATAATGCTGATAAAATAAAAAAAATAAAAAATTGTTGAATAAATAAAATGATTTATACATCATTTCAATAGAACATACTAGGATATTTAGCCAAAACAAATGTATTATTTGGTAAGAGACTGCGGGAATAAGAGTAGTATAATAGTAGCACAACTAAATCATGTACATGTATATAAAGATCATAAGCGAGCAATAGCAAAGGCGTGAAAAGTACAGTCAAGCGGGTTTATATTCTTGAGCTGAGAGCTTTTTCGCCCTTTGCGTAACGCGTGTACCTACATTGTCAATGGCTTATTGTCGTAATGCCCTATTGAAATCTCAAAGTACAATAGAAACCGTCGCGACAAATCGTATTGTAACCCCTCGAGGCATCCTGTACCATATCCTCATTTCTGTAGCTGCTATTCCTGCTGTTGCTTTGCTATACACCAAGATCACAACCACTACTACCATAACAAACTGTTCATTTTATTTAAAAACTGACAAATTTTCTGTTAGATGTTCTCTATTTTCTTTTTTCTTAATCTCATGGACACTTTTTTACATCTATTTTTTATCCAATTATGGTCAAAAGCTTTACTGAATTTTTTTCTCATTTTTTAAGGTGAATGAACAGAATATTGATTCAATACCTGAAAAAGAAAAATTACTTCAATAAATAAATATAAATATTTCATTATATTTTATAATAAAAAATGAACTTTTGTATTATAAAAAGAATGGAGAATAAATGTGAAGATAGAAAATAGTTGATTAGCAATTTAACATACTGAAGTAACTCTTCATATGATTTACTTCACGGTTACATGACATTACGGTGGAAGACAGGAGTGCAAGCATTGGTGTCTCGTGACTCCCATGTCGGCTTGTTATCCGCAACGCCCCATCGTTATCCGCAATTACCCCCAAAACAGCCCCCTAGTTTATAAATTATAGGCCGCCCCCTCAGTGTTATGTGTTATAACTGTTGCAGGGGGTCCTACATCTGTCATCAAACGCAACCAATTACATTCAATTATCTTGACACAAGCGCGAGGCTATTCCATCATTATCACTCCAAATTATATCCCATCTCAATTAAATGTTTCGTTTATTTATACTCTTATATTACTTACTGATTAATTAATAACATTGTTATGCTTCCATATAATTAATTATTCAAGTACATTTTGCTGCTGCTAATTGAGTGTGAAATTCATTATTGATAACTGCTTATGTATCTAGAAACATAGGAAATAATTAAAAAATTTCCATACATTTTATTATTAATAAGTATATACTTACAGTAATTAACTATGTCCTGATGATAGACTTGTCTAAATCTCCTCTTGATATTTAAATACACCTTTACAAGATTTCACTCCTATTTGAACAGGATCATTATTAAAAGCTTTTTACATAATTGGATGTGTCTAGATAATGTTATACTTCACTTAGAACCCTCTGAAGATGATTTCACGTGTGGTTAAACTTTATTGGGATCACTGGGATGACATGATGATCCTTTGCCTGCTGATAGTGAACTATTACATGAACTCCAAAATAATAAACTTCTCTTCATTGAATGCCAGTTAAATTAATTCATAAAATAATTTGATGATTATGATGATGATATTTATACAGCAAATATTTTTTGAGTAGTAATGACTTTTAACTTTTTCATTTCTTTCATTTAGAATTGATAACACTAAAAGAATCACACAGATATAGAATTACATATGTAAAGAATAAAAGAGTCTATAAAACTCGTTGGGATTTTCTCAGAGATGATGCTATAAATAATCCATCTCTCATTCAGCTAAGACATTAAAGATTGTATAATTCTCACACTCGTTGCTAAAATAATTGTCGACTCTTCGTTGTTGTGATATGTTGATAAAAGTCTAGAACAGCAACTTGCCACGGCCTTGCTGCATGATCAGCAAAGACGAACGTGGTTGTTGAAAATTTATGTCGTTGTCATCATTGTAATAAGAAATTGAATACATACTTTATCTATGCACTCGTAAAAAATTCTCACGATATAACGATGCATTTGGTATGATGTAATATTATTAATTCATACAAAATTTTTTTTTTATAATTCACTTAATTAATAATTTTATAATACCAATGATTTCATAACAACCAGTCAATAAAATTCATCTAAATACATTATTGATTAATAAATAGTTTCAAGAATAAAATAAAATGATTAAATATTATGTATTATTAGTTGTAAAATAAAATATTAAGCACTACCTGGCAATATTTAGTTGATCTTTTGGGGTGTAAAAAAAAAAAAGACAACAAATAGTAGATGAGGATAAAAGATACCTGGCGACTGGTGACAGGCATTCAAGTGTCGTTCACTTTGTTACGCCTCTTAATATTTGACGCTATCCATTATCATCAGGAATCCGGAATGGAACATATTGTTATGTGAATAAAATATTGGAAAATACCAGCCATTTTTTTTATCCTGTTCAATTCTTTTTTTTTTGAGAATATCTGGAATAAATGACCAAACATAAGTAAAAATATTTAGAAAAAAAATAAGATGGATTGATAAATATGTACCTCAAGTTTAGTTGATATTGTTCTAATACTTTTCTTCATAATTTTGCTTTGAGACTCGATTACAGATTCAATGAAAATGAAAGAAAAATATATTTCCTTACAAGGAATTTTCATTTACCTTCAGTATAAAAAATTAATTTGTTTTTAAAAATTTAATACTCGAAATGTTGGCTTCTTTTGTGTAATGATATTTTATTTATTTGTGATCATGAATAATAATATCATATTCAAAGATGGTAATATATGATCGAATTCATCATAAGTGAAAGCACATGTTGGATTATTTTAACCCCTGGTAATAATTTGCCTTCTTCATAAATCTCAACTGTTCGCAGTGTCCTTTTCGATGACCGTAGTTAACAGATATAAATAGATATCACATTTTTTCTATTGTATTATATATATTATTTATAAAAATACTCTATCAAAATGGTCCTAATCAAGGCCTAAGCCTTAATAAAAAAAAAATGATATACTAATAAACAATAATGAAAATAAAATTTACTTAGTTACTTTATTGCACCAAATATTATGAATATAAAATACAACCAGCACAAATAAAGCAATAAATTAATTATTTAATAAGTAATATATTTTATTTATTAAATAAATTAATTTATTATTAAATCAATCTTTCTTTTGCTCTACTCTAAACTATTTAATTACTTATTTATTATATTCTTCTCCCTCTACAGTCTCATTACTACAATTTTATGTTTTACTGCTGATGTTAGATCACTGTTAATATTGCACTATACTGAATCTACTTATTGTTATTCATTTGTTAATACATAATACAAAAAATATTTTTGTAATTCACGAGGCTGAAGGCCTTCATCACAATAAATATGTAATATATAAAATAAATAAATTTACAAAAATGTTTAAAATAAAAAAGACATTAAAAAAATGTGCTCAAAATAAATCCAACTGTCTAATTAATATTGTTAAAACATTATCAGCTGTTTTAACCAGAGAATAAGATACATGGACTATATCTTCAGATCAGCATTTGTATACAACCGCATAAGGGTAATAATGTTCCCCCCTTTTATGTTTGTGCAATTGAATTAATTATCAAAACCCACATGATTATTGATTGAAATATTTATTAGCAAAACATCAATGGATAAACAAAACTAAATAAATAGATTAAAAAGGAAAAAAAAAAAGAAATCATGAGGTTGATCTTGGAATAGCTAAACAACGGATTGAGGTTCAGCTAGCAAGTAAAGTTTGACAAAAAAAACGGTCAGTGACACATAAAAAGCATACTTGAGAGTATTAGGACATTTTTGACAGAATATTGTACTGGATAGAGAATAAAAGTAAAAACTAGAGATGACTACCTGTATTCACGGTTGTTCATTCGTAACAAGAATTAGATGCTTGATTTTTTGGACCTTTTTCTAATGGGCGTATAACCAGTGGATTATTTAGACTAATCCCATAGCAAAAAAAAACCCTTGGAATCGATTATAATCTTAGACACTTATCATCACAATTATACGGAAGAATGAACTTCCATGTAAATAAAGATTAATTAGAAAAATATATACATTTAAAAAAATAACTACACGCAGAGGAATGTATAGTAAAAATTACCGTGAATTTTATAGTAATTTAGTGACACTCCAGTGTGATGGTAAAAATTACTATACACATTGTAAAAATCACTGTGCACATTGTAAAAATTACTAAACTGCATAGTAATTTTTGAGGTAAAATTGGAGTAAAAATTACTATGGAGTTTGGTAATTTTTACAATGTGTATAGTAATTTTTACCTTCACACAGCAGTGTCATCAAATTACCATTAAATTCACGGTAATTTTTACTATACATTTCTCTGCGTGTAATAATATTTGATGAATTGTTTTTCAATAATAAATAATAGCTGTTTTGATATAAAATTTCAATTAACCACCCTTGAAGGATACATGAAAAAAAATTCGTGATGTTCCTGATCATTTCTCCATAGATTTTAAAGTAATTTTAAGATACTATTTTTTCTGTGTATATTTATGATATTATTCACACAATATTTATAATCAATTGTATCTCGATTCACTATCTCCGGAGTATCACATGTCATTGGTTAAGTTATTGTTCTTATAAGATTAATTTTAATTTACTCACGATAGTACTCAGGCCACTAGACAGTAAAGTGAAATATGAGTACATACTCGAGCTATCGTCGGGATCAATTTTCCATATATTCTTGTTGGTATTTTATAACAATCGATTATCTTATTTTTTTGTTTTTGATTTACTCAACATTTAGGACTGTAATTAAAAATAAATCAAAATTAGTATAAATCATAAGAACAATCAATAATTAGTAAATATTTTTTTTCTATAAATATAAACATATACCTTACAAAATAAAACTCCATTCTTGTTTAGTTAATCCAATGTAAAGTATGTTACGAGCAGCATACATTACGATGCCAAATAGCTTTAATGAATATTTTCATTGAGGTTTTTGAGATTGTCAAAGAGATATTTCACATCCAACTATTTTGGAATGCAATTAAACGCAGTACTGTGAAACTTGAAGCCTTTCGTCCCGGATTCGCCATCAAGCGGTACTTTCTCACCTCTCTGCATTTCTCCGTGTCACCCTCTCACGTATTTCCCGGGGATTTTGAATCTCTACCTGTCTACACCATTCACTTACTACTCTTGATCTCTTGTAACTATTTTTTTGGTCTCTTTATCAGGAATTTATTGAATTCAATTGATGAAGTGAAGTGTTCATTTGCTGAAAAAAGATCATTTTTTATTTTATATTATTGGCATTTAAGTTAAATAATAAAGAATATAAATAATTATTAAGAAAAAACAGTTAAAAATATAGTGGAGTATTAAGAAGATTTCGTTTGAGACAATGGAAACTGATGCTGGAGAAATGTAATCTCTAAAGACTTGATAAAGTTCTGGGCATATACTAAGATCTCTTTAGATTATTTTCTTTTTCTCTGTCACTTTTGGACCTACAATAAGAGGGTACATCGCGAAACGGAATGGATGAAGGTGTTGGGAGGAGAGAAAATGGCGTCCTGGAGGAAACGTGACACTAAATCGAAGTAGACGCCATCGCGATGCGCAGCACCGCCCTCTTATATGAGCATCTTCCTTTCTAACAAATCCTTGCAATCTCATAAATTATATACCATGCTTTTTTTCTCACTTGTTTGAACTATCTTGAAAACTTTAATTAAATTTCCTGTCAACAAAACACATCTCATTAATTAAATCTTTTATTGAAAACAAAAACTAAAAAAAAAACTTACTTGTATAGATAACAATTATTTTTTTTACATACATCATCAACATCATAGACGCTTCTTCAGATCATCTAGGTTTCCTCTTTAATCCTACATATTTTCCATGTAAAATAAATTGACAAGCAGCAACATAATTAGTCCAGAAGGGCGGAGTTGATTCAAAGGATTGGCAAGGCGTGGTTGAAATTTATGAATTATTATATTTGCTTGTGATCACTCACTCATTACAAGTCTTATATCTTTTCAAGTGTCTTGTCAGTCATCACCCGGTGCGGTATTCCATTGATCTATATTACTCCTTTCCTCAGACATGTGAAATGAATCACGTTGTTGATCACTGTGAAAACCAAAGTGTTACTAAAATATTTTCAGTTATTTCAAGATGTTATTATTAATAATATATAAGTTCAAAGTTATTTATTATAAGGTGTCATTGTATGCTTAAAAAAACTCCAGTAAAAATATATTTACTGCATCATAAATATTAAGTATCAATATCAAACATTATCCAGTATATTATTCAAATCAATAAAAGCAGAATAAAAAAATTCATTTGTTTAAAATAATATTGATATTTTTCATTTCCTGTGTTTCTTACAAGCTAACATCATTCTAAAGACTAGAAAATTCAATAAAATGATGATAAATGCAATTGTTATTATCTTTTGGAATAATTTGAATTAAAATATTGAATTTAATATAAATAATAATTAGATTAAAAAAAAAGATTAATTTTTAATGATAATAAATACAAAGGATTATGTTTAAAAAATAATAATAATAGAAATTGCAAAATAAGGCGTTAGTTTCAAGGAAACACCTGGTAGGTGAAGAGATCGGTAAAAGCAGTGTAAGAGTATCACCCTAGTGGTGTGTATATGTGTGTGTGTATCGCAGATTTAGCTGGCAGAGGGTTGTACCCACCCTGAGCTTTTGTCCAATAGCAATAACGTTAACACTTATGTTCCGCCAATCGCGTGCACGCCATTCAATTTCTTATTCTCTCTCTTTCTCTTACACACATACACACACCACTCCATAAGTGGTAGGTTGGCGTGTGCCGAAAAAATGAGATTTCATACCTCTGCTAAGCGTCACATTGCGTCGTACAGTAGTACATTCCTATTACTAAGTTGGTGACTTGGTCACTCAGTGACTATACTTGGTGCTACAACAATTCAAGCCGGCTTCTCCAATACAACGTAATCAGTGTGTCATCTTCTGGGCTCAAGGTATCGAAAGTTGAGCCTGCACTTGGAGGTTTTGTTGGGTTACCCAAGTCTCTTTAACTCATTTTCATCATTATAATCATTTTAAAATCATCACCAAGTGTTTTTTTTTTTTTTCGTGAATGTTATTGAATATTTTTCATATAAAGTGTGTTAAAGTGTCGATAAATGCTCTGTGAATGAAACAATAATAATTAATGAATGGAACAATGATTAAAATAGTAAATAATTAATGAAAAAAACTTACGTGTAGATAAGTGGATGTTAGCATCATTATATAGTGTTTAAATGTATCAAAGTTCCATTGAATTGTCCAGTTGTTGCTGTTATGGTCACTCAAGTAAACAGAACACGGAAAACGTACAAACTGTGTAGTAAAACTTCTGATTGTCAATAATAAAACATATATGTGAGAATGTCCGAGGGTTCTGATCAATTGTCATCGCCTAGTAGTGATTGCAACAGCCAAATGAGTCACAGAAGCACTGGATCACATACTAGTGCTCATAGCATTATGTCTGGATTATCATTGAGTCTTCATCAACATCAACCTGGTGCTGAAGCTAGCTCCAGTCCACGTTATAATCAAGAACAATCAAGTTGTGCTAATACTGTTGATGTCACAACAAGTAGTATAAGTAATGGTGGAAGTTTATCCGCGGTTGGAAGTACCACACATTTTACGCCGGAACAAATTTCTTGCATGTGTGAAGCTTTGTCTCAGAGTCAGGATATTGAAAAATTAACCAGGTAACATATTTACATATCTTTCTTTTATTTTTCTATACCATTCCATTTTATCAATTAAACAAAACTTAATAGCCAATAATAACTCTCCATTTCTTTTTTATTATTAATATTTTTTTCATAATCTCCATAAAATAGAATTTTCTTGCCAATTTATTGGATTAATTATAATCAAATGATAGTTTAATTACTATTTAAGCTATCATTGATCAGTCTGTTTAAAAAAGAATTAAAAATTCAAAGGTTCAATGAATGTTAAATGTTAATATTTCATAAAACAGTATTAATCTTGAGATTATGAATAATTAAATTGATTAGAAAAGAGTATAAATTATTTTTAATTAAATTATTGTTAATTTTAGTTTAATAAAATATAAAAAAGGATATCTAAGTAATGAATTAATGTATTGTTTGATGATGAAGATTCCTCTGGTCCTTGCCGCCGGGAGAATTATTTCGTGGTGGAGAAAGTGTGTTGATGGCTCGTGCAGCAGTGGCATTCCATCGTGGAGCTTACCATGAGCTTTATTCAATTCTTGAAAATAACCATTTTTCACCTCGACGTCATCCAGAACTCCAACAAATGTGGTTTAAATCGCATTACAGCGAGGCCGAAAAAATCCGTGGTCGTGCCTTGGGTGCTGTTGATAAGTATCGTCTTAGAAAGAAATATCCTCTGCCAAAGACCATTTGGGATGGTGAAGAGACAGTTTATTGTTTTAAAGAACGATCGAGAAATGCATTAAAGGAGTGTTATACAAGGAATAGGTATCCAACACCAGATGATAAAAAAAATCTAGCTAAAAAGACAGGATTAACACTTACTCAAGTGTCTAATTGGTTTAAAAATCGTCGTCAACGTGATCGTACTCCACAAACTCGACCGTAAGTTTTTATATATATTTCTAAACTCAATAATTATTAGATAATAATATATATATTTATATTTACATTTAAAAATATTTACTTTAATTATTATTTAATAATACAGATTTTTTATAAACATGTCATCAATAATTCGTGATGAAGATTACCAGTAATATATTGAAAAATATTTCGAAGAATTGAAAAACGTATGGAGGGCACGTGTGAACGATAGGGGGTCCTCTTTGAGATTTTTCTTATAGTGCAACAAGTGTCTCACCATGTGTCCTTCAATTTCATGCTATGTCAATTTTACTTTACTACATGAGGGGTTGTTAAGACCCCAGTGTTGATCATTTTATCATTCGTTAAAGTATTTTAAGCTCAATCGACATATAGGATTTTTTATACCATACTATTATTATACAATAGTATTATCAATTAAAATTTATCAAGAATCTCTAATCAAATTAAATATGTAATCGTTACAGTATGATGATTATTTTTATTTTTCAAATACTGTGATACATGAGAAGAGTATTATATTCACACTTAGATAATGTTATACGCATGTACACACTAGTTGTTTAGAAAACAAAATTAGCTTACGTATGATGATAAACATCAGTAACAAGAATTAAATCAATCACTATTAATCAAATGAATATTATTTGATTTTTTAAAATTACATTTCTGTATGTTTTATATTATTCGAATGGAATTTTCAATTAATTTATAAGCATGTTGCTTATATGTGCTATTATATCAATAAAATACAGTTTAGCAATCACAAAGAGAATAAATTCAGAGGACACGTATAAACATAAAGTTGTTATGTCTACAAAACTTACGGTCATGGCCCCACAATTCACCGAACAAAATTCATTTTACCTTGATGGTGAAGTCAGAAAGAAATTAAAAAAAAATACTAGTCTAAAAATTTTATCAACTTATATGCAAAAAAATTAATTTTCATCAAAAAAAAAATAATGAAAGAAAATTTGCAAACTAAAACCACCCCCTGGATGCATCATGAACGACCTAGAAAAAAGAAACATGATGCCTTATTACCGTTTTATGGTGAACAGATTCAGTTACATATCTCGTTTCACCATTGAGCTGTTATGTTCACACTACCAATAGTTTACTATATAAAGACCAGCCCCCGTATTTGCAGACACGTAATGTCTTTGTGTATGCGCAATGCATTCTTGTGTATAATATTATAAAGAGTGAAGAAGATATAGAATGAAAAGAGATGGTGAAATGAAGGGCGGGATTATTTTTTAAGGATAATACGACATATGTAAAGTTTTTTAGAGACTGGAGGGAGTCAATCAGTCACTCCATTTTTTTGTTCATTTTTATCTTCTTTTTTTATTATTATTATTTACAATTTTATTAATTTATGGGATACAAATGATTTATCTATCTTTTATATTGTGAATAAAAGTGAATATTGCTGTAAGATATTTTTCATTATGAATTGTTTTTGGAGCAAATGTAAATCATATTGGTAAACTAATTTCTTTTTTTCTTTCACTCTTAGTCTTTTATATTATGCTTTTTAATTACGGTCTACATAACGTTTAGAGTTCTTGGAATGTCAATGGTATGAGTTGGGTCGCATATGTGTACACAAATGGCAAGAGTCGCCGGTGGTTAAAAAACGAATGCATTGGAATACATTTGAGAAATTGAAAAATTTCTCTTTTGTACAAGAAACAATGACTATTACAATTTTTTTCCGTTTCAAGTCTAACAGTCAAACACATGTGGTTAACATTTTTTTCAATTTTCCTTTTCTTCACAGTTTGACAAAAATATATTGCCCTCTCTGGTCAACACATGTTTTTTTTTTCGTCAATTAGAATTTTTTAGAGCTGCACAATCACACAGCTAATTCATATTGTTGACAAATTTCAGTAGACGACAAAATATTTTTTCATTCATTTTTATCTTGTAAAAAACAAGTTTTAATAAATATGATGCAATTTATTCAACAGGGAGATGCTGACGTTAACTTGTCAAAATAATAATAACAGTAATAATAACGGGAATATCAACGGAGGTGGAAGTAATACAGGAAACGGTACAGGTGGAGGTAATCATCAATCTCTTCAAGGGTTGGAATCAAGTAGTCCTAATTTGGCGATATCACCGATTTCAACAGTCGGTATGTCTCCAATCAGCGGTATGAATCCCTGTAGCCCTATGGGCATGGGCTCAATGGGTCCACATCATCATAGTTATGCCACACCAGTAACTCCATCATCGGTACATTCTGTTCATTCTTCTGGCGGATTAAGTCCAATGAATGAAGTTAAATCACTTTGTTACGGAAGAAGTGTTTATGATACTAGTAAGTTTTATACTCTTCGAACTGTCAATCATTAATGAAATAATAATTTTTATTTCAAATATATATTTTTAACGTACTTTGTATACATTAATGTGGTTTTTTAAACAGATAAAGACTTGGAGCAAAGTTCAATTTATTACTCAGCTCATTCAAGTATGCACCATCAATATTACCAACAAAGTCATCATCAGATGTCCGGAAATCATCATCATCATCACCACCATCATCATCATCACATCAACAGGATATGTCCTCAAGCTATGAACTTATGCTTACACCTCCTCAACATACTATGTGACCGATAGAATGCAGTAATAATTATGATGATCAATCATCACATCATAATACATCTTTTTGCGATGATATGTTAGCACGCATTCACGCATTTGCTTAGAAAAAAAATTTGTTAATTTTTATGGTGAATATAAAAACACTAAAGTTAACTTTAGTCTGTGACTAGATGTTTTATAATTGTTGTTAAAATAATTTTATTAATATCATAATCACTAATGATAGTAATTAAAAATAATAATCATCACTATCATAATATAAGAGCCAAAGTATTTTTTATGATAAAACTTTATATTACATCTGATAAATTTTTAATAGATATTATAGTAGTTAATAATAATTTAACGTACTATTTCTTACTCTAAACAAATAGTAACATATAAATCTATAGATATATATAAATTGCAACAATACAGTCTAAAACAAATGTATAAACATTCGATTAAGAGTAGTAAAATTTATGATTGCTTAATAAAGTAATTGATTAGACGAGGGCTGGGCAATTCTGTGCTTCCGGGAGCAAAGTATACTCCCATAAGAGCAAGTGAGAAAAACTTTGGGTCCCCTTTGAAACTCAAGAAAAAATTTTTCTCACTTTGCTCTGAAAAAGTTGAGGCTTACCCAGCCTTGAAATTAGAATAAAAGTATAAAATAAATTAGAATTATAATTGATATTGTAAATACTGAATCCAAAGTATGTACGTACAGCAAAGTATTATCACCATGTGTATGTAATGTATATAGATAAAAAAAATTATTCACTATTAAAATAGATTGGTTTTTAATGAATATTGCTGAACAATTTCAAAAATACTTACTTTGTTTTATCAGTAGCCGTAATTTTTGATTACATGTTCATAGTATTTTCAAATAGTTCTAATAGTCTTTTTATAGATTTACTGTAAAAAAAATTATACAATTTTTTTAGATAACGAAATTTGTGTGAAATTTTGATTTATTTTTTAAATTTCAATTAATAAAACAATGAATGTATAAATAAATTACTAAGCAATACATACATTTGTTCAGCTAATTTATAAATAGATCCCATTGACTTAGATAACTCTTCACATTTGGCCATTAATTGATACATTGACTTAATATTGTGGTCTACTCCATCACAAGTTTTACAAACTGCATCTCTGTATGTCTCTAAACAATCAACAGTTACTGCAGAAGCCTGTAGGTACATAACAAAAGACATTTTAAAATTTAATCATCATTTATTATTTTATTTATACTTACACTATGTAAAATGGCAGCTAAATTTTCAGTTAAAGAATCTACAGACGTAGCAATTTTCCGTGCTTCAATTTCTAATTCATTCAAAACATTATGATCTGCTGGTAAAGGTAACTGTGGATTTAAAGCTTGTCTATACAGACAAGGAGTTGTGCTTCTAGATCCAGGAATAGATGGTGTATCACCTTTCGTTTTTGCACAAACTGGACTTGACAGTTTAATTTTATTTTCTAAATCTTCAGCTACAAATAAAACCATGTTTCCATCCTGCACCACGGTGCCTTCAAGTCGAAGGTAGCCCATTGCTTTGCGATAATTTGATGAATCTACATCAGAATGATCACCATTCTCTTCATCGTTGTTCAATTTTAATTTATCAGGTCTATCAATAGGTAAATTATCAGTAATATATTTTTCTAAATTCTCTTCTTTAAAATGATTTTCTTGATCTAGATCTCGGTCAGGTGCTGGAGATTCAACTAAAGAACAAAGCTCTGATGACGATACAGGTGGTGATGACTGAGAATCAAAAGAAATTTCGGAGTATGAAGCTGTCATTTCTTGACGCTAAAAGAATATAAAAAAGAGAAGATAATCATCATGACTTAAATTAATGTACTAATTATATACTAGTAACCCACCAATTTACATTATAATTATAAAAAATATCTCAACTATAATTTTACTCCAATATTTAATTTTCCATAATAAGAATAACAATGAGTAGTTAATAATGATTTCGGAGTTGATTCTCTTAAAAAGAGAACTTTTTAAAATTTTAATGAAAATTGGAGGGTTAATCTAACCTTACTCGATCTTCATCATATTCCATTGTAGAATTATCCAATTTTTCTCGTTGCGATGATTGATTTTTTTTCAACGATGATAACAGTACATCTGACTGTTTATTAATTATTGAATCTTCCATGATAATTTTTGATGAAATAAGTTAAATTCTGATTTGTTTTCGTCAATATTATTCTCAACAAATAATGAACAGCTGATGGTATTGATGCGCACGACGCAACAAAAATCGCGAGCGCATGTGCAACAATTCTGCGCATTTTTCATTGGAATTCGAATGATCAAGGTGTAAATTGAGGTCTCGTGTGTCGAAAAAATAATAAAAGTTTTCCATCATCATTTTATTCATATTTTGATCAATCAGGAGTTCTAAGAAATACTTGTTATGATGAAGTCTCGACCGCTTGACTCATCGAGGCCATGTCTATCGGAAAACCCTGACCATCTGCCTTGTAGAAAATAATATTTATCGAAAAACTTCAAATATGTATCTAAATTGTACAATTTCTGAACGCCATGACTCCAAATAACTCCCTGGTGTACGACTCTAAGGGGCACTCAAGAGCCAGAGACTATTTTCCCAGAACTTTAGTCCTTGGATTATTGATGCATATAAGCTCTAGATATTATTTTTAATCTCAAGAAGATGCAGTACCATAATTTTCAAGTTGTTAGTCAAGTTAACACAAAAACCAACCTAAATTTTCCAGTAATTATAAATATTCATTCAATAACATGTTATTTTGTGTTTTTATGACTTCATTTTTAAATTTATTGTTATAAATACATTTAATTGTAACATAAATAGAGCAAAATTAAAAATAATGAATGAAATTCATTATTATTGAATTCTGAGCAAAGCTCGAGATTTATCTAATCGGAAAGACGATGGCCTAACTGCCCCTTTGTCAGCAGTCTTAAAGACCTTTGAACTATTGGGTCAGATTGTTAGTTTTACGATCCTACTGTCGTCTACGTTAAGTCATTCTCCCAATATCGTTGTTCGGGACAGGAAGTACTTATTTAACTGATAGTGTATAGACAACAGGCAAAGTAGAGAATTGACCAGTTTCCTGATGTTCTGATCGTTCGTTATCCATATTCAGTCGCCCTTAGTTGTTGGCGTGGTTTGGTTCGGATGACACTAGTCTCTTGATATGGAAAAATTGAAGCGTTGGGTGCATTTATTGGTGATATTTTTTTTATTCAATTTGAAACTATTTGAAACAGGTGAGGATAAAAAAATAATTTTTTTTTACAATTAATTATTATTATTATTATTATTATTAATAGTACTATCAATTACATTTACCCTATATTTTCCACATGCGATGTTAAAATCTTTCGTAATCAGTTATCTTGAAGTTTAACAAATATGAGATGAATCATTTTCCCAAGAAATAATATTTACTATCAAATAACATCTTACGTTGTTGTAGATGCTGCACGTGAAGTTAAAGTTTGTGGACGTACCAAATGCCATGGTAAATATTTTCTGTCTGTAATATGTAATATGAATTAATTAATATTATTAAACAAATTTATTTAATAAAAATAGACTTATTGCAACACTGTTATATAAATTCTTTATGTATATAAAATAAATTTTTATGAATATTTCTAGGAAATTCAATCAAATTCAAATACATTGAAGGAACAGTTTATCGATATCAACATCAAGTTGATGTGAGTGTTAATCTAGGCAATGGTTCTAGTATATCAGAATTGCATATTGAATCAGTGGCATTACTAAAATTTACTACACCATGTGAAGCTGATTTGAAGATATCTAAAGCAAGTATACGACATGCAAATCGTGGGAAGTATGATGCTGAATTTCCTGATCGAGCAGAGGCTGATTTCAAAGAACAACTTGAACATTACAGTCTTCGATTTGTATTTGAAGATGGTCAAATTCAAGAACTATGTCCACATTCTGAAGATCCTATTTGGTCAGTTAATATTAAAAGAGGTATATTATCAATGTTACAAAATACCATGAAAAGATTTGACGTTGATCATCATGGAGATGAATTGGATGTTAATGGTATTTGTGAAACACGTTATCGACTTCATGAAGCTCGTAAAACAAGTCTTATTATAGTTAAAACTAAAGACATTGACAGCTGTACTAATCGGGGAAAACACTTTTCTATTATTCAATCTAACATGTACACAAGTCCTAGAACACATTCTCAAGGAACTCTTTTAGATTCTAAATACAACTGTGAGATTATTTTAGATCATAATATTTATGAAAACGTCATTTGCAAAGAATCTTATCAATTGAAGCATTTATCATATGGAAATGTTGCTGTAAGATCTGAAGTAATTTCAAAACTTACTTTGATTGATGAAGGTGAGAATAGTTCATGGGACGATACTGATGATAATGACGACGATGATGACAACGATAATGATGATAGTAATGATGAAGAACAAAATGAAACTGAACAATTGATAGAATCTATTCCAACTGATTTATTATATGATCATGCAGCCGTATCTTTTTCTAGCAAAACTCTTTTTGGAGAGCTAAGAATTTCAAGAGATCTGTTAAAAACTATGTGTCTACTAGGATCCAGTGGACAGCTTGAAAAGACTTTTTCTGAAATATTCAGCAAATTTATACATTCAGCTCGGCACCTTGATTATCCATCATTGTCTCAATTATTGGTAAAAGCTGATGGAATTTGTGAGAATGGAAAAAGACATATTCTTGATGCATTACCATATATTGGAACAAGTGCTGCAGTTAAGGTGATGCGTGATTCTATGCTAAAGAAAATTATTGATAAAGAAAGAAGTGAATCTTGGCTAACAGCAATAGCTTTAATACCTAGACCAGATGCTTCAACAGTTGCTGCACTCTTACCTCTTCTTGAGCTCGAGCATCAAGTATCTAATGGTCATTTAACCCTAGTTTATTCGGCTGTTGTTCATGCTTTTTGTCGTCATCATGGTGCCAGCCGACAAAGTTTAAATTTCCATCAATCGCACGATTGTTTGGCCATCCAAGGTACTGGAATTGATCGATTTTTTGATTATCTTGAATCAACTATTGAACAGGGTTGTGCTCCAAAGCCTCACGAACCGGAAGAAGTTAAAAAAGTAAGTACTAAAAGTTGACGTTTAGAATATATTTTAGGATACTTACTATCTTAGAATTCAACTTGGTAAATACTCATAAAATTTTTCAAGATTTATCAATATTCTATTTTGTGTTCCATGTGCTTAGAATAAATATTACAGCTTGCAGTAAATGTGTCTGCTTATGTGATATTCCCTTATATTTTAAATTGAATTGAGAATATATTAAAATTCACAGCACGTAAACTGCAGAATACAAGTAAACTTGCATTTTGTTGAATAAATACTTTTAGAAACGTTTTTCACGGTTATTAAATTGAATTAATTTTAATATGTCTATGTTATTTAAAATTAAATAGTAATAATATTAATACTCAAATTTTTAATCAATTTTCAAGACTTTAGAAGCTCTAAAAGCAATAGGGAATATGGGACTCGAAAGGACAGGATTGTCGGATAAGCTGAAAGTCTGTATTGATAATGAAGGAGGATTTATTTCAATGGAAACGAGAATTGCAGCAATTGAAGCACACCGTAGACTACCATCGTGTCAGGAAACTCGTGATCGTATCTTTCTTCCACGATATCGCAATATTACCCTTGAACCTGAGATACGAATTGCGTCTTATCTACAAACGATGCGCTGTCCAGATTATAATGTTGTCAAAATAATAAAACACACATTGACAGAAGAACCTATTAATCAGGGTAAATAGTTTATTCAGCATATTTATTATTATTATGCTACTAGTATGTAATTACTTACATTTATTTAAATAACTTATACTTTTAGTTGGTTCATTCGTTTGGAGTCATTTAACAAATTTATTGGCATCATCATCACCGACTAAAATTGAAATACAAAGTCTTCTAACTGATCGAGATTTAAGTGATAAATATAACAGTGATGGTCGAAAGTTTTCTCGAAATTATGAGAAGTCATTTTTTTCTGAAGAATTCAATGTTGGTGGAACCTTTCAAACTAATGTTGTTTTTTCATCAAAGTCTTATGTTCCTCGAACTCTCACATTTAACATGACTCTTGATTTATTTGGAGAATCAGTCAATGTGATTGAAGTAACTATGAGAATGGAAGGAATGGAATATTACGCGGAGAAATTTTTCGGTCCCACAGGTCCATTTGCAAATGACAAAATATCTCAACATATTACTAACTTTTTACGAAGTTTAAGATCAGTCAGCGAAACAAATCATTACTGGGAAGATTTGAAAACCATACCCAATATTATAGATAATAATTTTAATAATCCACAAATTAGTTTATCATATAAAATATTCGGTAATGAACTTGAATTCATAATGTTGAATGGTCCAGATGAAATTGTTAAAACTTTAACGACGCTAAACCCATTAGCGAAAATCAAACGTTTATTATCAGGTCGAGAAATCTATTATGAATACACTGGAATGCTTCTTGATGCCAGTTACATTATTCCAACTGCAGCAGGTTTACCAATTCGGTTAGATCTTACTGGATCAGCTGCATGTAATTTCAAATTCTCAGGGCTATTAAATAGCGATCGTTTTGTTGAAAATACAGAAGTTCAATTAGTTGGCAATGTAACTCCAAGGTAAGATTTGTATTTAATCATCACTGATAATTAAATAAATTATTAATACAAATTTTTCATTTTAGCGTAAGTTTAGATATAACTGGTCAAATGAGTGTTGATGCATTCCACAAGAGTGCATCAGTAAAAATACAAGGAAATGTATACTCTTCGAGTGCAGTGAGACTTCATCTCGATGTTCAAGGAATAAGATTAGTTAAACTTAATCTCGAAGTACCTAATCGTAAATTGGAAGTACTTACAGTACGAACAGATATACTCCATGTGCATGGCAATGGAGCTGAGATTTCAGAACGACCCGTAGTAACATCAACTAAGAATTTAACTAACCGCAATAAAATTTCTAACTCAACATGCAGCTGGCCTGTATTAGAAAGACTGATTGGTTTGAAACTATGTTTTGATTACTTATTTCCAAATATAACAGAGGCTGATAATATTTCCTATTTCATTTTGAATGGACCAACTCTATTCCGTACTTCAATTATTAAAGCTGATCCTAGTGCTGAGAGTTATCTCTTTGAATATTCATGGAAAGCGACACCGGTAAATTACTATAAACAATCATTTATTTAATTATAAATTGTATTAAATAATTTATTAAAAAATTAACAAGTTTCTTAAAATTAAAAATATTGATTATTTTTTAGACAAACAGTGTACTCAAATTAGCTTTTGATACACCTGGATCATTAATAAATCGAGAGACCAGTGCTACTGTAAGCTTTGATGCTAAAACTCACAATGTTAGTGTTTTGCTAAGATCTGCAGGGAATAGTCTTGTTGCTTTAGGTTTGTTAATTATATTATTATTTAAAAACTACGTAATTTAATTATTCAACTGATTAAATAAACGTGTACATGTGTTTGTTTTTCAGGCACCTATAAACGAACTGATGATGAAACGATGATTAATATAGGTTTAGATATAAATGGTACAAAACATGTAGATGGATGCATTGGTTATCTAAGAAAGAGTGGAAACTACGGTTACATTTACATACCAAAGTTAGATTTAAAAATAAATGATGAAAACGTAGTAGAATTGTCTGGAATGGTAAAAGATACTCACAAGAATAATGTAACACAGTGGGATATTGATTTAAGTTTTCAAACAAAAAAAATTAAAAGTCGAATGAGAGGATATATTATTCGAAGAACAATTAGTTTAACAGGTAATATAAAATTAGACTATCAACTGAAAAATATGAATAAAGAAACACTTCAAGTAGAGATTTCGTTATTAAATCGATCAACTAAAACTTTGGTATACAAAGAAGCCAATTTAATGTTACAATCAAGCGCTTATCCTCAACTTAATGCTATTATTACAACTTGGTATCAACAAGCTTTAGGACATCTAGAAATACACACAGAAATTAATACAAAACCACACTTACGGGATGATCGTCATAAGCTTACAATTCAATTAATTTTGACTTATTCTAAGGCCTACTTTCAAAGTCAAGAAGCAAAGATGACTGCTTCGGTTGCAATTAGAAAACCAATTCAAAATATTGATATTAAAGTTGGAGTTGAACGATTTTCTATTGGACCATCTTCGAAGACATACTTTTTGGTAAGATATGCACCAGGAAAGGAGATAACTTTAGCAGTAAATCTTATCATGCCACGTGGAGCAATGTTTGCTATTGAAGGTCATGCTAATATGACAATACCTAATTTAGACTCAATGTTAATTGATGTACGTATTACGGAAAAATCTCGTGGTGAATATGATCTTGATTTTGCTGGAACTTGGTTCAGTGGACATAATGCAACAATTCGTGGAACTTATGTTGATAAATTGATTGTTATAAAAGACCATCGTGTAATCACAAATAGTTTAAAGTTACTATTTAGATCACCAAGTCTTGCTCGGGATATTTTATTTAATTACAAATTTTATCGTGACCATATTGACACTAAATTCGACATCAGTGTTGAATATTTAGATGCAGACAAATATGCTTTAGCTATACATCATTCGGTAATATCAGCTGTGAAATTTATATCATATGCAGAAGCAAGATGTCGAGGTGGTGTTTATACAGTGACAGCAGCTGTTGATGTTGAGAGAGAAGTTAGATTAGAATTACATTTAGATAATTGGAGAGACGTTCATTTAATAGCAACAGGAATTAATGAAGAAACAACAAAGGAATTTGGTTTCGAAATTAAATGGGATGCTAATCGTGATCCAGCTATGAGATTTGCTACATTACTTCAGTTATATAAAATGTACGAAGATACTCCTATTCATTCACGAAATTTAAGCAGTACTATAATGGTAACTTATCCAGGAAGATTATTCACAGGAACTTGTTTTCTTGGTGTTTTGGATACTCATCACTATTTATTAGATGCTAAAATTGAGTGGGATCCAGTAAAAAATATACACATTACTATTGATGCTGACTATGATACTGTTAATTGGAGTAATTACTTCAAATTTGAAAGTAAGATGTTGACACCCTTTGAACAGTGGAAGAAAACGTCTTTAAATGCACGGTATCACTGGACAGATGAAGAATTAAAAGCTGTTTGTGATGCACATTGGCAAGATGACCAACGATTTAACTTTGAATTTGCGTCGAGTTCTCAAGAGACTCTTAATACTGTAGAGTGGCGTGCAAATTGTGGTCTAACAAGTACTGTCCATTCAGTTGGCTGGATTACAACTAATTTAACTCACAAAGTGAGTAGAGAATCGAATAGCTTCAGTACAGACTCTCGGCTCCTTGTTAACTACAACCCAGACAAAGTCATGGATTTTAAAAGTGTCTGGCATTTCAATGGAGCTACAACTCCTAACGACAATATCACTTTTGGTGGTAATTTTAAATTCTTGACACCTTTTATGAATTACAAGAATGGTGATGTTAAACTTCAATTTAGATTTATGCCATATTGGAAATTCCATGGACTCTCCAATATTGAAATTGATAAACGTAAATATACTGGAATTTTGCAAGGCGATTTAGCTCGTATTAAAGAATCTATTGTAGAATTTAATATTACCACACCACTCGAAAAATATTCATTTATACGAGGAAGATTTGGATTATCAGAAATAAATAAACATGCAGTTGCTGAAGTAACATTACCTTCTGGTCCAATTGGAGTTGAAGCACTCTGTAAATTCTTTGCCGAGTCTAATTATGATTTTAATATTATGTTACGTGTATCAACACCTATAGAAATTTTACAGAAGTTTTTGATCGTCGCTAAACTAGCAAGAACAGAGGCTGATTTTCGAATTGGTTATAATAATGTTACAGCTGGTTTTCAAGCAATTTGGCACTTTAATAATCTTACGAATTTCCATTATAGCTATATTCTTTTTACACCAATTCATGGTCTTCATGAAAGTGGTATTGTTGCCAAAATAATCATACTAGATAAGAAAGATGAAAATGATCGTTTAAGTAAAACTATTGACACAGAATTTTCTCTAAGAATTGTAGAAACAAAATTAGGGATCAAGATATACTCTGGTCCAAAACTTTCTCCATTAAAATTATTAGATGAGCCACTTGTTGAACTGAGTTATGAACCGGAAGATGATGATTTCTCTTGGCAAGGTGATATTGAGGTAAGAAAAAATTATTATTAAACATATTTTTAAAAATTATTTCAAATATTAACTTTAATTAATCTTCCGTAGATAAATGCCGTGATAATTGAGCCAATAATTGGGAAATTAGAAATAGACAAACATGGACGAGTTTACCAAATCAACGGAAATTTAATAATTCCTCAAGGAAAAATATTTTTAGAAGATAAATTCATATTGGAAGATGTGTTTAATATGAAAAATACTCTAGAAATAAAAACGCCCTTTGAATGGACAACTGGAATTAATTCATTATACGTTTTCAGTATCGACATGGAGAATTATATTTATTTTATGAGTTTAGACGTCAATCTTACTAAAAACGATTCCATACCATGGATCGAATGTGGTATCAAGGGAAATTATTCAAGTGTCGAGCATGAAGATGATTCTACAATGCACAAATTACAGTTGATATTTAACACACCCCAGGGATTTTTAGGATATTTGGATAGTTATGGAACTTTGGAATTAGATGAGAATATATACAAAACAAATATAGTTTTCAAAACTAATGATAGCTTTTCGGAGTTTACTGGAGTACTTGAACTTGAAGAGGCTTTTTTCGATGGTACTTTAATAGCTTTGATTGACTCACCAATTTTACAAGTACCAAAAACAAAAATAACGATTAAAAAAGACTTTACAGAATTAGAAAAACGTCTTGAAGGTGGAATTACGATAGATAATTCAAAAGAAAACCACGGTCAATTTCGTGCTACATGGTATTTTGAATCTCAAGACCATATAAAGTTATCTGTTGAACTGAAAACATGGATATTGCCTTTAAAAAACGTTCAGCTCGATTTATTTTACGACAACAACTTATCGAGCAATCAAAGTTTATTGCTTGAAACTAAATTCAAGCGTCTTAATCAAAAATATAAATTATCCGGAGCTTATCATCCGAATAAAACACTAAATGTACAATTACAAGGACCCAGTGACATTCTAGACTATGATTATCGATTTGATGGTTTATTAGATTCATCAAATAAATTAACAGGAAATCTTGTTGATTTAAAAACTTCACAAACTTATAATGTTAATGGAGAAATGGACGTCACCGATTCTATATTAGAAATTAAAACAGTCATCGTTAAAATTAATGAAGATAGCAAAGAAAATAATCCTTGTACACTTACTTTATTATTCTTCAGAGAAAAGTACGGATTAAAGTTGAACGCTCATAATGACTTTTTAGATAGCAATGTATCATTAAATTATATAAATGCTTTAAATTGGGATACAAATTTTGCACTGGAATTAGAAAATAATATAAAATATCAATTAGATGCATTTACTAATGTCCAAGTGAATGGTAATACTAGTATTTATATAAAAGCTCAAACTCCATGGCCTGAACTAAAAGTATTCCAGCTGGATGGTAATGTTATGTTTACTAATAACAGTGGGGACATAAAAGTAAAACATCACCTTAATAATAACAGTGGTTATTTAAGACTCGCTTGGAAACTTGCGTATATGACTGATATGTTTATTCGATTTAATGGTGCTGCTGATAAGAAGGATATCAACGTATTTCTTTATCTAGATAATCCAAAACGTGCTTTCCGTAGTGTTAATACCGGTTTTGATATTAGTGTTAATGAGAAAAAATGGCAATGTGCCACAAACATTAGTATCGGTTACAGAGATAATGAGAATATTGATTATGTTATGGTTGTTCATCTTCCACCTCCGAATAATGATGACCATCGTATATTAATTCGTTATCATGCCCAAGGTGGATTACAAGATGCTAATTTTGTTATTGGTTACAGTGCTAGTAAAGCAATGATTAATTATGCTACTGATGGTTCGGTTAGTATTGACATTTGTTTCATGAGAATCCTTAATCATTAGAAAATTGATAGTCTGAATAATTACATTTCAATCATTTTATTTTTCAGATTCGTATGGCACAAAAAAATATAGATGGTCATTTACGACTAGCTTGGGATGATTTAAAAACTAAAATTTTGAATAATATATTCAATATAACTTTTGATGAGAAAAAAATTGGTTTCAAATATTCTTTGTTTACTCCAAAATCTCAAACTGAAGAAAAAGCAATAGTTTTGTTTAATTATGACGGAGGAAAAAATAATGAAAGCTTAATTAATGCAGATTTTTATTATACACCACGGAAGAAAGTGGGAACAATTAATATATCTTATTTAAGTTTAACAAACGTCAATGGTACTCTTAATGTGTCAACGGGTGTTCCAAATTTCCCTTATGTCGCATGTAATTTTATTGTACTAACGACATTGTAAGTAGATTTTTCTGCACGTAGTCAGACATTTTTTAATACAATACTTTTCGAAAATTATAATTTGCTAGATATTCAATTTAAAAATTATTTTTTTCAGGAAGCAAACGAAGAGATTTGTTCAAGTCTTTTGGCAAAACGACACTGCATTAATCAATTCTGATTACGTATATCACAGCGAAAAATTGGATTCAGATTTAATAGGAATAATTGAGTTAGAAGTACCATTGAGTACTCGACACATAGCGAATTTAAATTATGGATATAAAAAGAAATCACAAGTTACAACTGGATATGCAGATCTAATTTACAATAAAGATAAGATACTCCTAGCTAAGTATAATTCAAAGGGTGAATCACGTGCTGGCATTGAAAAGGATAGCATACAAATAACTTTAGAAAATGATTTTCAACCACTAGGAATTACTTATACTAATCAATATGAATATAGTGCTGGAAATGCTGGAACAAATTATCCAACAATTGAACAAAAACGTATAAATATTTATCGATTAGACAATAGTTCAATTTTTAATGTAGCTGGACAATCTCAAGTTAGAACGTTTCATGAAGGCCAGGAGATACAACTTAAAGCGGAACATCTGAATAAAACTGTTCAACTAAACACAGACTATCGTGTATTACCAGGAGAATTTGATCATAATTGTTGGGTAAAATTAGCTGAAGGTGCATGGGCTTCTTATAATCTCAACATAATCAATAAAACAACTGAAGAAATTGAAAATCAATTTCTCACGTTTAATCTGGCTTATCCTTGGCGAAATATTACTGTTGATGGATCTTATAGTATAAGTTTACGAGAGTTCAATACCGAAGGAAACTTATCTTGGAAAAAAACTTACAACAAAAGTGATCCCTCAACGCTCGATTATTATTATGATGAAGAATTGTATAAAACGAGGCAAATTGGAGCGGCATTCAACTGGACTAATTTAAGTGAACGTAATGATACAGTAGACAAACAAGTGGCCACTTTAAGCTTCAAACATCCAAGCCTAGAAAAAGATGCATCGATAGCCGGTTATTTGAACAAAAGAAATAATAATACCACTATGTTAAACGCCACTGTTATTGTAGATTATTCTGAAAATCCAGATAAACTTGTAGAACTTGTAACAATCATCAAAGATGAAAGTGTTGATCCAAATTATGTTCGTTATAGTTACTTTATTAGTGGAAAGCATCCACGAACACGTTTAGATCTTGATGTTTCTGGATACATCGAAAAAAATACAATTCGATTCATAAAAACAGATCATCAGGCGGTATTCCGTCGTAGCTATTTCCCAGGAGCAATTGGAAAATTTTTGGTACGATTTGATGCCAATAATTATCAAACAGAATATCATCGAGAAAGTACAGATCTTACGAAACATCTAGATATTTCGTATTATCCAACTGATGTTGCTTATATTGTAAATGGTAGTGTTATTGATACTTCAAGAGAATTAAATGCAACTGGAGTACTTTACTTTAATTATCCTGAAAAATTAACATGGTTAATGTTAAATTATACACCAGATTCAGTCGAAAGTCTTAGAATGTACGGAAATATTCCAGATGCCAGGAACGGAGTATTTGATGTATGGAGAACATATGAGAGAAATCTTATTATTTCCGATATTTCATTTTATCTTAGATTAAATCATTCTCGGTTGGTTACGTCAACACTAAAATGGCGACCTGAACTTAAAAGTGATCTTACTAATTTCGTTAAAACGACAGTTTCTGACTTCTGTAATGATCTTAGTAATGATTTGGATTATTGGAAGCAATATGTTAAAAGTGAAATAATTAATTCTGCATCAGATATTTGGGAAGATGCCCACGAAGACATTGAAGAATTATTGAATGATTGGAATAATTTAAAGGAGCTTGATGAAGATCTGGATAAATTGAAAGTTTATTTAAATGAGTCTTATAATGCTAATGATTTCTACATAAAAGATTTGGTAGGTATTGGAATATATGTGATTGATGAACTGGCTTTGAGAAGTCATATTGAATCATTGCCAAATATTATCAATGAAATATGGGAGATAATGGGTGAGTCTGGAGAAGCTATACGTAATTCACTCTTATGGATTATCGAAGCTACAAAAAATGCTTATAAAAAATTGACAGAAATAGTAAGTGCAATATTGAAAGGAGAATCGATAACACAAATCGCTAATATAATTGAACAAATTGTTGAAAAATATGATAGATTTATAAAAGACCTTCATGTATCATTTAAAAAATATGTCGAAAATTTGTGGAATAAATTATCAATAACAATATCACGTCAATGGGATAAAATTTTACGAATGGTTGAACCAATATTTATACGGATACTTCATTATCTTGAAGCTGTACTATGGAAAGCCAGTAAAGAGATTGTTGATTTTCTTTATGATCGCAGGAACGAATTAATTAAATCACCATATTTTGATCGTTTTACCAACTTCACTCAAGACTTTGATAAATTTTATCGCGACATCAAAGCCAACGACATTATTACAAATATTTACAAGTACACTGGTATTGTAATTACCTTTATTCGTGAGCGTTACTTCACAATGGTACCCTTTGGAGAAGAGCTTAAAGATCTTGTTGATGAAATTATTTCAGAATTTGCCGAATTAAAAAAATTACCAACTGTTAATTATGCCCTTGAGAAATTTAATTATGTTTATGAAAGAATTCATTACTTTTATAATTACTTTGGTGTCAGGAAGAAAGTTGAAAATTTCGTAAGGGTAATTCATTCGAAATTAATCGATATAAGTCAAACAGCATTACAAGCAGAGAGTAAATATCGAGAAGCAAAAACTAAATTTATTTTTGATCCAAATACGGGTCTCATGTGTTTAGAGCAAAAACTTCCAATGTCTTGGCATGCCTTCAATCAAACACCAGAATTTCAAGAAATTCCAGAATATCGAGCAATTCTTGATCTTCGAAATTACTTCACCACATCTAATGCAACCTTTTGGACACTTTATTACCGTTATCGACCATATACTGATCCTTCTAACTGGTTCCCCCCATTCAAAGCACAAGCAATGGTAGTAGGAAATCAACATTTTATTACCTTTGATGGTCAACATTATGATTTTATCAATACGGGTACTTATCTTTTGGCTCACGATTTTATCCAAAATCAATTCGCCGTATTTATTACATATCAACGATCACCCACAAATTCTTCAATAATAAATCATAAAATAATAGTATCTGTTGGACGCCAAGACTTACAAATCGATGTATTTAATGATACTGTAAAATTGGCTGACTCCACAGATATTTTACGTTTACCAGTGGAATTAGATAACAATACTGGTTTTGTGTATCAAGAAAAAAGTATCGTAATAGTTGAGTTGAAAAATAATCAATTTAAGCTCAAGTGTAATCTCAAATACGATATTTGTGTGATAGAATTATCGGGATGGTTTTTCGGTAAGACAGCCGGATTATTGGGTACAATGAACAATGAGCGATGGGATGATACTATAAAATCCGACGGAGTAGTGACAGATGATATTGAAGAGTTTGCCAAGAGTTGGTCCATTTCAAAGCCCGATGATGACAATATTGATGTTGAAAATAAAAATACAAATCTTGCTTACGTTGGATACAAAAAATCAGAATTATTTGACTTTTGTTTCAATCTCTTCACCAATCATAGTTCTGAATTTGGAGATTGTTTCATGGTTGTTGAACCACAATATTATGCTGCTGCGTGCTTAAATACTAGATCTACTGCGGAAGTATGTTCACTTGCCATTGCTTACATGCAAGTTTGTGGATTTTATGATACATACCTGAGAATTCCAGATAAATGTACTGCCTGTTCTATGACAGACAATTCCAGCGTACCTGAAGGCGAGTTTCGTAAATTGGAAATGTCTAGTGTTCCGAATTCCACAGATGTTGTTTTCATAGTTGAAGCAAAGTTGTGTAATATCAACATCAGGCAAAATCGTAGTATTGATTTGCTTGTTACTCAACTGAATAAAGAATTGAATGAAAATGGACTGAAAGATAATCGATGGTCATTAGTTATATTTGGTGGAGATGGTGTTTTCGATAAACCAAGAAGTCTCATACTTGGCAGTCAAATATTTACAAATGATACCTCTCGGTTTGTTGATTACTTTGATAATATTCCTTCTGGATTTGGTAGTCAAGATGTTTTTGCGGCTATTGGTTTTGCTTCTCAATTAGTATTCCGTGCAGGAGTATCAAAAACATTTATTTTATTACCTTGTTCTCACTGTGAACCGCAAAATCAAACAGTAAGTTTTTATTCAAACATTGTTTTTCCATTGTAAATTGCCCATTTATTGAAATTGAAAAATTTTTTTTTTTATTTTAGTTGGACTATTCGGTTTTACATCAAGTTCTATTAGAACATGATATAACATTCCACATACTTATGGATGGTGACTTTAATTTCAAAAAACAGCGTTTAAATAAAACATTTTACGGTATAGATGCCACAAAATCATACACAAAAAAAGATGCTAAAGTATTAATAGGAGATATTGATCTTAGACGACAAGTGAAGTTACCTAAAAGTACTTTAGGATATTGTACTCCTTTGTCACTTGAAACTAACGGCACAATATTTAGTGGAAATAAACTCAATCCTAATAAGTCACCATCAATCAAAAAGTTTGCTAGTACTTTTGCTAAGAGAGTTGCCTTAACAGCAAAACCAAGTTCCTGCCAGCACTGCGAATGTAGTTCTGATAATGATGGAGTTACTCACATGGAATGTATGCCCTGTGTCTATCCAATGCCTGTTATTGTTGATTACGTCAGTGTATGTCAAATTATTAATATTATAACATTATGAATTGAATAATTATTTTAACTACATATTAATGTGTATTTTTTATTATCAGGAAACTTTCAATGAAGACGACACATTCTCCCCACTTCAACCACTGGAAGTAGATTATTCTCAAATTGATGTAGATGATGATTAATATTTTTTACGAAAGAGAAAATATTGAAATAATAATAAAAATAATAATAAATGTATAATTTTTATGCATTAGTATATGATAATAATTAATATTTATAATAATGTCATTTGTATAATGAAATAATTACGTCAATTATTGTTAATAAGATCACTAATAATTAGAGGTATTATACAAAATCTATTCTATATCTGTATAATCATAGTACATTAACGACAATATTATTTATTGATTTACATTTATAGCCGCGATATTTAATTGTTCCACTTTACGACTATATATATAAATGTAAAAACAACAATAGATAATAATTATAATATTCTTAGAAAACTTATGACGGCACGGAATTTCGGTGACAATTGATAATTCGAGTGGAAAGAACAATAAGACTAATAAGTCTTTTTAATTTTATTTAACCAATACGGTATTTATCTTACTTATTTGATTAGTTGAATACGTATTAAGAATTAGTCACCTAGAATCATGAGCTTGGAGATGATTAGGAGCATCGGCAAATGTAAATTTTAACTTGTAAGCTTCAGCAACAAGAACACCAATTTCAGAATCAGTCCAATTTTGGGTTGGCAAATTTTGTAACATCAACATTAAACCCTGAAACACAAGTTTTCTTTGTTAATTTTATTTAACTTATGTCACGTGAATTGTGTTTTAAACAATTTTAAATTTGTAGTTTTAAAATATGTATAACAAGTACAAAAAAGAATCGATACACTTGAAATAAAAAATCTTACTATTTGAATAAAATGCTTACTTGAAAATCAGGTTGAGAGAGAAGATGACGTCTCCATCTAAGAAGGAAAGCAGCACAAACATAAAGTTGAAATGAGGCAAAATGTTCAGACTCGGCGAGATATGTATCCCAGAGACGAATTGTACAATGAAGTGGAATTTCTCTGGTTAATAAATTATTCATCCATCGAAATGAAAATTGAAGATAGTCAACACCGTGTTGATATAAGTGTTGATGTAATTGTGCTAAAAAAAAGTTAAATATTAATAAAAAAAAATTTTTTAATTATTAAATATTTTTTACATATTATCATTAAAATAAATTTAAATATGTTGACCATGATAATAATTAATGAAAACGATAAAGAAAAGAAAGAAGCAAAAATACGTACCATCAATTCTTTGAATAAGTTCTTTGAGTTGATTAACTTTGTATTGGATTCCTAGTTGAGCAAAAATATAGTTGTCTTGAATACCATCAAGAAACTTGGAGAGGCACCAAAAACTATCTGCTTCAATGATATCTCTTTGTTTTTGTTCCAAAGAAGCGACGTCGTAGTTTTCAAGATCTTGCCAGGCGGAAACAGGTATTGCCTCTTGTAGAAAAACCAGGAAGAATGGTGTTACCAAGTCGTTCATACCCTTGAGTCATATCAGAAAGATACTATGAGGATATCAAAATTTATGAAAAAAATCCTTTATCGAATATACCTGAACATAACCAGAGGCAGGATGTCGTATCGCCCATATGTACAATATCCTTTCGAATATGAGTTGAACAGTATGTTGTTGAAATAAGGAAATAAGTGGAGACATCCGTGGAATATCAATGTGAATTTGTCGATATGTATCTTGAAACGCTTCATCTCTCTCTGTGTCATAGTATTGTTTAACTAAATTCCAATAGTCTAAACGTTTACGCTCTAATACTTGTTGCCTTCGTTCCAAATTCGCTGGTAAATATTCCTATTGAATAGTCAGATTTCAATTTCAATGAATAAAATATGTTTTTTAAAAAATAGATATTTAAGTTTATACACTCATAATAAATTATATGTCATAATCGTAATTCAAATAATCAAGCGTTAAATTGATACTTTTTACTTACTGATAATAGCCGCCAGGTTATTGACCGTAATTTAGCTGGTACTCCAGACCAGGATAATTGTCTTAATTCATCCAAATTAAGCAGAGAAGCTTCTAAAAGACTTTGAAATTTATCAACTTTACTTTCACCATCTTGTTCTTTAAAAGGCATAAAAAACTTTGATGCTGAAGTTGGTCGTAAAGCTTGAGGTCTCCCTGGAAAATGTGGATTACCACGATAAGGTGAAGTTCCTACTTTTTCATCAGTATCAATTTCTGTTTCAGTTTGTTGGCTACATCTATTACGATTACTTTGATAACTGGATGTTGTTGAATTAGTCAAATCGTTACGAAGATGTAAAGGTTGAACTGCTAATCTTTGTAAAGCTTCAATTTTTTTAATTTCTGGTATAATTTCTTGATTTTTTTCCGAGTGGAAATCTTTGTTATTTGTGACATTATCATATCCTTCCCTGCTGCGATGGCTATTAATAACACTCATTGCAGCTGATTGACTTACTTTTTTAGATATTTTTACGTCAGAAACCATACAAAATTCATCATCTCCTGAATCCCAGGCATCATCTACACTTTCTTGGAAATCTTTAAAAGATGCTGCACTACTTCCAGCTGCAAGTGTTCCACCGTTTCCACTTTGTATACCGCTCGTCGCAGACATTTTTGCTTGTCGGTTATCTTGTTTAAGACTAGGTCTACAATTTTTAATCATAATTATTGCTATGTACAATATAAAAATAAATTTATTAATAGAATTAACAATAGATACCTTCCGGGAACAGCACGAGCATTTTTTTTCCAAAAAGATTGTTGATTTTGGTTTCGGTGGCTACGATTTTCCATATTACTAAATTTTATTAAATGGACATAATTGAATCTTCACCGGTAAGATTATGTAAATAAAATTTATGACAACTCATAATGTCAAAGACTGAAAATAATAAATTAATTACTTGGTAAATTTTTGCAAAAATTAACCGAATTGGAAACATTACAGGTTATGTTATTAAATTAAAAAATTCATTGAATTTATCTATACCCATACAAACACACATTTGGATTTTTAAATATGTACATATTTGTGTAATAATGTAATAAAGTTACAATGAACCATAGGTATTAATTAATGTAAATTACAAGGACGGATACTTACTTGATAATCGCGAAATAGACAACATGGCACGTCATCCTTTGGATAAATGCCACTGCAATATTTACATAAAGATGAATAATTGATTCATATTTTACTCGAAATGTTATCTATCTGAGTATATTTATTTCTTGATAATTATTCAAACTAAACTTTATAATTACATATAAAAAATTTTGCTTCATTTATTGTTCGACGTGCGAATACACACATAAATAATTGTTCTACACTAATGCCTCTAGCGGTAGAATTTTCAACTTCTCAAAATAACAATGGCCGCATGATGATATACTACGTGCAATGTGTTTACATTTTTGTGTGTGGTTTATTGTTTATATAAACCAGTAATTTGTTTATCAACTCAATAAATTAATACTCCTCATTACTATGACTGATAAGAGATTTCAATCGGAAAGAAGTAACTCGACACACGAGGTATATTTCATTTAAACTTTTAAATTCAAATTTACTCATTTTTTCAATCTTTTAATTGACATTTTCTTTCAATTAAAAATTTATCATGATAATTAAATAATGTATTATGTATCAGGATTTGTCCAGCAGTTCAACATCATCATTTTCTTCAGACGATGAAACGGACGGTCAAGACTTGAAACCAATTAAAGATTATTTGTATGATAGACGAGAATTGACAAAACAATTATTCATGTCTGTAAAAATGGAAAAAATTAGAATGATGTTACCACAAGTATTAAAGGTACTTGCGAAAGATTTATTATCGTATTTCTTATTACTTAATATATTTATATAAAAAATAATTATTGTTCGTATAAAATTCTAATTCATCATTATTTTTATAGAGCATCAATATGAATGAATTACAAGAATGGTGTGCCAGTGAGTTGAGCGGAATGTCTAAATCACGAATATTATCAATACTTGATGGTAAGCCAATGATTAATTCTTCTGATACTAGCGATTCGGATGATTCTGGTCCATCTTTAGAAATCATTTCTGACACTGAAGAATGGATAACAGATTCTGATCAACCAGCTGATCAAAAAGATAAATCAGGAAAATCTAATAAATCTAAAGCAAAGAAAAACAAGAAACATTCCACAAATAACCCTTCTCAAGGAAAATCTTCCCAGGTTAAAGAAAGTTTAAGAAAAAATATTGATTTAACTAAAATAAAAAATGAAAAAGAAACCAAGAGTACACCTAATCCTCAAGGCGAAAGTTTATTAGATTTATTAGAACTTGAAATGCGCGCCCGAGCTATTCGAGCTTTAATTAGAAAAGAAGAAAATCTTATTCCCAATGCCGAATCTTCTTCATCGACTTCTGCAACTACAAATAATTTAAATAAACAAAATATTTTTCAAACTAATAGTAAGGAATCCAATAATGAAGTGTTATCTGATACAAGTAAAGTTTTTAATGAAAGTCAAATGTTTCAAAATATAAATTCAACATTGAATGAAGATGAAGACGTTGTTCTGGTAATAAAACCAACACCAACAATTGAATTATTATCCAGTGACAGTGAAAATGAAAATTCAGAAAGTTGTACTAATAAATCTAATAATAAAGTTGAACAATCTAATGTGGTAATGCGACAGGAGAGTGAATTAAATAAAGTGGAATCAAACAAAAATATTCTAAAACAAACTCTTTTAGATAATGAAAAAATCAACTGTGATCAAGTAAATGAAAAAAATGGTAAAAATAAAATAAGCTGTGAAAAAGATAAAAAACTTAGTGAAACGGACACTGTGAACAGTGATAGTAAAGAAAATAAGATTATAAATCTTTCATTACAGACAGAAAATAGTAATGAGAATGATAAAATAACGTTAAGTGATTGTGAGGAAGTAATTGATTTAGATGATTATTCAAATGATATGGATGATATTGAAAATGATAATACGAAAGATAATTTAGAAAAAAGTGATCACTTAAAAGAGAGTTGTTCATTCCAATCTACCGAAACATGGGCAACTCGGTATTACCAAACTGACAATGTGCAGAATGTTATAAAAGAATCTAAAATCCAATCTGAGATAAGAAAACGTTTCCGTGAGAGACAAAAGTTATCGAAACTTGGTAATAGTTCTAAAGACTTAAATAAAAAGTCTTGTACAGAGGAAAAAAGTGCTGAATTAGACGAAATAAAACCGACGGGTTCAGTTACTGAATATTTAGCTCTAAAAAATCTTTCCAACTTACCAAGTAATGATACAATATCCTCTGCAAATAATAAACCTACAAATACTGCAGATCTTTCTGAACAAGTGTCCGTTACTAGTGCAAATAATCATGAAGAAACTAAGTGTGATGAACAATTACCAATTAATTTACCTGAACAAAATTCCTAGTTATTATTTAAAAATAATTTTATACATAGATGATAATATAAAAAATATAAATAATTAAAATAAACTAAGTGAATGAAATAATCTTTTTTAAAAGTAAGATGATTTCAAAGAATCAATAAAATCTTATACATATAGATTAATTGCATGGTATACGTGAGTATTCTATAACTCGAAGATATTACTCAATCATAGAGATTGATTTATCGTGACGGTGACGCAATTTGCTCGAGATGCGAAAACGATTCGATCCATCGTCACCGAGTATGCGCGTGCTATAAAATAATTAGAAGGGATGGGGAAATAAGCCAATCAACAATTATTAGTTATCCTAAACCAGAACTCAATTAATAAAGATAGGTAATATGCATGCAAGCACACTATTAGTAATTAATACTACTGTGTAAAATCTACAGAGGAATATTATGACATAATATGTATTATACTCGTGTTTCCGATTTATTTGAAACTCTGTCGATATTCTTATCTTTGTCGTTATCATCATCATCCCGTAAAACTAAGTAATGTAACCATAATGAGTTAATGATTGAGTTAGATCCATTAGGTAGTCATTATCGGCTCGATGAATATAGAACGGCTATGCTCTAGGCGATACTTTGATAGATGTTTGAAACAGACATACGGTAGAGAAATTATCGACAGACTTTAGTTTCCTTTTGAACACTATCAAAGCACCACGAAATAATTGCTTCAGTTAATTTAAAAAAGACCATCAACTAATATTGCGTTGATATTTTTCTTTTTCTATTTCAAATATTCATAAAACATACTGGATTATTATTCTTCCATTTCTTTGAACAAAAAAGAAAGAATTTTTCTGAAGCCACATTAATATGACGAGAAATGAATAAATTCTTTTTTTTTTGTTTTTTATTATACATCTTTTCTTTATTTTTCTTATTAAAAGTTGAAATGATAAAATGTTATTTCTGATAGAAAATAGATCTCAATTCATTTGATTTTTTCATTTTTTTCATCTACGAAAATCAATAGTGTGGATGATAGTTTTTTTTTCTTCTATTTTAATTAACAGCTTTATCGATCTGTTCAAGAACGAATCTGTTAACTCGTGTTATTTGGAAACAACTGAAAATAAAATTCTAAAATTTTGCAGGGTTGCATTTCCTCTCTAACATATCCAACTCCTCCTTTGACACAAATCCGACTTCCGTATAGACCGGAAGTAGAATGCAATTTTAGATTTTCTCGATAAACTATGAAATTTTTTTTATTTTGTAAAAGCAAAAATAGAGAATTCAGTTGAAAACAAAATAACCTGGCTCCTGTTATTATTATTATTATTATTATTATTATTGGACTTTCAATTTTTCCATTTTGGTCGAGATTAAACAATATTTCTCCACCAATCCCAATTACTATCATTAGATTTATAAAAAGAAATAGTTTCATTAATTTTATTACATTAATAATGTTGAAATTCTTTCAATATTTTTATAAATCAAATCTTTTATTACTTTTATTTACTGACTTTATATAAATATTTAATGCTTTTGTCATGTTTTCTTTGATAGTAGAAAATATTCTTCAAGAGGTAATTGATTACATACATAAGGGAAAAAGAATTCTATTGCCACAATGGATCAAAGGTCTGATTTAGCAAAAATCTAAATAAATGAAAATTAGTTGGTAACTGTACTAGACAAAATAACTGTTGTAGCTTAACACAAGTACTCCAACTGTAACCGAATGAGACTGATGTGTACATTAGTTAAAAACTTGACAAAAAACATTTTCAAGTACACAGAGTTCAACCTTTTTTTCCATGTTACAATAATCAATCTTACAAACCTAAAGTTTATTGTAAGGTTTACTGAACTAAATTACTATTCTATTGTTCTTACATTCATTCTATTACACATCTTCATTCATTAGTAGACACACAAAAAAATTAAAATTCCTGAATGACTTGATCTTTTATCTGTGGCAGCAACAGAATAATCTCCACTGTAAAGAAATGATTTTCCTTTCAATGAACCTAGTAAAAGTTTCATTCCGGAAGACGTAAATCACTTGACATCAATTATTAAAATATAAAGAGCTACTAAAGATAAGTCTTTAAGCATCTTATCTAGCTTGTGACTTATTACAAATGTTCAACTCTAGCACCTGAAGCTTTTGAACTTTTTTATTTTCCATCAGGAGATAAAAAGAAATATTTTTTTTTTGTTCAAGTCTTTGTTAAGGTACTTTTTTTCCCATAAGAAATTTATTTCACAAACTATATTTATCATAAGCGTGATGAAATGTATTGGATCCTTTTATTCGGTAGATTTCTATTAATACGTTTTATGCACTGGACAGATAAAAAAATCTCATACATTATTCTATAGGAAAGGAGAGAGAAAAAAAAACGTGAATCACGACAATGCATTTGCGTAGTTCTTCTGTGGTTTGCAAAAATTCTTTTCTGGTAACTAAGGAGTAGAGTAGTGTAGACGGGCAATCAAATAACGATCGAAGTGGTTTTTCCACGGCATTGCCAAGGAGTAGAAGTAGAGAGGGTATCGCGAAGGCTGAGAGACGTCGTGAAGGAGAGCGAAAGCTCGCTTGGTTGCCACCCGAACACGCCGGAATAAATTCTAAGGCGCCTAAAAAGCTCTGTGCTGAGTTACGAAAAGAGAGAAAAAACGATCAAGCAAAGAAGAAGAAGAAAAAAAAACGATATAGATATATATATACATGCATGACTTGGGTAATTGTAGTAGTATTCGTACTGTTGATGTCACTCCAAAAAAGTGTAGTTGCCTATGCATATATGTATGTATTGCTATTTGTCGGCCACAAAAAGTATTATACATTTGTATCGCACTACAGTTGTTCAACTATCTTCACTTTTCTCTTTCTCTCATATATTTCAATAATACTAAGCGAAATGATACTGAGAGAAAGTTTTACCAAAGCATAGTTATTGCTATCCCCTTCCATACACCAATCGTTGTCAATTGAACAGTCAGAGCGTGAAAAACAACCAAACAAACTAAATAAAAGAAAGCAGATGTACACGATCGCAAGCTCAACTTCTTCGTTCTTTCCATTTCAAACTCATCTTTCCTCTCATTCTTTTTCTCTTGCTGTTTCATTATATTCGAAAATAACTTACCACATTATTGAACATACCAACTTATTTCTTTATTATCACTAAAAGCAGCATAAAAATCAACGACAATTGCTTTTAAAACTTCATTTATTGTTTAGTTTTTTTTTAAATAATGTCTTTGTTTCGTCAAGTATATCCTCTTTGATGGTTTATTTTTCAATCCTGTTATATTTATTATTATATCTAACAATGTTTCAATGAAGATTATCAGAATTTCATCGAAAAGATGTAATATTTTAAATTAAAAGTTAATGAACAAATTGTAAAATTGATAAAAATTGGTATTGAAGAATTTTTATTTCAATATACCATAATAATTGAATAAAAAAGGAATTTTGAAAATTAAAAAACACTGATACCATACTATCTGATGTATGATTTTTTTTTGCTTTAATTCATTGATTGATGAACAATTAAAATATTATTTATTGGCAGCTACAAATCGATGAAAATGTCTTAATTTTCTTAGCCACTTCCGCTGCGAAATACGAAAACACCCTTATAAATCAAGTTACCCATTTGCTACTGATACACCACTAGAGGAAAACGATTCTAACCTGCATCGACGCCAACTAAATTTCTCTCTTTCCTGTACGTTTTCTCACAGACTTTTCTTCTTTTTTTTCCTCTTTTCCTTTCTTATATTCAATATATTTTAAGGAAAATGTATATATCTCTATCTCCATTTGTTGAATTTTTATTTATGATTTTCTTGTAATCGTACTTATATAAATTGTGCTTGAAGAGATGGAGAATTATATTGAAATAATCTCTGAATAACATTAAAAAATATATATATATAAAAATTTAAAAACTTGATTATTCAACAATATCGTTATCTTTTAGTTCATTAAACAATTCTTATCTGAACACTTTATATTCTATACATATACTCTTCTACAAATTGTCTTTAGGTATGATGTCTTTGATGTTGCTTCGTCTCGTCTATTCCATCAGTTTTCCAACGTCAAGTAAATGGAGCCAACTCTTTCTAAACAGAAATTGTTTGGTAAATATCAACATACTTTGTTGATGATTAAATACAAATACTAAATATTCTCGATGAAGATTTTTTAGTTGACATTTTTTTGTTTTTTTTCATTAAATCAGTTGGATTTCATAGAAACAAAAAATTAGTTTAGACCAAAAACAAATACTAACTCAAAGTTTTACATTATTATTCTCCAACTTCTCTCAACTCAATAATAATGTAGCTTAGAGATACAGCATCTCTAAACTCATATTTATTCTCTTGGGTAATCTTAATTTTCAAAGTGTATACCATGTGTCTATCTAGCTTGAGCTTATTTTCATTCAAATATACGTGTATCCCCAATAGCCATGCCAATCGAAAATTTCATTTCGGATTATTCACGGTTGTATTTAACTCACACTTGGTTACACCATCAAGTATCTAATTAGTAATAAACTGGCTAATGCAGTGAATAGAATGTGTGCAGCCAAATACTTGACATTCACCCTCAATTCCAAATACGAACTGTTCAGTTTCATGCTATTCATCGCTCATACTTTTTATTGGATGAATTTAAAAAAAGAAACAAAAGCTTTAAGCATAAAATCAGAAAAAATACACGTCTTTTACAATTTTCATTGCCAGTACAACAAGACTCTTCATGCCCTCGAAAAAAATAATTGTCTAAAAGAAACAGCAGATCGAAATATCTCTGAATGCGCAGAACAACGCAAAAGTTCGTACAAGGGTTGTGGAAATATACACATGTGATCTGTGCAGTAGTGAGTTGGCATGCGCAAAAGTAAAAGTGCACCCGGAGGGGTTGTGGTGGACAGAATTTACTGGATTGAAGCTTAAGGCACAGAAAATGTGTAGACTTTGTGTATTTCACATGTCGACGCTGTTTGTTTCAGTGCTCTATTATCTTAACATGAATTTTTTGAAATATATTTCATAATAAAGTGTTGTTATATTTTTGCTTTTTAAAAAATATAAAAGTTTATAAATCTTTGTTTATTATTTAACGAGTAATTATTTAATTTAAGTCAATAACAAACAATATTGAAAATGATTCATTTGTATTGCAGTGTATGAAATTAATTTGAGTGGTTGAACCATTGATACAAATATTATTTTACATTACTTAATTAATTTTGAATATCGAAAAATTTCTCATATATCATTGAAATAAATTTATTACAAAAACTGTTCATTTTATCAAGCAAAAATAATGAATGTAATTAATTAAATTAATAACTTAATTGCTAAAGTGCTTTCGATTATTAAATACATGATGATCGATTATAATGTCATTAAAATAATGAATATCGAAATGATGTGATTATAGTAACCATTAAAAAATTTGATAGACATCACGAGCGGCAATGTAATCTATTTACAAGGTTTGATTTACTTGTGATGCACAGTGGAATAATTGATAGATCTATGGTGAGTATAAATTACACTATTTTTTTAAATTCACAATGAATAAATTAAAACATGTTTATATACATGGTTGAATACAAAAATGTAATAACAAAAAGATATGTCACTGATCCCAATTAGATTGTAAAATTGATTAAATTTGCATTGGAAAGTAAACTTTAAAAGTACTTTTTAAAATGTATTATCAGATGATGAGTATATATTTTTTATGTTGTAATTATTAGTCATATACGATAAGATGCATATCAGATAATTTATACAAATGTAAATACATAGGTATAGAAGAATAAAATATGTGGACAAGTGAAACAGTGCAATACACCCTCAAGTAGGGAATAGCAAAATTCATGCGACAGCAATTTGTTAGAAGTCTAGGTATGTAAACGCAACACGGCGTAATCTAATTTAACCACAACAGAATTTGCACAATTGCGAAGCCCACGCGAGAAGCACGTATGTGTTTTACATTCTCATTTAGGCTGTTGTTCACAGTGGCTTCGTTCAGGAAACAAACTAAATTCTGGCCACTATAATTCGTATACGGCAATGTTCGAATGTTGGATATGTTTATGTCTACATATTTGTCAGGCATGAATGTTATACGCTGCTATACATTGAGTAGATGTAGTGTCCTAAAGATAACCTCTAGCTGGTCTTTTCCGTTCTTTTAGAAGTTGTTTGCCAGCTCGTGTATTTTATCACCAACCAACTTCTCGTGGTTTATTGAATAATTTTGAATTTTATACACTTATGCAAAATAGATTATAGCGCTTGCGCGCATGAATAAGTTGTTAAAGCACTGTGTGTAACTTATCAATTTGCGTAAATTCGAGTGATTTTTATCACCCACGTGGAAGAATAGTATGGTATATAGCTTATACAACGAAGCTCAATTTATCACGCTGCCGGGAGACATTCTCACAAAATTTACTAATTCTTCCCATTCCTATCACTCTAAAATACACACAGTGTGAGAGAGAAAATCCATATGCTCACTTCCGTACCATAAATATTGGATTACACTTAACCACGCCCTCTCTATTATACTGGAGAAAGTGTGCAACTATCTGGAATTAATATAAATAATATACGACCTGAAAACCCGAAGAGATAAATAATTAAAAAAGTTAGGGAACAATCTATGAATACATATATCACTATTAATTATTTTATATCCTTACCATTTTTCATCAACTGCAACATTTTATATTTCATCTTCGTTTTTTTTTTTTTTGGTTAAGTATACAGTACTCAATATATCTTGTGTAATGAAACCTTTTTTAAGATCCATTTTAAATTTATAATGACTTTTCTATTTTCATATCTAAAATCTATGTGTACATATGTAGACCACTGTTGCAGACGAACAAATTTGACGAGATAAAATTATTCAAGAAAAAAAAGCTAAAAAAAAAAATATCAAAAATCCTGATGGAACAAGAAGATATCATATTACTAATGCAAATATGATGCTTAAACTGATACTACGAAAGTACATGGCACATTGAAAATCGATACAAGTACAAGATAACGTTCAGAAAACTCGAAAACTCATGAGAATCATGACTTGGGGGCTTTACTTGGGAATTGTCTTTAGTTTGGCGTCTTACGCTTATTCTCAAATGACTTGGACGCCAATCTTTGTGAGCAGTGAGAGTAAGTATGATAACTTTTATATATATTTCCATTTAATACGACAAATAGTCATGTAGATATACTTGTAAGAAGACTTTTAAATTCAATGTTATATCTATACAATCCACAAAGTGTAATCTTAATGTAATCTTTTATTTAGGGGATTTTTTTTAGGGGAAAACGATTATAAAAGTTTCTTTCATCCTCGCAAATTCTTCGCTAAAGCTGGAATTCGCACAAATAAATGTGGGTAAAGCTCGGAACTCGTATCATCTCTCGAAAACCATTCGATTCACGCTGCTCGAATCGGAAAGTAATTCTTCTTTGGTTGAGCTATATATTTAGTAGTATCCTGATGCGCGCGTTCACTAGTCCTTAGGAGAGTTACTACAGGATAGGGATCGGAGATTCGCGTCGGCGCTCTCTAAAATAAGACACGAGGCTTTGTAATGAGAAATCAATTCTAAACGTGCACCGGGTGCACTGAGTAACTCAATTCCCAACCATCAAGTATATCTTTCAAGCAACTTTTCTCCTTCAATGCCTTGTATAGCAAACAAACCATTACTTAGACTCAATGGTATGTGTATGCTTGCTAACATATACCTACTTATATTTACATTATTACATAATTCATGATTCAACAGCTTTTTGGCTTTTATAATTACCTAACTGTTTTTTATACTTTATGTACAAACAATTATTATTCGGTTATATTTCAGAATTAATTTCAAATCAATGCTCAATACAATATCTATTTATCAGAATATTAAACTTGAAAAAAAATTAGTTATAACAATGGAAAAAACTTTGAATAATTCACAAATCGATATAGTTTGATTGACTTTTAATTTGATTGAATTCTTTTCATAAAGTCCAACTATTTACAGAATTTTTGTCATTAGTTTCAAGCGAGTACTCACTAAAAATGAACTAGTGAATATTCACTGTTTTACATTTACTTACTTACTTAAAAAAAAAAAAAATTAGCAAGTAATCAAACATGATTTAATTTTGATAGAATACTTCACGTATCCATCAAAGGTTAATTTTATTATTTCTCTGTTGTTTTTTTTCTATATTTTATGATGTAGACAAATGGTCTGATAATTAGTTTAGCTCCAGTTATTAAGTTCTTGATAATAAATAAATTGGATGAAATAAAAAAAGTTTAATAGTATCAAGAAAAAGAGACTAAAAAATTATGACTCTGATTGATTTCAATAAATAGAATTGGTAATATTAAAAAGGAAATTATACTTGTAATAATAATCTGTATAAAAAGGTAACAAAAGATCGCGTTTAATCATACCACTTCATTACAATATCAAACATAAAAAGTTTATAAATAATTATACTTCTTCATGCATATTTGAATGATTAAAAAATTTCTGAAGTTATTCAAAAGAATAAAGTAATTACATGACTATTTTTCTGTCTAATTAGTAGATAAAAACTCGTATATTACTGAAACGAAATTTATGTATTAAATTACAAAAAATTTATTTTTGTTATCACATTACATTCAACAGAAGTGCTAATTTTATATATGAACAGTATCGGTCTTTCGACGTATTGAATTACGACGTAGTAATTAGCTTAACCCCATTATCTGTTGACGCTGATATGCATATAATGAATACGGAAATTTCATTTACGAACGTTTATATATTCCAACATCTAACAGGTAGACACATATGAATAAGTATTTTGTCGAATTACCTTTTTTTTACTATGATGATTAATAATAATTAAAAAAAACGATATTTTAAAGAATAGAAAAAAAAATATAACGTACAAGTATTATTATATAAAAGAAATTTGGAAATAACAAGCACGAGTTAATTTTGTTACTTATCGTATAGCAATTATCGTGCAATTAAGTCTTTTCATGTAGAATATTTAACTGAATGCGTTTTTAGCGGAGAATATACGAAACGAATAAAAAGTAAGTAAGGAAGAGAACAAGCTTGGTAGTTTTCACAAAGTTCAAATCGTTTTCCAATATTATCTGCAACTCATGCTGATAATTGGAAATTTTCTCAATTAGAACATTCAATCAATTTATTTATCAGTTATTTTTGTGGAAATATTGTACTTGCAGAATTGCAAATCAAAAAATCCTGACTTTGAATTTTTTTCCATTACATGACTGCACTAATTATGATTTTTTAATTACACATCAAAGAAAGAATATTCAACATTATTATTATAACTTTTTTTCTATAAATATTGAAGTTAATCTTCAACAGTTTTGAATTGATTAGTATATTCATCATCAGCTCTTTCACTAATCCAAGCTTTCAATGATTGTAGTTATGATGTGATATATAATTTTTTCTGATCAATCAAATGTCGACAATTGACAATAATTGTCTTTTAATTAAAAGTTTTAGTTATTAAAGAACTGATAAAATATTAATCTTATTATTATGATGGTTATGATTAATATTATTATTATGATATGTCAAAAGCTATTATTGTTATTAATATAATAGAAAGCATTATAGCATTGGTTTGAATAGAAATCCCGTCATTTTCTTCATTGTCTGAACGACGTCGAGGATTTCCACTTAAGCCAATTATCTCGCCGCTACGGAAACTGTAGGAGATTTGAGAGAACGCGTTAATTTATGCGAATTGAAAATATGGCAATTAGAACGATGGAATGTCTATCTCCTTTGTAATCCAAATATTCGGTGAATTCTATCAGAATTATTGATTGATAGACAGACAACCAATTTCAATGATTCAACCACTAAATTTACTCCTTTTTAATATACCCATTCATCTGGCTTATAACTTTGAGTTGCATCTGGCTATAACTCACTGCAAAAAAAAAAAAAAAATTACCCAAACGTTTTCAATTCCATGTCAGTTTTAATCTCATAGCTTTTTTATAATTTTTTTTTTTCTACTAATCACTTATTTCAAATAAACCTTCTAATCCATCATTATTCATTATCAAAGCTTTTTGTTCTGTTGAAATGGTTGTGAACAAAACATTTGTTTCGGATTTAAAAGTAAAACTATATTGTGGTAAACATCATCTGTCAAATGTTCAATTCATTATGTATAATTTTATTGAAGTTGTACAACAATTAAATAATATAACAATGAATAACTGTGAAATAGAATTCAATAATGATAAAGTTTTATGAAAATGAGCACTGTCATAGACATCAACTACCTATACAGAGTTTACTTCTTGTAGTTTCAACTTCTAACCTGTCACTTTCCATTCTCTGCACTTCAGTTATTTCTAACCTTTAATTTCTTGAAATTTACAAAACGTGAAGTTGCGAAGTAGTAGACAAGAACTTTAGAAATATACTGGAAAATAATAACTCAGTGAATAATTTATTTTACATGTTGAAGAAAAATTCAATAACAATAATGATGTTGAGAAAATAACTAAAACAGAAATGAAATAATAATAACAATATAGTATAAGAAAAGTTTCAAAATAATAGTAAGAGATTAACATTAAAAGAGAGAATGACAAAGAGATTAATAGGAGTCAAAGTGTATACGAAGCCAATTAAAGTGTAAATGTATGGAGATGTTATCAGCATATCAAGTAGCACTGTTGCTAGAAAATCATATAGCATAAAATTAAAAATGCTACATCCATCAATAACATTTGTTGAATTATAATGTCAATGCATAAATTTAATCTGATAACCATTGTTGTTATATAGAGTATAGAAGTTATATTGGTAGTTTAGAAGTCTAAATTCTCCATTTGTTTTGAGTGATATGAAATTCATGACAAGACTTTACATAGTTAACTCAAATTGAATAAAAAACATTTTTGATTGTCTATTCGTTAACTAATCTATAATGCAACAGTTTTTTTTAATGAAAAACATTGTTGAAGATAATTGTCATTGGAATTTTAATAATATTTAATTGTTTAATAAACAAAAAAATTTATTTATTCAAAACGTATATTGTAACCAGAAAAAAACTACACAGCAGAATGATTTGAATCTTGAAAATCTGGTTGATATTTTAAAAATTATTGAACAATAAAAAAAACTTGAAAAAACACTGAACCATTTTTCCCACAGAAAGTCAAGTGGATTTTTGGACGCAGACTGAAACTGGCTGTGCTTGCAGCTTTAACTCATCCAGTAAAAATTGCGCGTGTTGTGTATTATCTGGTGGCTGTAGTTGTGGTATCGCTATGCCCAAAAGATGTGCTCAATGCGGTTTAGAAAAATATTGTACAAACAGTGAGTAAAAAATAGTTATTACACTTTTGATTTTATTATTGTTGAGATTAATATTAATTTATTTATATTTTTTTATTTCATTGTAGTGTGCAATATAACGTTAGATAGTAAAGAGCTTTTGAGAAAGTCAAATCGGGCTTTTGGTCAAATAAAATCCCCATCTGTAGAAGGACCGACTGAGTGTACTTATAGGTTTATCCCAGATGTAGGTCAAAGGGTTGAATTACAGATCTATCGTTTAATCTCCATTGGACGTCACAATGGAAAGTCGTAAGTCTTTATTTTACTTGAGTACATATATGTATACCTAAAAGCGATTACTAATCTTTTGTCATATGTTACTTTTAACTATTTACCTTAAACACATTAAATAGTATCATGATTAATCAAGTTTTATTATTCAATTTTTTTTCTTGATAAAAATTCTTTGTACAATTTTAGATTTTAATTTAGTTCTTTTTTTTTTGTAAATGAAATTTTCATATTATTTTTAGATGCGAAGGTGGTTGGCTTGAATTGGAAGGTGGTGCTCGAATTTGTGGCTCTAATGTGCGCTCCGACCCACCTGTCGTTCTTTTTTCAGACAAGTCACCAGCAACACTCTGGATGAAGTGAGTTATTGATATTTTTTTCCATCATTTTACTATCACAGACATAAATTTACTCGTTGGCATTTTTCACAATAACTGATATAAATTTTCATACCTCTATCAGTGCACATATTTTTCGATCAATTTAAGATATTAAATTGTCACAAATCAAGTTACTACAAAATTTAATTTGACATTTTTATTTTGTTTCTTTGTTTGTCGAATTGTTATTATTAAATAACGTTAAATTATATAATGATAAAAAAAAATCCAACTATACCAATTTATTTAAAAAAAAATTTTGATGTTATAATTTTTCTCTTTTTAAAAAAATTAAAATTACAATAAATTAACTAAATATTGATGGAAAAAATAACCAAATAGATGTCAAAAGAAGAAAAAAACAATTGAATAATACAAAGTATATTAATGTAGCAAGTTCAATGCACTTGTAGTGAACAGACCGATGTTTAAGCTCAAAAGCTGTTGAATCACAAGTGTCTCGACCGACAAAGCGGTGAGAGAGGAAGATCATTTATTGATTGTGCCGGGGGCACGTAACTGGGAAGTGAAACCCGGCAGGGTGCCAGACAGGAAGAAAGGGGGCTTATCGACACGCTACGCGATAGAAATGCCCGAGCCATGGAAAATGGAAAAGCTCTTTCAACCGACAAGAGCAAACATGAAAGGAATTTTCATCGCCGAAGAATCGCCGATGAATTGCCGATGCTGTTGCCAGAACCACTCACAGGAGCAGTCATGATAACTTGAACCTCTATAGTTTTTTGTAAAATCATTTTTTTTTTTTTTTTACTTTTTTCTTTATCGCCAGTCTTTCAATATTACTAGTATCTTAAATTTTTTATTTTTAACTTTAACTAATAGCAAATTGATTTTATTTATGTTTTAGAATAAATGAAAATACAACGAGATCTCAATTTTTAGCGTACTTTAGTTTTGCATCAAGAACAAGCACGTCGGTTGGATGGCCGATGAAGGGTGGGAAAGCAGTGAATAGTACAGGTGAGCCCATTGAAAATTTTCGCAATTTTCCATATTTTAAATTGAGTGGTTTACTCGTGAGAGGTTACTTTCCACTTAAAATTTAAATTAAAAACTAATTTTTTTATTCTGATAAAACGATGATGACAGGAAAAAAAATTTTTTTGAAGATTAAAATTCACTTTGAGTAAAAAAGAAAAACACATATCGAATAACATTTCAGTTACATTTTGGCTTTCTAATAGATTTCGATATACTTTTATTCTACTTTATATACCGTACAGAAAGCTAATTTTCTATACCAACGTACGAATTTCCTAGAACAAACAGAATGACGTAATTTCACCTTAGTTATGGGAAGAAAATTATGCAAGGTTAAGTGTAGGATAGAACTGGTCTAGCTAAGCTTAACTAAATAAGGGTAACGCAGAACACTCAGTTGTCTGAGACCATTTAACTGTCCTATACGGAACACTAACAATGTAAACACGAATAGTAATGCTTTTCGAAAATTGTCCCTCACCGTTTCCCATCATTCCTTGCCCTTTAACAATAAATAATCGGATTTAAATAAATTGAAATTCCCGATAACTCTATCTGAAACGCGACTCGAATCACTGATTTAGCATTGAATATTCATCAGTTGAACTTTCTTTTTTCAACCACATAACTTGAATATTACGAACGGCAAAAGTTAATAAAAAGTACAAAAATAAAAGCTATAATTTCAGTAACTCTATTCATAGACTTTCAATGATTATATTTGACAGCTAAATCTGTTATCCATTACAATCAAATTTTATTGATGATCATTTTTTTTTACAACACAAGAATATCGTTACAAATAACATTCATTTCTTTTACAGAATGTGATTGGATCTTCGACGATTGTTTAAATACAGATTGCATACTGGCAAGTCCTTCCTATCCAGGTCTTTATCCTCCAAACATCCACTGTCACTACCTCATCAAATCAGATGTCAATGTATCAATTGTTATAACTTTCAACTCTCTACTGTTAGCATATAAGTAAGTAAAACTCATTATTTAATATATATATATATATATATCAAAGAAATACCAATTATTAACTCATGAGTGGAGCAAGTTGTTCCTGCAAGAGTCGTTGATATTAAAAATGAAAGCTTTATGATATCTTTATGTATTGAGTAAAGGTAAATATCCATTGATAATTCGATTTAAATCTTTCAATAAATTTCTTTAAGTATTCGAATTTATATAAAAAATTTCTAGCAAATCTTACTGTATTGTGATCTCGATTGTACTTGGATACAGCTCGTTTTATAAGTTTTATTTCATCTATTAAATTATTATTTATTTTAAATAAATATTAGATATCCATTTTGAATTGTGATACTTTGAATGATGAAAATTTAGCAAAATATTATGTTACTCATATTGATTAATATTCATGATAAATTTTTGCTGAAATAACAAAAAAAATGATAAAAATTTCTGGCTACCAATTAAAGTAGATAGTTAAAAAAATTTTAATCTGTCAGTTCAATTTTTCATTACAGATAGATTTATATTAAGAATTAAAAACTCCTCATAATTTTTATTTCATAAAATTTTCAACTAAAGTGAGAAAAACTGTTTAATTTTGTAATTTAAAATATTTAAAACACAAAGTTATTAATAAAATTGTGAATTTTCAAGAGAAGTTGCAATTTTTTTCCACTAATTATTCTGCAACTAATTATCTATAAAATAAATCGGAAATTTTATTTTTTAAAAATTGTGGTTTAGTGAACATAAAATTTACTGTGAACGAAAATTCAAGTAAAAAGAACAAATTATCGTGATCAGTATCTCAATATTATAACTAGTTTGCTAAGTAATCATGTTCAATCAATCTCTGTAAAAGTCCCTTATTATTTTGAATAAGTTATGCAATCGTGATACATTTTTAAATTAAAAAAAAAATAATAATAAAGGTAATTTCTTACCAATCACTTAACATTAAAAAGTAAACAACTTCTCAGTAAATAGAACTAGAATGTAATATCTGTTAATGCAGAAACAATTATGTTGATTGAATCATCATCCTTTTGTATTAATAAAATAATAATTGTCTAAAAAAGTATAAAACTTTTAAGTTAAGTTGATAAAAGTGCTATTGTGGTTACGTGTGAAAATTTTTATTTTTTACTTTTATTTTTAATTGAATTCCGAAAATTTAATTAAAGAGTTGCAGTATAGTTATTAGATAATATGAATTAGTCGAGAAACACTTTGCTGACTACTACATACATATACCACAAATATATTTACTAAAGTACTTAATGGAAGTTAGACATGATTCATACATGTGTCTGATTATTCGTATACATCTACTACTGTGTCTACTAGTGTTATGTCATAAATATACATTTAGATATTATAATAATTATAATATGGCATTAGAACTTCGAACAAAAACCTTTTTAAATAACATAATTCTCTTCTCATCTCTACCCTACTTATAGAAAGTTGAATCAAACTAACCAAGCCAGTATTATATTGATTCTTCTTTCTTCAGACATTTCAATTCAATGACTCACTTCTGAAATATATGAAAAATGTGCTCACTTCATTGCTCGCATTTCATTTCAGGATGTTTTGATTTAAGATATGTCAAAAGAATGAAATAATTTCAATAATTTGGTAAAAATGAAATAAATAAAATATTTAAATTAAAATTTATAACTAAAGGAAAAAAAATTCATTAAAAGTTGTAATAAAAGAATGAGTTGTTGTAAAATTAAATAAACATCAAAGTAATTTGACTGATGAAAAATGTTAAAATAAAATATACTTGTTTTCGAAGCAAATTAGAAAAATTTATTATTTCATAATTGAAAGTAATAATAATAATTAATTGACTATTACGTACATATTCATAATTATTAAAATGTTTTTATTAAAATTCCATTCTACTGGAGAAAAAAAAATGTTCTCTTTATTGTAGTAGCAATTATTGATACTCATATTCTCTCAAGAATTTCTTTTAAATTTTTTCATAGATTTTTTTTCGTCTTAATTAACTCGAGAATTCTATTAAATGATCTTTCATTTATTAATTGAATAATACTTATTTACGTTCTATTCATCTTTCTGTTTATTGTACCTCAGTTCATTACTACAAAGTTATCTTTTAATTAATACTATACAGATCATTTCAAGTGGATTTTATTATCAAAAATGAGTTAATAAAAATATCCTATAACAAAACAGATTATGTTGATATAATAAATTGGAAAATTAAAAGGAAAAGTTTTATTACATTTTCATTTATTAAAATCTTAAGAGTCATTTATGAATATTTTCAAGCAATTCTATCTGTGTACATAGAAGAACAAATTTGTCTGAAACGATAACTCACGAAAGATAAATGACATTACATTCATTAGGTTGTCAATTGAGGCATATTGACAATGTAACACTAGTTTTTCTTTTTTTTTTAGTATGATTTAATATAGTTGTTTCTTTGTTAAATAAATAAATTTCAAACATAACATTTTAAATGAAACTTATAATGCAATTTCCATTAAATTGACCAAAAACAACTTGTTTTATTCCAAAATATGTTTATTGAAAATATAAAATTAATCTGTTTACTCATTTTCTGATTAATTGAAAAGCTGAAAAGTGAAAACAGCTTTTCAAACATTCATATGTGAATATATTGTATAGGATTTCATTTTAAATTTTAAATACAACATAAAGTATTACTGTTGATATGATTAATTAATGTTGTACATTTTTTAATATTTTAATATTAATTACATATTTTAATAACAATGTTGAATAATCTCTAGTTATCAGTAAAAGTAATGATCACGACTTCTAATGGTTTATTTTATTCAATATGAATTTTTTAGGATTTCAAAAATATTATTCTACAATAAACGAATTAAAAAATCATTGAAAAAAAACATACTGAATAAACAGAAAGCTGATGTTCATACAACAAAAAAAAAAATATTTTTTTATTCACTTCAATACTCTCATTGGTTACACAATACAATTTGTACTGAATAACATGCGTTCAGTAGCGTAGAAAAATATTTTCTATGTAACTTTCAATAAAAATTTCAAATAATGAAAAAAAACATTAAAAAGTATTGATCAAGTAATAATATAATTTTTTATACACTTAGCAAAGCTTTGAAAAAAAAAAAAAATATATATTCAAAAATAAAACTTTTATAAAATTTTTTGGAACAATGATAAATATTGCCCGAAGGAAGTTTTTTAGTTACATTTACTTGTTTATTTAACTAAAATTCAGCTATTGTATATTGTTTGTGCTATTAGAAAAGTTTATTTGATAAAAAATTTTTTCTTTTTATCTTATTTCAGAGACTTTAATCATTGCACTAATGATTACGTTGCTGTGTATGCGGGTTCTACTACTTCAAGTACAATGTTAAAGAAGCTTTGTAACAATGAAAAGATCACCGTAGTTCATTTTGGTTCAGAAGTTCTCATAGAATTTAAGTGAGTATTTTTTTATTTTATTTTATCTCAAATTTATCGGTGAATCAATAATTTCAGCGCAGCTGGATTTTGTACTTGATGTCAACATTCGGCTTTTAGTAGAATCTAAAATATATAAAATAGCTCCCACTAAATTTTCTCTTGTAAATTTACATACTTTTAATCCTATGAAAAATACCACTAAAACTCTATTTTATAATATTTTTTATTAACTATAAATAAAAAATAGTTAATAATTAATTAAAAATATAACAAATTTATATTTAAAATCATTAATAGAATATTTACAATTATAAAACCATATTTAAGTCGATTAAATATCAGTAAAAAAGGAATAGAAACTCAACGAAAAGTTCATTTTATATTATCTTACTGTTTCCAATATAAACTGGATCAATAATATAATATAAATGGAATGAAATTTTGATTAACATATTGATTCACAGGTCAGGTCCAGAAATACCTCCTTTTAATTACAATGGATTTTTTGCTCAAGTTACTCTCATCCAAATGACGACTGTGCCACCAACTACCACTTCTATTTCTAATACAAGTAATATGAATATAAAATATTTATTGTAAAATATTTTTTTCTATACGAATACTTTTAAAAATTTTTTATTTAATTTCATAATAAAAATATAATTTATTAAACAAATAATTATTTGCAGTTAAAACAGTTGAAGATACGTATGATAAATCCAATCATCACATCAAATATAATCGTAATTTCAACGAAATATATATAAGCAATACAACTTCAGGCTGCAATTTAGAGATCGATGGAACTATATTACGATCCGGCCACTATGATACTAGAGGAAAACACAAATTAACTAATTGCCGTTTTATTTTTCGAGGTCGCCCTTTTGACACTGTTCACATCCTTCTAACTGGTTACAATCTTAGGTATTATTATATCCAATACTAGGTCTATTAAAAAACTGTCTAGTCAAGCTGTTTAATTGATTTGAGGATATTTTTAAATTATAAAGTCTTGTAATAAACATTATTGACTATAAGAGACAATAAAAATATTTGACGATATTTTTAATCAAAAAGAAAATGAATAAAATTTTGATTTAACAAGCTCGTTTTATTCTGTTGACGTGTTTCAGTTCGCCAGACTGTAAATCAATGATTGAAATATGGGACGGAAATTTAGCTGACGGAAAGAATGAAAATACCATCAAATCTTCAAAGAGAATTTGTAGTCCGGCACAAAATATCAGACAACCACGACAATTTCAAAATTCTGAAAGGTAATTTAAGTTTTTCTTTTTCTAGTCTTTTAAGCTGTTAGTTGGTTAAGAAAATTTTAGTGTAAAATTTTTATAAAATATTAATCATGACAATTATTATCTAAAGAATCAATTATTTAGTTATCTACAAAAAAAAATACATTAATTTTTAATTTTTTTACAATATTAAGTATTCATAACTACTATATAAATAAATTTACGGTTAGTTATGAGCACACTACATCATAAAATATGTGTGAATCTGTTGCTCATAAGTTTTATGCCCATTAATATAATAAAAAATTGATGTGCAGTCTGAAATATAAATAATCTTATTTGCTTTGCCATGTTTTAATCAAATTATTTTTGTAACGAGAAAATATTAAGGTTTTTTAGACGGAAAAAATCAAAATTTTATGTAAAACAAAAAATATTAAAGCATTATTTTACACAGGTACACGGAATCAGAACATTATTCATCAACTGGTAAAGAAATGACGATTGTTTTTAAACGTCTTGATAATAAATCTGATGATGAACAGTTTATGGACTTTTCTTATTATTTTCATGACGGTAAGAGCAAAAATAATATTAAAAGAATAATTTAAGTTTTATTTAAAATGGATTTTTTTTGATAAGAAAGTTTATTAATTTTGTTTTCATTATTGTGATATTGCAGAAGGCGAAGGAGGTACATTACGACCCTCGAGTACTTGTGATGTTGAATATTACGGTTTAACTTCACCGAAGCAAGGAAAACTAACCAATCCTATTCTCAAATTTTTTCCTGTTTATGATTCTATAGGATGTAAACAACATTTTATTCCCGCTTCAAATCAATCATTAATTTTAATTGTAAGTAAATTAACGATTTATTATGCTTCATTTAATAGTATATTTGTATTTTATTTTATCTACGTTACATATTTATTTGTTAGATCATCAACAGTTAAAGATTTTTTATAATGTTGATAAAAACTTTTCTATTTAAAAAATTTTATGAAAAATTTCAAACTTCTATTGTTTTCGTAAATTAAGTGAAAAATTCTATCAACTTTTATTATAGAAAAGAAGAAAATTATCGACTAATTCCATTAAGAGTATCTAAAAGTATTTTTTCGTTTGAGTAACTTTTCAATCATCATTATGAGATTTTTTTAATAGCATTAAAAATTTTACTATTAATCATATTTTTATTCTGTCAATCAGTAATGAAAATTCTTCACATACTTTATTCAAGAAGTTAAAATTGAAATTGAAAGCATTATAAAAAAAATTATTTTTGTTATTTTTAATTAACAATAACATTTAATGATCAATATATATTATTATTGAACATTTGAATTTTTTTTTCATGAAAACATTATCATAAAATACTTATTACTGTGAAATAATAATGATAAGAAAATTAATTATTGAATCATTTTTATTATTTCATGAAAAGATCGATAATGCCTTCACGATTAACTCTAATAATCAGCAATGTGAAACATTGTGTGGTGACAGTGGTTGTCGTTGTGTCAGCGATAAACTTCTTAATGATATAAATCATCTGAAAATAATATCTGAACCTAATCATGTAATCATATGCTTATGCGGAAATTATCAGGTAGTTATAGTACTAATAATCTCTGTATACTCTCAATGCAAGACTTAGATAATATTTGAAATTGGTATATTGGTTTACACAGAACTGGCTACCGCTCAGAGTTCGAAGTTGGAGTCCACTTTACATTGAGTGGTTCCACTCATCAGGATCAAACCTGAACTTGACAGCGAATTATAAGTTTATAGAAGATACTTACTGTGGTGACCACTCAACTTCTCAACTTCAAGGGTTTGTGAGAGCAGGAGACTTGACAAATAACGCGATTACAAATCAGTATTATCAACAAAAATGTACTTGGTTATTGGAATCGAAGATTGACCGTCAATTGATTATTGAGATGGAGTCATTACAAGATAGTAAGACATTTTTTAATTTTATTATACTGTCATCAATTATATCTCTTGTTAAATAATAAATTATAACAGGACCGTGTACTGCATGGAATTTAACGATACATGAATATATAATAAGTGAAAATCCTATTGGACAAAGACTTTACACATTTTGCTCAAGAGATAGACGAAAAAATTTTACTCTTCCATGGAGAATGAATACAGCTATTATTCGGTACGTGATGATTCAATATTTTACGTAAAGCTCATTTTTAATTTTTCAGTTAAAGCAGCATATAATACTAAATTACTGAAATGATAATATTTTTATTGTATAGACTTCAAGCTTTAAGTAGAACGGCACCGCAATATATTATTAAATGGCAAAGTATTACAGTAGCAAGTAGCACACGAAAAAATGAACCATCACCTGCACCTGATTTCGTATTGAATTCTTCAGTTTCTCGGTTCAAATTTTATCATCAAACATTGATAACATCGAAAATTTGGACAAGTATACACATGATTTTTATAATGTCATTGTTTAATTAAATAATAGTAATATGATAATTAAATTATTATCACAAAATTACTAAGAAGATTAACCAGATCACTGAAAAATTCTTTTCAGAAAATTAGATACTCTATAAAATTGTAGATCAGGCAATAAAGAATTATGGAGAATCATATATAAATAAGTAAATACATACATAAATATATATTTGTAAATATTATAAATAGAAAAAAAAAGAATAGTATTTATAGAATTTGTACAAAAAAGCGAAATTTGAAAAGCCTAAAAAATAAATATATTAATTATAAATAGATAGTAATTCTAAATTAAATTTAGAGTCAACACTTAACAAAGATAAAAGGAATAAAATTCCTTACATGTAATAGGTAAAAAAGTCAACTGTGTGAGATTTCTTAATTACTGGTATTTTGATAAATAATTTTTAGATGTGAATTGCAGTTTTAAATAGAAATGAATTGTTTGACTACGAAAAAAAAAATTCTAATCTATACCTTCGACATAAATAATACTAACAGACATACAACTACGTCTATTACTAAAATACAGTATCAGTATAATAAAAAAAAAAATCTTTTAACAGAATAATATATATACATATACATAGTGATATGTTTAATTTACAATTTTAAATAAAATAGAGATGATAAAATATATATCTACATACGAGGCCGAAACTACTATAAAAATCGATAATAGAAAAAAATTATTATAAACAATCATTTTTCACTTTTTATATTCTCTTTTATATTTTAAATATGTGTAAAGCGTTAACATGATTCAATAACATAATAGTTGGATTATTAACCGAAATGTAACTTTTAAATTTTATTGTACGAACAATAGTTTTATATAGGCAATTTAACATATCAACATGTGTGTAATCTGAGAATGTAAAAGATGTTTGATTTAACTTGTTTACGTTTATTTCATAATGAGAAACATTTTCACTTTAATATTCTCACTTCAAAGGGAATAATTTAATGTTAAAATTCAAGTTAATACTCCTAAATTTCATACAAATATTAAATTACCAACTATTTACATTATTAATCGTATCATAAATCATACTTTATGAAGAAATCATCTCATTTTTAAGCCGTCCAAAGTAAGGAGCACAGTTCAATTAGTACGATTAATACGTGTGTGTCTCGACCTCGTCATAACAATATTGAAAGTCTACAGATTATTATAAAAAGTAATAAAATTTTGTTGTTGAATATCAACGAAGATTTTAAAATACTTTTAAAAATCATCAATGTATTCAATTAATTTTGCTCATTTATTTGCATCATAATTTTTATTGTAAAAAATCTGTGGAAAAAATATATTTATGTATTATTGGAGTCTCGATGAATTGGAAAAACTTTGTCAGTAAAATAAAAAGTATTGACAAAATTTTTTTATATGCTCAATAATAACATTTTAATTGAATCGAATCGTTTTTAATTATGACGAACTTAAAATTTTTTTATAAAATCCATTGAACACGAACCTTATTAATATTAAAAAACTGATATTTAGATACTATATAACGATGAACTATTATGTATAAGTTACTAGTCAAATAAGTTAAATTAACATAATACGTCCGAGTAAAAATTGATGAATTATATTATTTACAATGATAATTATCATTACTATTATTACTATACAAATTTTAACAGCAAGTAAATGATAAAAGTATGATTATGTTACACACACTTATGTATATATGTATTGATTTATACCAATCAACAGATTATAATAAATATTCCATTGTTTCAGATTTTGGTTGTTAATGAATTGATTACAGAAACAATATAATATAATAAACTTTTTTAATTTATTTATCAACAAAAAAAAATTACATTTTAAATACTTAATTCATTCAACCGTAAATTTAATAAAAAACAAAATAACTAAGTATAAAAATATACATGTATTATTGACTCAAGTACTAGACATTATTTTTAAAATTTATTAAAAAATGAAACATTTGGCACGAGATTCGCAATTTAGTATTGGTAAAATAAAAATCATTGTTAATAATCGCACTTATTACAGTTGAATCAACATAAATTGAACAAAAAAAATATTTTTTATGACTACAACCATGACACTTTTATATAACAAGATGGAATAGATTCTCACAGCCTTACTTACGACACACGTATTCTGAATAATTGCATTTTTCACTCCACGCTAGTGATGTTTTTAACACTACAGTTTCGTTATTGTGCACTACTACATTTTAAAATACATTTATGTGTGATACATTTATATTTATATAAACGATCAAATATAATAAATTTTGATTTTTTTTTATATAATTTATAAAACAAAACAATATTTTATTAAACTTTTCTAAAAAAAATCCAATTAAATTGGCATAACTATTTTATGATCTTTTTTTTTTCTTTTAATAACTATTCTGTATAAACAAAGTGCATATATTATTTTGATTGGCAAATAAGTATTATTATCTAACTTTCAAAAATTTTTGTATAATTGAGTTATCTATAATCTTTAAAAAATTATATATTATAAAAATAATATCTAAAATATTTTTGTTATTAATAAAGAAAATAACAATGTAAATAAATACTCTTCAGATCAATAAATTTTTTAAAAGTATTATTACGTAATGAATTGTTGAAAGGATAACGAAATTTTAAAGAAATGCAATATTCACTTTAGTTGAAATAAATTTCAAAAATATTCACATAAGTATAAGTTCAAAAACTCATTTGCCATAAAAATATTTCAAGTTATAAGTAATCAATATTTATAGTCTTTTTATATCATAAACGTGAATATAAATGTACATACAAGATAGTATTATTTCAACAATTCTATGGTATAAATATTGTAAAATTGAAAGACATCTATTATTTCTTAATGATATACCGGCGGTATCATTAATGAACAAAATAATAAATTCTATTATTAAAAAAAAATATATCGAAATACATTACCGGTTTTTATAAAAAATATCTTCATGACACATTTTAACATTGATAATATTTATACACGTAAGACTAATAACATGATACTTGAACGAAGTAAAACTTGACGACGAGAAGTTTATGATGGAGCATTATGGATATAAGCTGATGCAGAATTTAAGAGACCTAACCGCTGCTTTTGCTTGCGTTGCTCAGTCATCTAATATGAAAAAGTTTTATAAATAAATAAAGATATATATTTTTTTCAACCACTGCAGTTGGATATAATAAATAACTAATTTACAATCATGACCTAATAAATTTTTAATAGATACTTTACCTGGTCACGTAATTCAGTAAGTTGTTGAGACAAACATTTGACCAATTGCTGAGTAGATTCCAGTTGCGATTGCAAGCTACGAAGTTCCACCTGCTCACCTTCACCTTCATCTGCTGCTAGAGACTTCGCTCTTAATCTTGGAAACCAGTCAAGATTACGATCCTATAAAACACAAAATTTTTCTAGAATATATTCTCTAAATAAATCATGACATATAAAGTGGATGTCAAGTAAATATTGTTGCAAGTGTAGTATGACGTCTGTCTAGTTTTATTAATTTCAAAAAAATCATCATGGATTATTTCTTAATAAAAAAAAAAACTCTCTCAAAATAATTATTCCTTTATTTTAATACTTGTAATGTCCTTAATAGCTTCATAGCTACGTTAATTTTAATTTAACACTTTGCTCTATTTAAAATAATGAACCACGTAGAAAATTAAAATAAATAGTAAATAAATATCGCAATGCATTTAAATTACAATTAGGAAATTTAGAGTTTCTAAATATTTTAGTAGAAGCGATTAAGAATGTAATTAAGCGCTGGTGACGTCGGAGAATATTGATAAACCTTAGTGCGTAAGGTAATTACGAACTTATGTGTCATCAAACTATTATGGAACAAATAGTATGGCCCAAAAGTATTGGTCAAATCAGTACAATTAATGATGAGCCATAGGACCTTTTTTTTATAAAATTAATTGTAAAGTTTAATTAAGAAATACTATTCCAATCTTGTGATCGCGAGTTAAGTGCCTAATTTTTGGAATGCCTGATCTTTTGAATTCGTTGCTGTTAATGAATATTCAACTTGTAATTATGTCTTCTAAAGCAAGGTATTATTTAATATTTTACGATCAGACATAACCGAAGGATTATGAATTATTTTACATGTAAGCAATTGAATTTAAGGAAAAATTACTTATATGGAAATGTGAAAATTAACATTAAATACATACCTTAACCATAGCATATACATAAGATTCTGGTCCAGTGAATTCAGTAGGATCTTTGACCTTAACAAGAACAATAAAGTATAGATAATGCCACATATTATGTTCATGTTTAATATGTTCTTCGAATGAAACTGTTTTATTATCAAAAGCAGATCGATTTAATCCGCATATAAAACATGTATTCTTCAATATTAATTCCTTTTGTTGTTTCTCCGATCGCAAATCCGCAAATGTATCAATAATAACACCAAAAATGAGATTAAGTACAATAATAATAACAATGAAGAAGAATAGAAGATCATACACTACTCTAGCAACAAATAATGGTTCTGTACTTGATGGAGCTCGTAATACATCCCCAATTCCACCTCCATTTCTTAGTCCTTGATTCATTGTTGTAACAATACACATTACTAACGAATCACAAGCTCGTTCCTTCATTTCACCACCTGAATTTATTATTTCTGCAGTATTTTTATCATTCATTGTTTTAGCGTACTCTGATAATGTTTCAGTTTTTTGACATTCTTCAAATTCTTTAGATTCACAAGTTTCTGGGGCTTTTGTATCAGCTATTGAATAAACATCATCATCAACAGTAACAAGAAAGTCATCTTTGAAAAACATATAACCAATAATAGAAAACATGTAGACGAGAATCAAAGCGAGTACTGCAGTTAAGATGATAGATCTTCCATTTCGTGTTACAGATCTTATAACGTTTAGTAGTGTTTCTTCACGATAAACTACATCAAAAAGTAAAACAGAATAGAAAAATGGGTGCATACAAATTCCAAGTATACAGAAAATAAGATAAAAAGCATGATACCAAAGTTCAGCATCAGTGATTATTTGGTCAGGAGTTTTAGTTAATGTTCCTTGATTACCAATGATACTTATCATGTGAATTATTTTTAATATAAGAGTTGATATTCCGAGTAACCATAAAGTAGGTTCTGGGCCAATTGAAAAAATTAATCTGAGTATTGTTGAAGCGACTAAAGTTCTTATTCCGGATTCTCGTGGCAAAGTAATAACAATTGTTCCAGATATCAACATTACTGCCCATATTAAACTAGATAAATGTGGAATAATTAACTTAGGCACAGCATCGACAAATGGATAAAAAAATGCCACAATAAGATTAATAAGTACGGCACAGTTGAAAAGAATATTACTCCATAATGACATATAACTACTCATCCAGAAAAGCATTGGCTGACCACGAAGTTTCTTTTGCCACTTCATTTCATTAAACATATCTTCAGTTCTTTCAAAGAAATCTGATACTTTGGAGCCTTGATCATCTCGCTCGGCAGTATGAAGAACTTTAATTTTCGTATCCATGGTAATTAACTCACAAATTTCAGGAATAGGGAAGACTATTTGTTCCAAAGTTCGATCATGCCTTACAATTTCAATTTGTGCGGTGTGAGTTGCGTAATACTGAAGAGCTTTATTAATTTTCTCATCAGTATTATTAGATTCTGATGGCTTAAGCATTGCAGATAATTCTTTATTGTGTTGAGCCAGTTGATGACATAAAATATAAATATTATGACCTACTTCTTTTGGCGATACTCCATCATCACCATTGTTAGAAGTGTCATCATTATCGTTGTCATCGTCTAAAGAATCTTGATGGAATGCTCTGCATGCAACATCAACCAATTGTCTAGGATTCATGTTATATAAAATTCTCTCTGCATTTTCACTATCTCCTCGACTTTCCATTATAGCAAGTAATAATTTGCTTGCATTATTTTTTAGTTCTAAAATTAAATCCATGCGTGTTTTTCCTAATGGATTAATGTCATTAAGAATCAATGCTGTTATTATATCAAGTCCATTAGATTCATGAGTTGCTATACAATTTTGATTATCATGACAAGGACCTTGGCAATATTCAGTTAAAGTTTCGAGTGTTTGATTAATAAGTGCAACGTTATGCTCGTTAATATAAAGTCCAAGTAATCCAAGTCCACCAGTTGTAGAGCCACAAATACAATCCAAAAACATTAAAGTTTCTGATACAAGATTATAATTTGTTTTATTATTTTGATTGCGTAAAAAGTTTTGTAAATCTCGGTTGTGGTTTTCACAAAGCAATTGCAGAAATCGTAAAATTGGTTGCATTACTAAAACTTTGGCACTGAGAATACCTTCATCTCGTTCATTATTGACATTTATTCCAGTTCTGTGTCTCTCTAATTTTTCAGCTAACATATCTTCCAGCGCATATCCAAGAGCTACCGTATTAGATACATCTTCTCCAGAAGCTAAAGTACGTACATTTGCATAAGCTTGAGCTGTACTTACAGCTGCATTATTTAATTCCTCTCGTAATTCATCCGTAATAACAATTCCATTTGATTTACTAGACATTCTCTTCTTCGATATTTTCTCCAAGTCTCTATTCTGCTCTTTATCTTCATGAGCTTTTACGACAATGTCAGATGTATTAACAGTTACAGTCGATTTTATTTCTTGTTGAGAATCTTTCATTTTATCATGGAAAACTTTGAAAAATGATTGACTTAAATCTCCTCCCATTAGTTTATTAAATACACTTTTTTGAATAATAGGATTTCCTCCCTCTAAAAGAGCTATTCCTAATTCTACAGCTTCAACAAAAATACTTGGTGAATGAACACTTTTTATAACTAACTCAACAACAAGATCTGAAGCCCCTTCACGATCTAAATGACTTTGAACTTCATGTAAAGTACGACCAGCGCGACTTAAAATTTTTGCTCCTGGTCCATGAGTTACTGACGCTGAGCCTGGTGAATTTGATTCTACGTTGTCCATCTTTTGTAAAAATGTCTTGCCAAAGTATCGAATCAGTAAATTGTTTCTCAATGCATCGCCCTGTGAATAAATAATAAAATATTCTATATTTGTATGTGATAATATGAATATTAAATAAGATATTATTTCTAATAAAAATTAATAATTATTAAATTTGATTATAAGAGTTATAATAAAAATTTTAATATTCATTCTTATTAGATATAATAAAAAAATGCTTATTTGTTTTTTTTTGGTTTTATCTTCTGTTTGGACAAAAAAATAAACATAATGATAGGTTGATTAAATTACTATTACTTTTAGCAGGTATCATAAAACTTTCATAGGAAAATTCATACCATTTTTCTATTAAAATAATCAACCAAATGTTGTGCAGTAATTTTATAATTAAATTTGATGCTAAGCTTAAAATACATTGGACAACTATTGTAAAAAATTATAAATAAATCAAAATGGATAATAAGATAATAAATTATTCAATGATGAGTAAATAATCATACACACTTGTTATTATTTAGTTGTCCAATGCCTTTAAGGTAAATAAAAATGTATCATCAACTAGTGCGGATGAGAAAGCATGAGATATACATATAATCATGCATAATTATTCATTATAAAAATCGAACGTCTTAAACAATTGACGTAATAGTAATATAGTAGGTAAATTTACTCGACATATTTGGTTTAAAATTTATTTGGAATATTTATCTAAGCATTTTTTTACCCGTTGCTGTTGCGTCATTTGTTGTGAATGTAATTGTTGATTTGAATCAGTTTCTATTGGCAACTCGTTACCCTGCTTGACATCGGGCATTTGTTCAGGCTCATCTTCTAATTCCTTTGCAGCATGAAAACACTTTTACCTACAATTCTATTCTATCGTACTTACTTGGTCGTATTAATTTTCCTTTTTTTCTCATATTTTCATAAATTCATTTTTGTATATCGTGATTTTTTTTTCTATTCATATTTTTTTAATTACCATAAAATTAAAAACTCTTAACGTTAAACTAATATACAGTTATGACTGTTGCTCATGAAAATAGCAAGTTAAATAAAGTATTGAATAAATTTAGTGTTATTTTAAATGTTTCAGTATTTAATAATTCATTTTGAAAATATTATTTATCTAAACGGCTTTCTATAGCATCAATTATATTTATCAAGCCTAAGCGGCAAACCGTGCAAAATAAACATTTATAAAATATAATAAAATTCCGTACCTTTTCTCCATATTCAGGATCCATTGCCATCATTTCTCTAAGAGTTCGTAAAACTTTTACACACAATTTTTCTTCTTTCTCTTCTAATAATTTTTCAGTATGTTTTATTAATCTAAATGTAAAACAGGTAGAAATAGTTTTATAGTATTACCATTTTTCGAATACATAATTTAAAATAAATGAAAAAGTCAATGTTCATAAATAAATAAAAAAAATACCTTCTTATAAATCCACCACTTTCACATCTTTTCCGTGCCTCTGTACCCATGGGGAAAAGTAATTCTGGTCGATAAAGTATATCAACCAATAACGATAATTCAGATTGAACTAAAGGTTTCAATTGCTCTTCCAATAATAACACGATATCTTGAAGACCTTCGATGATACTGCGATCCAGTCGCATCAACTTTAAAAAATATTATCATTTATTAATTCACTATATCAATAGAATTGGGTTATTTCATTTTTACAACAATATAATTGATGAATTATTTTACCTGACTCTGACTACGTTCTACTTTTGGTTGCTTTACAGCTTGCAACCACTTAGTTGTTTGCCTGCTTAGCATAGCAGCTTTATTGAACATATTTGCTACTTGGCTTTCTAAATCAGTGGGAATTGCAATTCCACGACCTTTCGCTAAAAATGATATTAGTAATGATTAATATATATTTTTATATTATTAGTAAAATTTAATATTATTAAACTATTATATACGTACCAACTTCTGATAATGTTCTGATACAATTTTCTACATTAAACCTTTGCCCAGCATTTAACCATGTACATTGAGAAACTTTGAATGCTGCGTGTAATAATTGAACAAATATGGGCTGTCTAGTCTGTTATTAAATAAAAATTATCATTTAAATATATTTTTATGAATACATATACTATAAATTGTATAAATAATTTTAACTTGTTATAATTATTATGTTTAATATGTATATAATTTATAGTATACTTTTAAATAATACGATTATAATAAAGGAAATAATAGTTAAAATTTAGAGGTATAGTAATGTGTTTAAAGTAATATATCTTAGAAACATCAATGTAATAAAAAAAAAAAATGAAAAAAGGTATGCTCTAATTAATACAAAAAAAGTGTTGGTGTAAAAAATAAAATACTTTATTGAATAAAAAAAGCATGCTGTTATAGAAAATTGGACTCTTTATTTACTTACAGAGTCCGATGTATTAATGTCGTTATTCTGATCATTTTCCTTCAGATTCCAAAAGAGTCTTGCCTCGTGCAGATGTTTCTATTAGTAAATCAACCCAACACCATACAGACCCCACGAATTAAACCCGACCAGTCATCAGTGTTGAACAGATTTGAAAATACCCAATTGACACATGCCAAAACACATAAAAACATGCTGCAATCTTCACTATTATTAAGCACATATCAAATTATTTTTCATTATCCTACACTTGTTTATAACACATATTAATATAGTTTTTCCCATTGATATGTGCCTTGTTAGTAATTTAACAAATTGTTAAATTATTTAATATTTATCAATGAAAAGAATATATTTATTTTATTTATTATTTTTAATAAGTGAAAATTTCGTTTCAATTTCAGGTGATTATTATTATTATTATTATTATTTGACATGCAAAGCAAAAACAACAATGTGAATAATAAACAAAAAATATGAATTTTGTGTGAGTGTATGAAAAGTGAAAAAAGAATTTTTAATATAATTTAAAAGAAAAGGAACAATCAATCATTAATAATATCATATTTTGATGAATGCAAATTAAAAACTTAGTTAAATTTTATCATGAAAATAATAATTAATCACAAATTATCGAAATAAATTGAGTAGAAAAAAATGCGTAAATTAATGTAAATATAATAATACAAGTATGTGAAATTAGTTATAGTACCTGTACAGTAGTGCTTTGATCTGAAAAAGGACTACTAAAAAATGTCGTAATAATGTTCATCAGACAATTGGTCACGTAATTTTCGAATGCAGTATCTGCATGATATCTATCATGTGTTGAAGTTCCAATAAGTCCCATATCAACGATAAAAGATTTTTCGAATAAAGACCACATATGATTTGATGTATAAATTTCTTTCATTTCTACTTCTGTGTCTATATAACAATGATTGAGAAAATTAATATATGCCTCTTTTACCTAAACAAAAAACAAATTTTTCTTTCAATAATTGATAATAATACAAAAAATATACTTTTTCAAAGATGTATTATTATTTACTTCTGGAAGACAATCAGGATGCGAAACCATAGCAACTATATCGTCTAGTGGTAGAAGACTGTGACATTTAATTTCAGTATTGACATTCTTTCCCATCGTACAGCAAGCTAAAAGTTTTACTAATTCTACATGATATTTAAGAGGACTGCTCTCATCTATTCGGTATCTCTCAGATTTCATCATTTCAATAAAATAATTGAACGATGATCTATCGTTGTAAAATATCAATACATCTTCTCCAGCTTGAACAAGTTCCTGCATTACCATTTCTTGACATTTTCTAATGAATTGATTTTCAGCTTTTACAATAGTTTGAAGGAATTTCAAATATTGCACATGACGACCATGAGTTTCAATGCAGTGAACAAAATGTTGTATAACTTTTGGATTGACTTCATTACACAGTGTGGAATTATCTTGAAAAATGCTGCAAACTGTTTGGGCTTCTCGTATTCCTGGATTTAAAAATAAATCAAGATGTTTGTGAAGAAGTACTTGGTTTTGTTGATTACCCAGACAAAAGTTTTGAAGAAATTCATGAGCCAACCGCATCAATTCATTCATTCTTGTGTCTTCTTTACAATCAAATGGAACTTGAAGAAGATCTAAAACAATGGTATGTACTCCGACATTTCTCAAAAGTCTTTGCTCATGTTTGCGTGGTTTAACGACACCACCAGGAAAGGTTTGAATACAAAGTTTGTTCATTCTTATCAAAATTTGCTGAATTTTTCTATATTCTTCAGCTTGATCAGCATGAAGTGGAGGACCAACATCTAAATCAATAGCTGATCCTCTTTTATCTATTTCAGCAAGTTTTGGAGGCATTTTCCTCGATGTTGTACCCTCTTCTTCATCTTCTTTATTACTCTTTTTCTTCTTAGTAGTTCCATGATCTTCAATAGACTTTGATTTGTAAACCCATAATTCTGATTTTTCAACTGATTGTCGAAGAACATCTAAATCTGCTTTAATTTGTTTATAAGATTCTACATCACTATCAGAAACTAAAAGTTGAACTTGTTTAAATGCTTGTAAAACTTCTTGGCGTTGACTAAAGTGTCTAAATAATAAATGAAGTGATCCAGATACTAATGGAGGATAATCGTGCATAGCTAAATGAAGTAAAACTCTTAGGAATGTTCGACCGCCTTGGCCATCCAAATCTAAAGCTAAACACTCATCACTACTTCCAAATATTCCTTCTGCTTGTTGACCTATTGCCTCTAAATCAATTCCTTTCTGTTCGAGATTCATATCTCCAGAGGATTTTTCGTTTTCATCAAATTCTTTTTTGAAAATACTCAAAAGACATGAGATTCTATAGTCAAGTCTTACATCCAAGATAAATTGCAAAATTTCTATTATTTTTAATTTAGTATCCATAACTAATGGATATTCTTTTTTTGTTCCTGGATTAGGTCGTGGAGAAGATGTTCCGGATATCACTTGTCCAGCCGGACCAAGTGTTAAACTTGTCATGACTGCTCCCATATCTCCAATACATCTTAAAACTCCACCCTCGGCTGTTTAAATTAAAATCATAATCAATTAGATTTTACGAATTTGTTTCATAATTGTTTATAAATAAATTATTCTCATTCATAACTTCTATTATAATAGCCCACCTTCATTTTCAGTTTCCCTTATGTCAGCTAAATTTAATAAATTAACATGAAAATTAACGAATAGTGATTATAATAGAATGTTAACTTACAATCGATTTCAGATGTAGATGATATTTTTCCATCGATGAAATCTTTATCAGATACGCAATCAAGTATACCGAGCAATGTCTTTGTTAATCTTAATAAATCACTAAAACTGTAGAATCCGAAATAAATAAGATCACGTGCTAATTTAACAACCTAAACAATAGAAAAAAATGATATCAATGATTGAAAAAAATGCAGCAAATAAATAGAAAAAAGAAGCTTACTTCAAATGTAAGTTTATTCTGTTCATGGTCAGCAAAAGACCATACATTTGAAACGACATTACACAGATAATCTTCAACAAATAGAATTGTAGAACTAAATCGTGCTCGAACAGCTTCTTTATTTTCATCAGGCATTCTATTAGTATCATAATCATTTATACTTATTTTTGAAGAGATTTCAGACCAAAGACGAGCATATTTGACAGGTGTAACGGGTTCTTGAGGATCACGATCAACGTGAAGATGTAACATAAGCCGACAAAAAGAAGCTCGTAATTCGTTAGGTACTGTTTCATCTTCCATACATTTTAAAATTAAATCAATATCTAAGTGTGGTGATAAATTATTTAAAGCCAAATATTGTCGATTTAAACACATGTTACTAAATAAATTAAGTTGATGCCGGTAATAATCTAAAATGGCAATATTTTCAATATTGCCCATTTTAGCTTCTCTTGATAATTCACTTAATGACATTGTTCGTTTTCCATTATTCCATGACAAAACTATTTCATGATCTTCTAAAATTGTTATTTCTGTCATTTCACTATCATCTTGTCTTTCAACAATATTTTCTTCAACTTCCACGTGTGTTTTAATCATTTTCGTATCTATTAAAATATCTTTATTCTTTTCGCTGAGAACACTTTTACAAATCAATTCCTGTGTTACTGCAATAGCTTTTTTATTTGATATACATAAATCTGATAAATAATCCAAAAATCGTGACTCCCAATTTTTCATATTTTTTCTAACGAGTCCCACGAATGTTTCTATTTCTGCAGCAGTTATGTGTTTCTCTAAAAGTTTTCGATTATTGTGAAGAAGTGCAGTAATTGTATCTTCAGCTAAAATATCATATCCAATTTGTTTTTGCATAAAAGCAAAATATTTAGCAATATACTCTTGATTCTTTCGATAATCTTGTTGTGATAATCTTAAGATTCTATAACATAATCGAAAAATGTATTTATATGGTGCATGTCTTGGATCATTTAATTCTTCTATTCTCAAGAAAGGCCCTTCACCCTCATTAGACTCTAAAAATGGAGCTTGAAGTATTTTAAATAATTGCCCAAGAATGTATTGTTCCCTCAATAATTTTTGCCGATCTCTAACAGCATTAGTAACTATCAAATCAAGTGCTTCTGACTTATTCTGTTCATTTTCCATTCCCGCAATAAAATAAACAATATCTTGAAGTAAACTGGTGACAGCTCTTCTTTCATTGTGTGAAATTGTACCCTTTTCTAATTTAACACTTATTACTGCTAAAACTTTGCACGCATCATTAGCAAAATCAAGATCACGAACTTCCACTGGTGAAACAGATCTTAAAGCAAATGCTTCTTTATCTTCTTTATTAATGGCACATCCAACTTTTGACATTACTGGTTTTTCATCATCTTTATCAATAGGAACACTTGTTGAATGAACCCATGTATTTGTACAAATATGGTGTAGTCTTACAAATGAAGATTGAGGAACTAAACTATCAGCTCTCGTTAAAGTAGTCGGATCTAATTCAAACAGAGAACTTATTTCATTACTGTGTGGCACTGATACAAGCCGATAGACTGCTCCAGCAGTATCACGTTTAGATTTGTTTACTTCATGTGGTTCATCAACATCAATCTCTGCAGCTAAATATTGGCCCGTGGCAAGATGTTTGAATCGAAACAGAGAATTCCAATGACCTGCTCCACCTCGACAAGGATCATGCTGGACAACTTCAACTTCCCAAAGAGCTTTACTGCTAGTTGCAGCTGTTGCACTAGTTCTTCCAGTTGTTCTTAGAAAAACATGTTGTTTTTTTTTATATTCATCCATTGTTAAAAACTTTTCTTGTTCAGCATGAAAAAGTCTTACAACATCTCCACCTTTTAAAATTTCTTCTTGATTTTCTCTGTGCTCCATAAATAACGTTACTTTCCATGATGTTGATGCATTGACAACATTAACTTCTTTACATCCAGGATTATCATTCAATTCATAATTTGCAGCAACATGTAGTCCTTGCCTCCCTGAATTTACTGGCTCCAAAATGACCTTATCACCGACTACAACACTATCTCCATCACTTCTTAATTTGTAAAATGGCATTATATAAAACCATGATCCTTCATTACCATTTGCATCTAAATATACTCGCATTGCATTTTTTTCTAATAAAGCTGGTAACCTTTTATTTACTGTCAAATATTTGTTTGATTTAAGATGAAGTAACTGTAAATTTATTCAATATTTTAATTAATACTAAAGCTTTTAAGCAAAGTAAATTTTAAATTCTGTGTTTAAGTTCAAAGACTATCAAAGTTTTAATTAAAAATATAATAAATATATTTACTTGCACGACATTTCCGTAGGATACCACTGAACCTAATAATTTTTTATTCTCAGTATCATTTTGTTTCTTTTCAATCTCAGCTGCATGATGAAGTCTTTTTATTAAAACAGCATCCGTAGTAGAGCTGCCACTTTGTTTGGCTGCTTTCCAAAACTGCTTTTGAGCAGAATATCGGTTCATAGGACATATTTTGAACAGGCAATCTAATAACCAAAGTAAATGTTTTATTAATATTTGTAACAAGATTCAAATGCTAGATTTTTTTTATTCTAGAAGTTTATTAATACTGATAACGTAAGAAATAATTACCTCGAAACTTTTTTGGAGGATTTATTAAATCGCCTGCCTCCGGACAAACAACACATCGATCGTCAACCAACCTAGAATAAGAATATAATAAATATCAATTTTTTTGAATATCATTATTATTCAATATCATAATTCGATTTTTAAAAATATCCTTCCAAGGTTAAACAACAATAATAGAGTATGGAAAAAACACATACTGACAACGTAAAGAATAACTTTGTTTTAAATAATCAGTTTAGTACACTAATTGAACGTAAATTGTAGTAAATATTCTATAAAAAGATGTTCACTGTGAGTTATCCTTTTTTTCAATCGTTTAACTCACTCTAGCTTCTTATTAACTTTAACTATGTACCTAACCATGCACATACGTGTATTGCATCACTTGATTAATTCAATGTTCATTGAAACGTACATGCCCTACGAGCTACTTAATTTTTATTCCATAAACGACAGCGTTTAAAAATAAATAATAACACCCTAGTTTTCATTAATTGATTTTCTATAATTTCTATTCATGTGAACGATGTATTAATATGAAGCTGACACCTATGATATATAAATACATGCTTGAAAATTTAACATAGATTATTTTAATTTAGATTAAGATTGTCCTAAATAATCATATAATAAAATAAATTGGTATTTGTATATATAATTACCCAAGTGTGGATAAAAAACCAGAAACTGCGCCTTCTGCATAAAGGCTGACAATATCTCCAAGATGCAAAAAACTTGCCGATCCAACTATCTCTCCCATCGTCATTAGTATGTTATATTCTGATGTAAAGATTCATGAAATACTTGATTTTTTTTTATCTAATCATTGTTAATACCAAAACTGTAAGTAAAATATCTATAATTAATAATTATATTACCATTACTGATGATAATTTAACGTCATTAATACGTATCTAATTGATAACTTACTCATACAATATTCATACACTTTTTCTGTTCTAATAATTTGCTCACTAATAATTCTAAAAAATATTAAAAAATCGTTATATCGATGACCATGATCATTGTAGATGAAAAACTACTCAATATATCTATCTAATCACATGAAAAAAATTTATACAAATTTATAAGATATTTACTTATTAATTTCGTAAACTTGACATAAATACGTACTTTTGACTAAATAAATTTAACAAATGCTACTGTTACACTTAAAAACTTAGAAAAAAAAGATAAATGACGTCAAAATGTAGTACTTGCAGTGAAAAAATGTAAAATATACGAAATTAAGAATCACATTGATACTTTATTCCGCGAATACCAGTGAATGACTGCGAATTACTGAGCATGATGAGGTTACATAGATACAACGGTCGATAGTATGTGGTGAAATGTATATATAGTTAGTGTTCTGCTTTTAATTGACGTAACACTAGCGAGAAGACTTCTTCTCTCTCTTCTGATAATAACACACACACTTTTAGCTCGACACATATATGTATACATGGGGATCGGAAATATTTCAATAAGTAATTAAACGAATGACCACTTTATTTAATCGGTTAGACCCTGTTTCATTTTATCAATCTATTTTGTAATAGAAGATAAATAAATAAATTAAAGAAAATAAATTGTATGTACAAAAATCAATTACCGCTACTTATATTTTTGGCGCGCTTTTTAAATAGTTTTTATTAATATCGGAGTGGAAGGAAGATAATAAGAATGATAAGCAGAAAAAAAATATATAATAGTAATTGAAAGAAGATAATAATGCATTATGAATACTAATTTTTATGTTATGTACATTTTAATATAGATAATAATAAAATAATAATAAATACACAGAATTTTTTTGTATTTTTCTAATTTTATTGTACCAAAAAATTTCCAATAATTTTCTTTTTTCAATAGTCTATCGAGTTAACACGTTTATTTTAATATTTATTCATATATTCATTATTTATTTTTAAGTAATTGTTGTAAAAAATAATTTTAATATGCACATATATGTATTTCTCTAAGATGAGAATAATAATTATTTACTTTATCAACGGTAAAATAGTTATTTATTTCCGTATAATTTTTATTTTTTTTAATAAATATAATTGTACTCATTAGTCATAAAAATACAAACGAAATTTCTAACATAACAATAACTAAATAATAAATTCATATATTTATTTTTTTTTTCTTTTTCGTAAAGTAATAATTTTTCTTTTGAGATCTACTGTTTTTAAAACAGCTGAAAATTTAAATTTTTAATTTCAATGACAATTTTTTTCCAAGACAAGTTAGAATTTTCTGTTTTTTTTCTGTTTTTTTCTTTTAATTATTACGTGTTTGTTTTGATTGAATAACAATAAATTAAAAAATAGATTTGTCAAGATATTTTTGGTTTTTGTATTGACTTTAAAACTTGTACCAAAAAATAAGTAGTTTTGTTTTCTTTAATTCATTTATAATTGCCAAAAAAATTGTTTGATATTAATGAATAACACGTAACTGTAATAATTGTAAATATCGTTTAACGTAATACGACATTATTAAAAATATAATCACGAAATACTTACAAATCTATGAAAAGTCTACTTAACTCAATGTTCGATATATTTTGTGATAATTATTAATCATGCATATATAGTGGAAATTTTGTTAGCTTTATATAAAAAAAAATTTTTTTATTGATTTAATCATTTTTGAAGAATATTTATAACGCTTTTATATTTTGTATATTGTCTAAGCAATTACATCTAGTACTTTGACCTTAAGAAATTTGAAATACCACATACATTAATTTTACCAATCAAACACTATTATTCAATTAAAAGCGAAATAATATTATTAAAGTAATTTTATAAGAAAAATTGATCTTTAAAAAATAAAATGAATTATTGCCAATTGTTTATAAAATGTTGAACATTGTGTATTGAAATTATAAGATTATATATAATAATTCAGTTGATTGATAAATGAATCATGAGGCATTTACTGATCATCATAGTGATTATCAAGAATAATAGAGTGACAATGTTAATTTAATTAATCATTGCGAATTCTTAAATAGCACCAGACCACGAGATACAGTCGTAGACGTGAATGCAATTGGTATCTACTTTACATATTGTGTGCTCATTTAAATGACCAAATTACCCAGATTTCACAAGATATTGTATCGGAAGAATGATAAATGATCAATGTTTGGTTACAACTCCATATCTTGTGCCTCATCTTCACTGTAATCACTCATGGACGACTCACTTTCCGATGACACTGTATTGCCATTACCACCGTTTTCTTGATCTTTTAGGGCTTCTTCTGTTGCATATTTCCTTACATAATCTGTACATGATTCATTTTGTACGGATTATTAATTAAATTTTTGACAAATTAACCTTTTAATGTGTAAAATATACATATAAAAATTTCATTAAATCATAAATTTCTAAAGTAGAAACTTTATGAGAATTTAACAAAATTTTTTTCTTGTGCTATCGATCTACTTGATTGATAATTAAATACCTGCTACTTTTTTCTTATATTCTTCTGGCTTATGAAGATACATTGCTGCAGCATCTCCATTTAATGGATCAATTGGATTAGGATATGTTAATAATTGTGGTAAGAAAGACTCAAAAATATTAGATAAGTCTGAGAAAAAAGTAGATATTAGAAATTTAATAATACATAAATTATATAATTTAATAATTATTAAAATAATTGTACCGTAAAGAGCTGTCCATGCTTGATTTATCACATCAAGACATACAGTTCCCGATACTTCATCAATGTTTGGATGATAAACTTTGTTCATAAATCCAATTGATGGTGACTTAAATGGATAATGTTCAGGTAAATGAACTCGCACTTTCCAGATACCTCCTTCATAAGGAGCTAAATAAATAGAAAAGATAAGTACAATTAAATTAATAGAATAATTATTTTAATGATATTTTTAAAAATATTATAAATACTTACTTCCTCGAGGTCCATAAAATTTAACAGAGAATTCATTGAGTCCTCCCAAGATTGTTACTTCATGTTTACTTTCAATTCTTTATTAATATTCAATAACTTTTATTAAGGTAAATAGTTCTATAAATTTTTTTTAATTGTACAATTACATAATGACAGTATCATTCATTTTTATTTGTTGAAGAATCATTTGTTTTAATAATAGTAAAAATTAACTATAGTCATAGTGAAGGAAACAAAGAAAAAGAAATTGTAAATATTATTTAAAGGGAGACAAAGAGAGAGAAAGAGAGACAAAGAAAATGAAAGGACAAAAGGTATGTGGAAGAAAAAGATAGAGCAATCAGCTGGTTAGAAACAGCTGTTACCCGTCAGTGACGCATTGAGAAATAAAATGTTTTGTTTATTGAATAAAAATTACTTTTTTTTTAATACTCCTTGATATGAATAATTATATATGTACCCAAAGGCATGCATGGTTTTATCAGTTAAATTTTTAGAACATACATTGATTTAAAAAAGGATACAATTTAATAACATCAGTATCCATGCGTCGTTTGCCTGCACTTGGAGACGACATGTTTATTGTTGAATTAAGATGTATCGATGTATCGAAAAGTTGAATTATATCTTTGGATGACCAAAATCAATGTAGAGTAGAATAATGGAAATTTCTCACCTTCTTGAAGTCGACAGTTGTCAAAAAGTATTTTTTATTGATCACTATTTAATTATTCCTTACACGTACTTATTAAGGCTTTATAAATATACATAGGTATACCAAGTATTCTAGTGTATATTTTTAAATGGGCTGTCTTCTTAGTTTAAAGCATTAAATTAGCGTAATCCATGATCATTCGTTTTGATACGAAACGTGGTAAAGACGAATAAAAATACATTAACAAAAGTATGAGCCACGATCTTGAATTTAATTTAATTAACTGAATATCAATTAAAAGAAAAACATTAGCTGTTGAGATGATGGTAAAGCAGATACGTAAAGTGATATGAATATAACAAATAATAATAAGACGTATACATAAGTGCAAAAAAAAGACCTTCACCTATTCTTTATACTAATATGATGATTAAATTCTAGGAAAACGTTTTAGAATTCATTATTTAGGACTCATCACCAATCGTCCACATTCACTAGTATTTTTTTTATCTAATAAACAAGCCCCCCTTTGCACTCGTAGATTTAAGACTTCTATTATCTTCACCGTTAGATGCGTGTCATTCTTTCCCAGGCACTTAAGATACAATGTTTTTTTAATAACATTTCCATCAAACTTTCACAGTAATAAAATTAAGGTTGTATTAATTTGGTTATAATTTCAAGTCGTTTACACGTGACAAAACAAAAAAAAACACAACTCATCTGTCAATTTGACGTAGTTTTCCTCTCCTTTTTTCACTCTAATCTCATTGCTTTGTCCAATAACTTGCACTTATAATGTCACTGCTTATAATAGGTTTACATTCAGTAAAATTAAGTCAAATCGTGATATCCAATCATCGATTATTTATAGAAGAATTCAGAGTACTCAATTGGACGATTCTATTTTAATTTTGCTTTCATGGAAAGTTCGTCGTAATAAACCACGCATGCGTCAATTCACATGGATGTGCATGGATAGAGAAGTACATATTTATGTGTGTAGCTATTTTCATGCTATGTATAGCCACATAATAAATGTACATATGTATTTGTGTACGTCCATGGATGTGTTACGTATACATATCTTCCTTCTCAAATTTGACCGGAAATGATTTTCATCTCTCTATCGGAAATATATCAAACGCCCTCCAGGTGATGAGCGGTGATTTTCAAAAATTACATTATTGTTTTAAAAATTTACAAACGTATTTTATAAATAAATCAAAATTATATAATATTAACGTCATTATTTATTTAAAATATTACTGATATTTTTTCGAATATATTTATGATAATATTAGAATGATTTTTGTGATGTGTAACTATATTTGACTCATTTGCCCTTTTACCCTTGTCCAATTGCCTTTGTTCTGTTGCCGGGCCAACTTAACCTAAAATATTTTTTGTAGCTGTATGAGGCTACATACATTTTATAATGTTTTTTTTGTATATTCTGATTTAAATGAAAAAACATAAAAAATATTGTTAGTTAAATAAAAATTTTTGTATAATCGTAGCAATAGCGTTTAAATTAATTTATCGGATTTTGTAGTATCTATGAAAAAAAACGTGTGAGAAGAAATATTCATTCTGTAAAAGCACTAAGATAAGCTAGTCAACATGGCTTCGTTCACAAGGTAAATCAATATTATTTATTTGTACTTTTTTAAATACCAAATATAATTTATTCAATCTTTTGAGTTCATATTAGAAAACAATTAGCTAATAAATTATTTATTTTATACATGAAAATAAAGCATACACACATTTTCTGTTTCATTTTATAATTTACTGATGTTATCAGATAATGACGTGTCACTAATACAAAATTTAATAATATTTATTCTATGCATTTTAGGTCATTAATACAACTCTCATGTATTTTTATTGTTGTATACGCCGTTGATCGCAATAATTTTAAAACATGTGAACAATCAAGTTTTTGCAGGTAATAATTAAAATATTACATACAACAATTTTTTAATAATTAAATTTTTAAATGATGATAGTAGTTTTAAAATATCGTAAAAAATAATTTTTCAATCAAATTTTAGACGATGTCGAAAAATGGAAGCCGGTAATACACCTTATCAGCTTTTGTCGAATACGCAGTTACAGAATAATTCCATTTTATACGGAGAATTATTTAACAAGCAAACTGGAATATTTTACGTCTTGAAATTGTCAGCTTTAGAGGCTAATACATTTAGACTTTATATAAACGAAAAAAATCCATTGAAACCTCGTTACGAAGTTGATTATGCCTTACAAAATGCACCTCGACTTACGGAGCTAAATGTTGTTGAGAATACTACTGATCATATAACAGTTAAATCTTCTACAAACAAGGCAATATTATATTATAATCCATTTAAAGTTGATTTATATTCCAATGAAAAGCTTGTAATATCAACGAACGCCCGAGGTTTAATGCGATTTGAGCATTTACGAACCAAAACTCCCAAAAATCCTGATGGTGAAAATCCAGATATCGTTGAAATACCACCTGAATATCCTGGAGATGGTGCAGAAAATGATCCAGGTGCATGGGAAGAGAATTTTAAGAGTCATCAAGACTCCAAACCTCTTGGACCAGAAGCAGTAGCTATGGATTTCAGTTTTCCCGATGCTGAACACGCTTATGGAATTCCACAACATGCTGATCTTTTTGCTTTAAAATCAACTAAAAGTACTGATCCATATAGATTGTATAATTTAGATGTTTTCGAATACGAAGTTTCTAATCCTATGGCGCTGTATGGATCAGTCCCTGTTCTATATGCTCATAGCAAAGATCGTACATCTGGAGTTTTCTGGCATAATGCAGCTGAGACCTGGGTTGATATTCAATCAAGTGCAGATACGAATGTTTTTGACAGTATCGTCAATTTAGTACCTGGAAACACTAAAAAAGCCTCTGTAGACACTCATTTCATGTCTGAGTCTGGAGTAATAGATGTATTCTTTTTACTGGGACCAAATCCACTTGATGCATTCAGTCAATATACCAAATTAACTGGAACTGCACCTTTACCTCAAATGTTCAGTTTGGCATATCATCAATCACGTTGGAATTATAACGATCAAGAAGACGTTGCTCAAATAACTGAACAATTTGATGTTCATGATATTCCTATGGATGTTATGTGGTTAGACATTGAGTATACAGACAGTAAAAAATACTTTACCTGGGATCCAATTAAATTCCCTAAGCCTTTAGAGATGATTGAAAATCTTACTAATAAATCAAGGAAATTGGTTGTAATTATTGATCCACATATTAAACGTGATCCTGGTTATTATATTCACAATGATGCAACAAATAATGGATTTTACGTTAAACATGCTGATGGAAAAGATTATGAAGGTTGGTGTTGGCCAGGATCATCTTCCTATCTCGATTTTCTCAATCCAGCTGTAAGAGAATACTTCAAAAATCAGTATGATCTTGATAAATTTAAGGATACAACTAATAATGTTTACATCTGGAATGATATGAATGAGCCAAGTGTATTCAATGGTCCCGAAGTCACTATGCCAAAAGATCTCATTCATTATGGAGGATGGGAACATCGTGATATACATAATATTTATGGACTTTCATTTATTTCGGTTACATATGATGCTTTATATAAACGTTCTGGTGGTACTTTGAGACCTTTTGTATTGTCAAGATCACACTTTGCCGGAGCTCAACGATTTGCAGCAATTTGGACTGGAGATAATACTGGTGATTGGAAACATTTACGTATTAGCTACCCAATGTGTTTATCTTCAGCTGTAGCAGGAATATCATTTTGTGGAGCTGATGTTGGAGGTTTCTTTAAGAATCCAGATTCTGAACTTTTCACCAGATGGAATCAAGCAGGAGCTTGGTTACCATTCTTCCGTCAACATTCTCATATTGAAACTAAACGACGGGAACCTTGGACATTTAATAATGAAACTACTAAAATCGTACGAGATGCTATCAGAGTAAGATATTCATATCTTCCATTGTGGTATACCTTGTTTAGAGAGCATGAAATAACCGGTTATCCAGTTATAAGACCTCTTTGGGCACATTATCCAACAGAATCGAAACTTTATACAATAGATGATCATTTACTGGTTGGAAATTCCATTCTTGTTAGACCGGTATTTGAGCCTTCAGTTTCAGAGGTAACTATTTATTTCCCTGGAGAAGGCAAAGATTCATGGTATGATGTAGAAACTATGGAAGAATACAAAGATTTTGGAGAAGTACGTATTCCAGTAACTTTGTATAAAATTCCTGTTTTTCAACGCAGTGGTACTATTGTACCTCGTAAAATGAGACTTCGTCGTAGTACAGTTGCTATGAAAAATGATCCCTATACGTTAATTGTTATTACTAATAAGGAAGGAATAGCATCAGGAACTTTATATATTGATGATGAGTCTAGTTTCGAATATCGTCATGGAAAATATATTTATCTTCAATTAAGATTTAATGGACAAGTATTGTCATCTAAATATATTGATAAACTAGCTAACTTCCAAACAACAAGCTGGTTAGAACGAGTGGATATTGCTAATCCTCCTCAAGGAGTGAAACATGCTAATCTCATTTCTGAAAGTAAGTAGCACACAATAATGATCTTTTGAAATAAAATCAACAATTGACGTTTATAATTAATGATTTTTATAATTTTCAGGTTTGGGAAATGTAAGTCTAGAATTGAATTATAACTCAAATAATAATGTTTTAACTTTGCGTAAACCTGGTGTAAATATGGGTGAAGAATGGTCGATTGAATTGAAACAATGAAGTATGGTAAGTAAATTCAACCTTAGGATTTCAGACATAGATTGATTAAAAGAAAATTTTAAATTTAATTATTCATATTACTACAAATGATATTGTTTCTTATTATTACATTTTTTCAATGTATTGACTATTTTATGAAATGAAAATTTGGCAAATAGTTATAAATTTTTTTTGTATTACATAAAAATATAAAAATTAAGAATTCAAGAAAACTCATGATCAAATTTTATAGACTTGTGAATTAATAATAAATTTTAGGATTTGAAAACCTTTCTCAATCATACTGAAAGATTTAATGAGACATTTTTTATTGTTTAATTAACTAGTTATTAATTTAAAATAAAATTTTACAGCGTATCAATAAAATAAACATTTTTATGACCTCTACAATAGTTTTGTAAACGATAATTATTTGAATATTTTTACATTTATTGTAATTATTTTTAAGTTTAGTATAAAATTCATATATCAAAAATGTATAGACTGTTTATAATCGTTCACTAGGCGCTTGTTTATGTGCTAAATATAAAAATACTATTGATGATAAGGCAGAGACCAAAAATATAACATCAAACCAGCGATGATAAAAACTAAATTGAAGATCTCCCAACACTTGTGTGACAATTATTCGATATTCTGCTGGCATATTCATTCGCATTAAAAGTACTGATGAAACGAAATACATACCCTGAAATAATTTAAATACAATAGATATATCGATGTCATAATTTACATTCCATATATATTGATTAAATTTCCTTTTATAATTACCATTATTTGGGCAAGAATGAGCACAATAACATTTGAAGACTTACTACTAGAAATAGCGTAAAAGAACTGGAAAAGCAAGAAATAGTGTTTACGATTAAGAATATATATTGTCTTACAATAAATAATACCAAATAAAGATGTAAAGTCATTGAGAACAAGAACTAAATTTATATTTACCTTAGTTAATGTAAGTAATAAACCTCGTATTGATGTAACAACAATACAGCCGACTAAAAAAAATGATATATGTTGTGACCAGAAAGTCACATTAATATTAAAACCAATCCAATGAACTGCAATTTCTATTCCTCGTGTAACAGGATCTTTTTTACCAACACGATCAAACACAATATTTATGGTAGACTGTGCAAACCGATAAAAATATAAGTAATAATTGAAAATATAAATAAAAGTAATTATTTTAATTGATTTACTTACAATAAATATTTTCCATAAGCAATAAATTGAGAAGAAATAACCAAGAAAATTGAAATATTTCCCTTGCCAAGTTGCAGCCCATTCTAATCGTTCCCTGGCATTTTGAATATCATGAGCTTCTAGAAATAATTGACGAGATAATTCTTCCAGCCCTGCAACCTCTTGCTGAAGTTTCTTAACATCTTGAATAATATAAAATTAATTATAATCACTTATTGTTTTAATAAAAATAAAATTATTATTACATACTTTCTCGATGTTCTGTCATACTCGTCAAAGGCGATAACATTCCCCAAAGACGAGATCTCGTCTCTGCTTTGGACATTACATCACTTTTTTTGGCTAATGCTATTCTTTTTTTTTTAGCTACGATCATATCCATAGTTTGTAAGAGCCTTTTTTCAATTACTTGTACATCACTGCATGAAACCGGCCTCATGAAGCAAGCCATTGATGAATACGGATAATTAACAGCACCAAATCCAGATAAAAGAGCCATCACAGTTACTCCAATTACTCCTATTCTACTGACTCCTTGTTCTATTGAAAGAAGGCCTTTCTTTGGATTTAAAATTGGAAATGGATCTCCAATTTTCCAAAAAAGATATAAATAGAATAGATATACAAATAAAGTTAAAGGTGTTCTTAAATTCAGTCTTACTGTAACAATATAAATATTTTGATTATTTAAAAAGCTAATAAAGTTAAAGAGAAACGATTAGGTATTCTAATAATTATTTTATTATTGCTCATTGGAATGTTTTAATATAAATATCATATGTATACTCACCAAATCTTATATTTCTTATAATGAAAAGTGCTATGTAAAAGGGTATTAGTACAATGACCATAAAAAGTAACATATAAAGTCCAACATACCAATGAAAATACCTAGAACTAATACAAATTTTTTTAAGTATCATATAAAATTATAAATATATAAAACATATAATTGTTAAATAGTATTTATTAATACCTAGAATCAAGTATTCCTTTGATTTCAAAAATAATTAATTCAAACATAGTGCAGGACAACGAAAATGTTATTGAAAAAATTAATTGGACTAGCCGGTGATGAACTTCATAATCTCTGAATAATTTTTTAACAAAGAAAACCCATCCTCCGAAAAAAAATAAAATCTGTAACAAAAAGTTGAAAGTATTGATAATTATACCTGAATATTTAATAAAAGAAAAAAACATAATCAAATTGGAGTAGGATAATTAAAAAAAAAACTTCAAACCTGTGTTACAAGTACCACACACGTATCCTCTAAAAGTCCCATCTTTAATTTTCTTTTTTTTTACATGTTAATTGGAATTTTTGAACTTCAATTACAAATGTTAACCAATATTATTTCATTGTTATTATTGTACAAATTATTACATAGTGATAAGTTATATTGTGCAACGTGTAAATGATATACTGTTTAATCGTCCATAGTATACAAATACACAATATATTTCGTATAACCAATAAATACGTATATATGTTTACAAAGGTTTCTGTTCATCAACTGTCAATCGTGTAATTCAACTTTATCAACAAATTTTTATGACTCCACCATAAATAATTGAATACCTTGAACAAAAAATTATATCTTAAGTATGATTAAAATTATTATCAATTTATGTTTTATTAAAATTAAATTATTTCTAATAAATCTATTGCATGAAGACTTTAAGTTCGATTAGGTTAAGCATTGAATATTCAAAATATTTACGTTTGTGATTTGAACGTATAAATTATAAATTTTTATTAATGATGATTAATGAAATAATATTTTAATTTCAGATGAATTGAAATGTCTCTTTTTCCTGCATACGCAAAGGAATTAGTTGAGAAAGTTTCAGAAACTCCACAAGTAGAAAATGCAATTAACGATCAGCCAAGTACCAGTTGGCTTTCCAATTCTAGTTTTCCAGAATTTGTTCATCCACCCACCATAAATATCTCTTCAGATTCATCGGATTCTGATGAAATAGAGTTTATAACTAGAATAAATAAGGAAGACTCTGATGATATCATAGAAGTATCTAGCTCAATTGTAAATGAAACTGACAATAGGAAAGAACATTTTAAGAAACGCAAAAAGTTAAAAAAATCAAAAAAACATGAAAAGCATAAAATTACAAAAAACTATGAGTTAGTTGTTAAAGATGTATATTATGATGATACATTTAGAGATAAAGGAAACTTTAAAGTAGACACTTTATGTTCGAGAGTTAGACCTATATATAATTTAAAACAAACTGCTCTTGGTTTGATTGTAAATATGTACAATAAAAAAGAAATATTTAATCGATATTACGTTAAAATAACAGATAAGAAAAAATCGAAAAAGCTAAATACAATTATCCAAAAAACCAAAATTATTCATAATACAGATCATGATGAATTTAATCAAAAAATTTCAGAAGCAGCAGAAGAAAAAATAAAATCAAAAATTAAAGAATATAATGAAAAACTTGCTGAAGACCCACACGATATTGATCTTTGGTTGGAATATATTCATTTTAATGATCGTGATAATGACTTTGAAACATCTCACGACAAGAATACTGAAACAATAAAATATCAACGAAAATTAGCTATAGTAGAAAAAGCATTAGAAAAAAATGCACAATCTAACGAATTAATAAAAGAAAAATTAAAGTATATGAATAATCTACTACCAGCTGACCAGTATTCAAATGAAATTGAAGCAATGATTGAAAAGGATCCAGGAAATATTTTATTATGGCAAGAACTAATCAGTGCAACCAGGTCTTCCGTTGCTATGTGTACAGTACCAAAAGTGATAAATTTATATTCAAAATGCTTCGCTTCTCTTCATTTATGGTCCAGAACTGATCTCCAAGCTTATGACGATCGTTTACTGAATACTCTTTATCATAGTTTGATATTTTTACGACAAGCAGGACTCTGGGAACAAATGTGGGAAATAATACGTCTTAATTTAAATTTAAATCTCAGCATAAATAAAAATAATCATTACTTTAAAAATTCTATTGATGAAAAAAAACTAATTGATATGGAAGAAGTAATTTTAACATCGAAATTACCATTAAATCAATTATGGCTTCGTGTGGAATTGCTAAGAGAGAACTGTCATTGGATGAGTGTGACTCAAGAGGAGCTTGAACTTATTGGAGATTCACATAGATTTATTTCTCCAGAGGACGTGACAGACTTTATCCATCCTTTGTTAAGTAGAAAATCAAATTTCAAAATGGTTATTTATTTTCTAATGGCTTTAAAAATTCCATTGTTACCAACTCGCCATCAAACTTTACAAGATTTAGATATGAAGGCAATTAATTGGAGTTTTGATTCTCTTGAATTTTTAATTCCATTCATATATCCGTGTGCTGGTGAAATGGCTGGTTATGATAAAAGAATTGCACTTTCAATAGGATTACTTGAAGGAAGTATCACATCAGGACCTCAATACATTCGATATCATCCAGCACAGGAATCTTATATAGACTTTATTCGAAATGTTTTTAGTACTGTTGCAGAAAGTCTATCATCAGAGAATAGATCGAGTATATATATTTGGTGGTTACGATTTGAAAGAATGATTCTATCACTGATAAAAAATAGTACGGTTCGAATTGATAAAGGTTCTAAAAAACTGAAAGGAATTTTGAAAGATTTTTTACAGAAACAAGAAAATCGAAACAACTTATATTATTACCGAGAATATGCATTAATAAAACGAGAAATGAAAAATTTCGATAATTGTGTAAATATTTTAGAAACTGCTATTAAAACAAAAGGAAATATAGTGAAAAATGTTGTAGATAAAATGGAACAAGTTGCTCTTTTAAGTTTGTATAGAACTCTTTTAGAAGTTTTACTGGACACACAGTTTTGGACAGAATTAAATAGGACGCGAATATTAGAAATTTTCTCTCAAATGTCAGATGGAAAAGATCAAAATGAATGTATAATAAATACTGAAAAATATCTTTCTAAATTTTATAAAGAGTTATTAGAAAGTCCTGATCTATCACTCTTAGAGGAATCGTTAGAAACACTTTTCTTTCCTAATTTTTATTGTGACATAGTGGTATGTTATGTATATTTTATTTTTATCAACAGTCAAGACTTGGAAAAAATTTTTGAAATTTATGATAAATCTTTAACAAAACTTTCAAATTATCCACATGTTCAAGAGCAAGTGTATGAAAACCAAATAGCATTTTTACACTTTATTTATGAAAAATCATTGATAAATTTGAGTCTATTAAGAGAGTACTTAAATAAAGCTATGGAATGTTATCCCAATAATTTCTACATTCTCTCTGTTTTTGCAGGAATTGAGGTATAATGAATTTAGATTTATAATTATTGTAACAATAATACAATTTATTAATTTACGATTAAATTTCTTGCAGAGTGAATTACCACATTGGAGTATTTGTACTCGTCCTACAAATGATCGACTTTGGATGAATATTGCTCTATGTTTAGCAGGTCGAGCACGTCTACAAACATCAGTTTGTATAAATGATCCTATTGCTATGTCTGCTGCGACTAATAAATTGCTCCATTTTCACAAAAGACTTTCAAAGTATGTTTGAGTTATTTGTATTGATGACATTCATCATAAAATATATCTGTAATATTTCTAAAGAATGATTTTACAACAGAATGAAATACTTTTTTATTACAGTAACGATGAATTACGCTGTTGTCCAATCATCTGGAGATTATATATGTTGCTCCTTCGAGAAAAAAACTTATGTGAAAAAAAAGGGGAAGAAATTTATCATGAAAGTGTTGCCTACTGCCCATGGTCTAGATGTATTTATATTGATGCTGCTGAAATTGCTCCACAATTGTTAACACAAATTCAGGATATAATTCGTGAAAAAAATTTAAGAATGCACGTGACTCCAGAAGAACTTGACATTTTAAGAGGATAATTATGGAATATTATTAATTGTTGCATTGATATTATGAGTTCAAATAGGAATTATGATAAAAAAATTCAAGTAAATTATTTGAAATGTTGGAGTTATTACATATTCTTATTAATTTATGTATATACTCATATACACACATAATGTATATAGATATACACACAAACACATTCGATTTCAATCATTGACTAATGTAATGTACAACATAACCTCAAGTTCTAGCAACAGAACTTGACGTTTCTTGTCAAAAGAGTACTATTATTTATGTTTATGTTGATAATCTAATAGAATATAGTTATCTAATTTATAACAATGAATACAAAAGCAATTGTTATCCCTGGAGAAGCCCCAGAATCTGACGAAGAAACTCGAGAAATCCCAATTGTATGTAAATAAATTATTTATATTATTCGTAAAAATGTTTTTTATTAAATTCAAATATTTTCTTAGGGTTTTACATTTAAATATATGAAAAATAATGCGGGAAAAATAATTTCTGGAGAAGCAACCGAATCAGATGATGGTAAAAATATAAGTTTTTGTTAACTTAAAAGAATAATATCTTATTGATTAATTCCATAAATTAGATTACAACTATACAGAATAAATTAGATTATTTGATAAATTTTTTTTTGCATAGATGGTGCAAGCTGGAGTAGTGCAAGTGCAGCATTTGAAGTAACAACTTGTCCTCCTTACATGGATACAAGATTACCAAGTTCAAAAAGAAATGTTATTAAATATAATAGTCTACTTCATAAAAAACTATGTAAGTCTTGAAAAAAAACTGTCAACAAGTATTTTCATTTTTATATTTTTTTATTATATTACATTAATTATCTAGTGTATAAGTTAATTATAATAGCAATAAATTTCAATATGCAGATAATGTCAATTAAAATGCTTATGATAAGATATCTTCTACCATTACATCATAATTATATTATCTTTTTTTTTACAAAATATTAGATTCTCAAATATTAATTAATTTCATTTAGCCCTTAATTAGAATTCACATGAGTTGACAATAATGAATTTGATTTTTATTTATATAAATAATATAAAATAAATACAAAAAACTATTGAACTAATATATTTCCATATTCAATAAACAACAGTATCTTTTGTCTCTTCTTATAAATTAGCACATATAAAATTTCTATGCTTATACTAATTAAGGGCCAATAAAGAAATATAGTCAATAAAAATAATCAACAAGTAGATAATGACATTAAAAAGAACTTATTATTATAATTTTATTTAATAGATGAGTGCAATGAATCACTAAGAACCAATGTAATTAGTGTAGCTGAAGATACCATAACGAACGGTGTCCAAGAGCTTATGGGAATTAATAAGCAGTTGGTAAAAAGTGAACTCACTGTCCAAGAAGCTGCTTGTCAACTAAGAAATGCATCAGCTCGATGGAATGAAGCATCCAGTAGTCTTTTCCAACTTATAGATACTAATTTTCTTAATACCATTAGAACGTAAATGCTCAATGATATGTAAGATAACAAAACATCACAAGTATAACAATTCTTGATAATTTTATACTACTTCTAAAGTTATTATTATTACAAAGTTAACTAATTTTTAATTTTATGTTTACTATATATAATTAGCTGTCAGCCAGCGATGCGAGACATTAAATTTAATTAAATGTTAAACATTTCAGCAGTTATTATTGAGCATCAATTGGATTGGTATTTATTTCAATTAATTGGTGGCAGTACACTTTGCTAGATCTGTTTACTAACAACCCATAATTATGACTTAGTTACCGTTAAATGTATGAATCTTTTGTAAATTGATTTTATCTTACGCATCATAATAAATTTATGGATAATTTGTTATCGTATATATTCTAATTTTTGTGTAAGATAACATTTTCTTTTTTTATTAAGTGATCGTTGCATTTATTTTATTCTATTAATTCTAAATATAACATTTTATCACCAAATGGTTTGTTTTTAATATTTATATTTACATTCACACATCAGATTAATTTCTAACATATTATTGTTGTTCATTATATTAAAATTTATTAAATATTATAAAACATCGCAATAAATTAATGAAACGATTTTGCGGTAATTCTATTTGTACAATTTTCATAAAATTAAAAGTATATTATAGTAAATAAGTAATTGACAAAGAATCTAAATGATAATGATTTTATTAAGCAATTATATATGTAGGAAAGGGGCAGGGTATTAGCACACAGTCTTTATCAGAAGCTTCTAAATATTATTTAAGTTTTTTTTTTAAATATTTGTTCGATCACTTTCATTCATGGTTTGTCATACTTTTATTTATCAAATGCATATTTTTATTTGGTATCAAAGAACTGACATCACGGACGATTAATTATAATGGAATCATACATCACTATTTTATATGAATAATAATGACTTGATGATCTAATGGTGATATTTTCTACAAATTCAGTCTTAAATTATTTACTTGCTCTTGATTGAAATAAAATGGGTATTAATGTTAGTTGATTGATCATTCAAGTATAAAGCTTCACTGTGATGACAATGGTTGGCTATAATTTATGTAATATGAGTTTTTAAGGATACAAATTCACTCAATTCAACGATTGTGCACATGAATAATTTTTCATTAGGGATGTACGTATTTATTTTGTTTATGAAATGTTATTGAGTCTTTGTAATATCTACATTCATTAATTGTTCTTATATTTATTCAAGTAGCAATATTTTTATATAAAAAAATTCAATACTTTAACTCACTTTAAAATTGAAAAGTGATTTGTCCTTGTATCAAATTTTTATGTGAGTATAAAGATGAGAAATTTTACCTAAAAATATTGCTGTTACAATATTTCTATTCTAAATTAACCTACGTGACTATTACATAATTAATAATTACTTAATTATGACAATATACAGAGAAACATATCACTGACATTACTCATGAATACTTATTGAAACAATAAAAACGATTATTGATTTTAAATAATCGTTTTTAAATAGTATTTTTTTTACTGAGCATCGATTTACAATTCCGTGAGGTGCATCCTGTGACTCATGTAGTCATAGCAATCATTCAAATAATCCAGAAGAATTTCTGCTTTCTAGAAATGACCAAAATTTACTCTCTATCTACAATAATTTATATTTCATTAATCTGTATATTATTATCTATCCATAACACTCGACATATAATCGAACATCTAAATCACTATTACATTCGTGTCTTAAATTTCACAGTAATTCCTTGCGAATTCTGAATGATGTTTATAAGTATTTATGTTAAGACACACAGTCAATACTTTAACAATTTTTCAATTCATTAATTTAATTCAATAGGTTGGGCTTCAATTCCAAAAGAGAATCATGGTCTGTTGAAACTGTCGACCTTTATAAAAGATTCGACGTCTCACCCGATACATGTTGGCCAATGTGAGGGCGCCCACCCCCCACATGGCCTACGCCCTCTCCATCTCACCACTGCTTGCGTACATCTGGAGAAGTGCCATTGACTCTTGGGCTTGACGTTTTTCTGCCAAAAATCGGCCTGATGCTTGCTTTAATTGTTCTAAAAACAATCTATCAGGCACGATGTCAGCTAAACTATCTGGATCCATGTCACTAAGTAACTCCAGGTCGTTACCACCAAGTAGAGAAATATGAGAAGGATCTCCGTGGAGCGTTGACACAAGTGGTTCAATAGGACTTCGATAGCGTCGAGTACTCTCATCTGATGGGTGATCAGTATTGTCTATATTGTCAACCACTACGTACCGTGATGGAGTCTTCGCGCTACCAGGTGCAGCCCATTTTTCGTTACCTTGAAGTATCATTAAACTTGTGTTCTTTTCAAGTGTTGCAAAGTATTCTTCATCATCGACTTCGGTTCCTAAAAATCAAAAGGACATTCTCACTTAGTACTTTTCTAAGTAATGATGAATAAAATATACTAGGATATTTCTTAATTTACCATCTTGTTCTAAAACAATTGTTAAATCAGCATCAACAGGAAGGGATAGTCTATTTCTTGCTACATTGGTCAGTTCTTCTAAAGAAGAGGCAGTTATTCCTTTTCTTCGTTCTCGAGAGCAGTCAACGATCTTATAAGGATTTCCAGATACTGCGATGATGGCTGTATTCTCTGACATCTTGACTTTAAAAGTCAATATGATTTATTATACACAATCACACACTTTATTTAAAAATGCATTATTTTGTACTAAACTTAGCAGGGTTTAATTATTTATATAGGCACCAACGTATTTCATACGTTAAACAAAAACCACTAATTTGTGCTTTATTAATCTTTTAATTTTATACACTATATAAAAAGTCGTTGACTTATTATTGGTGTTATCTTATTAGTAATAATTTAGAATCACTTAGTATTTTTTTTTCGGCTATCAACGGATGTCAAACTATGAGGAATATTAATTTTGAAGAACAGGTCAAATGTGGGCAGTGTCTCGAGGATTGTAATTGAGCTTTTAAATTATTTTAATAACTATATATTTTTGTTGAATTAATGTTTAGTATCAACACCTTAGATGTTTTTCATTTTCACTTAATTAAATCTTCGAAAATGAAGGAAATAAAAAATGAACAACTTTCTTGACGTCAACACAGGACGATTTGTTTATCCAGTGAAGAATCAAAAATACTAGGACTTGGGTGTGAAAGTTGAGGCGATCGTACTGAAGCTACCAACCACCCACCCAACCGTGTGATAATCCAACTAGCACTGGGTCAATGGTGCAACCACCCTGCCTATTTATACTCCTCGCAGACTACCATTGTATATATAGTACCATGACAATCCCAATCCCCACTCTAGAATGGCAACCACCACGATGAAATCAATAACCTTGCCCCTCCTTCAACTACTTTTTTACCCTGACCGAAGCGCAATGTTTCTCTTGAAATACACATGCATTTTCGACCTAGGTGCATTCTCATGACATTGATAAATAATTCCAAACTTTTTTAAATTATTAGCTCATTAACCTTCACTACATCTCACCGTTTCAATTATTCAACATGATATTCTTTTGGGAATCTAAAATTTTCATAACGACCGAATAATGATCTTTTTTTTAGACATTAATTTGAGACTAAATGATACCACAAATTGAAGCTACAGCTCTGAGATTATTTATAGTACTTACTACAAAATGAGACACTAACTCCAGTTTAAAGTTAGCTCAGGCCTAGCTAAGACAAGTTATAATTTCGATCTGTAAAATCGAATGATTTTAACGAATTCGAACAAGTATAGTTGTAATAAAATAAGGATAATTTTTTGCCAAAATCGAAATGGCTCCAGCAAAAGTTACTGAAGAGCCTGATGATAGTCAGACATGGGAACTTGTAGAAAGATGTTTATTACCTGTCGCATTTTCTCATGCGATTTCAGTGATTCTAGCTGCTATTCTAAACACATTAGGAATTTCACAAACATCCAGTTTTGTATTATTTCTACTATTTCTATCATTGTCGGTGGGTTTCACTCTTTTCTACCATAATCTGAAGGTAAACTTTTTTAATTTTCTATTCAAACTCATTTGGAATTAATCATGAATATTCTTGAATTCAAATAATATAGATAATTTTAAAGTCAATCTGATTTAATTAATACTTCAGTTTTTAATTGAAATTAATATTAATTAAGCTATTTGGTAGATTACTGCAGCTGGTAAAGCTGTCCTTGTTACTGGATGTGACTCAAGAATTGGCTATGCTGTAGCAAGAAAATTTGATGAATTAGTAAGTTGTTGTCAAGTATTCAAACTACTATTTAATTTTTCATAAAATAATATAAAAATATGTGTTCAGGGTTTCACGGTTTTTGCTGGTTTTCAAGACAAGTTAGAGAACGAAGATAAAGTGGAAAAACTAAAAAAAGAAGCTTCAGGAAGGTTACATATTTTACAATTAGATATCACAAGTGAAAGAGATATTCACTCAACATTTTTGTATGTTAACGAAAATTTGCCGGATGGTGCACCAGGTTTTTTTTCATTTTCTTATCATTTATCATTATTATATTATTTTAAATATTTCATGTGTTAACATTTTTTTAGGTCTATGGGCATTAATTCATGCTAATGCTTGGGTTACTTTAGGTGAATGTGAATGGGTTCCTCTCTCAGTTTTAAGGAAAAGTGTTGATGTTAATTTTATTAGCATCGCACGAATGACTCAAGTAGGTAAAGAAATAAAAATAAAATTTTAATTAAAAGTAACATGTTTTTTTAATAATATTACTAGGTATTTCTACCATTAATACGACGCTGTAAGGGACGAATTATTTTGGTATCAAGTATTTTGGCTAGAATTCCAAGTCCTGTACGAGGCATTCAATGTGCTAATGTAGTAAGTTATTTTATCATTCAGTTAAATACTTAATCGTATTACATTGGGTATTATTTTATGCAGCTCATAAACTATTTATATTTTTAGGCGGCATTAGGAGCTTGGGGATCTTGCCTTAGATTGGAAATGCGTCGATGGGGAGTAGATGTTGTTATTGTTGAAACTGGTGAATATGTTTCTGGAAATGCATGGTTAAAAGACAATGTTGCTCTCTTAAATCAAGCACGAGATATGTGGATTCAATTAGATCCTCAAACACGAAAAGAGTATGGAGAGCAATTATTCCAAAAAGAAATGTTAGCATTGGAAAAATATACAAAAGGTCCTGAAGCTGATTTAACTCGAGTTCTTCGAGCATTAGTTGATGGAACAGTTAAGACATTTCCATTAAAAAGATACACACCTGTTACTCGAAAAGAGAGATTACAAGCATTTGTTAGTGATCATTTCCCAAAATCTGTTTATGATATCCTTTATGTAGATTAATTTCTTATCAAAACTATAACAAGAATCTAATTTAGTCTCTAAATAATTGATTATTTAAATTTATCTAAGTAATAAAATAAAATCAGATAAGAGTTATTATCTACAACAACAAAAATAGACAATTATTGAGTACTTTTTCGTAAAATGACATTTGTTACCTTGATAATTTATCATCCAAATAATAAAATCATTATTATTTAAAAATTTTTTTTGATAATTTTCACAAAATCTGTGATAACCTCAAAAAATGTTGGTATCTATGTATCTTCTATTTCAATGTGGTCTATTTTCGTGACAAGTTGACACTTTACGGTCTACTTTCGTTAAATGTTATTTGTGTTATCAAAGAAAATGTTTTCTAATAACAAAAAATACCAAGTTGATAGAAGCACAAATAGAATTTCAAGTTTTCACAACATAAAGTCTATCTAGTATGTCAGCAAACGATGATTTATGTAAAGTAGTATTTTTCTTTGTGTTGAAGAAGAACAATATTTTTCTGATTTAAATATTGGCGCGTTAGTGGCGCTTATATCGATCAAATTTCCGGTTGGATATGAACGGATTTTTCTTAACCAATCAAATGTCGACAACACTAAGAGAATTCACACCCGGTGGCAACTTCGACAGGGGCCACGTCGAGGCAGTGGGATTCGCTATTTCAGTTTTAAACGTGTCGTAGAAAATAAAAGAAGAGTAATATAAATCTTGCTTAGCTCTACAAAAATTCATTATCCACATTGCATATACATTAGTATTGTTTTAAATTTATGAGTTACAAGATTTATAACAATTTAATTATGCTAGCAAAGTTTTTTTTATTGTGTTTACTGGCTTTTGGAGTCCACGCCGGTGAAGAAGACGTTTTGGAGCTTACTGATGCAGATTTTACCATTGAATTAGATCGCCATGACAACACACTTGTTATGTTTTATGCACCTTGGTAAGTATATAACCAAAAACTTCTTCATAATTATTTCAAAATGTGTATTAAATGTTAATTAGTAATATTTATTACTCTATCAATGATAATTATTTTTCAATTTCTTTGTCAGGTGTGGTCACTGTAAACGACTTAAGCCAGAATATGCTGAAGCCGCTGGAACGTTGAAAGGCAATGTACCACCAATTACTTTGGCTAAAGTTGATTGTACTGAAGCTGGAAAAGATACTTGCTCAAAATATGGAGTAAGTGGATATCCAACATTGAAAATCTTCTCTAAGAGTGAAGTTGTTGCTGATTATAATGGACCACGTGAAGCTAAAGGAATTGTTAAATATATGAAGGTCAGTATTTTTAATTTTTTAATCATATTTGAAAAGAATAAAAAAATCAATAGATAAAGAGAAAATGTATATTACTGTCATAAAATCATTTCAATAATTTCTTTTGGATTATAGGCTCAAGTTGGACCTGCTTCCAAAGAACTCAAAACAGCAGAAGACTTAAAAACATTCCTCAGCGGTGATGAAGTCAGCATTGTTGGTTTCTTTGAAAAAGAAAAATCACCTCTTGCCGACTCATTCCATTCAGTTGCTAAGAAACTCCGTGAGAAAGCCAATTTTGCTCATACTACAGTGAAATCGATCTTAGAAAAGGAAAAGATGAAAAATAATATTGTTTTATACCGACCAAAACTTCTCCAAAATAAGTTTGAACCTCATATGCTTAAATATGAAGGTGGAGATTCTGTAAGTGATATTAACGAGTTTATTACGAAGAACTACTTTGGTTTATGTGGCATTCGCACACGTGATAACGCTATGTCATTTAACAACCCTCTCGTTGTTGCTTATTATGCAGTTGATTATGTTAAGAATCCTAAAGGCACTAATTACTGGCGTAACAGAGTTATGAAAGTAGCTAAAGATTTCCCAACTTTCAACTTTGCTATTTCAAATAAAGATGACTTCCAACATGAATTAAATGATTTTGGAGTAGAATTTAGCAAGAGTGAAAAACCTGTTGTTCTTGCTAAAGATGACAAAGGCCAGAAATTCATTCTTAAAGATGAATTCAGTGTTGAAAATCTAGAAAAATTCATGAAAGACTTGGAAGCTGGTAATTTAGAGCCATTTATTAAATCAGAACCAATTCCAGAAGATAACTCAGGTAATGTGAAGGTAGTCGTCGCTAAGAACTTTGATGAAGTTGTTACCAAAGCTGATTCTGATGTATTGATTGAGTTTTATGCACCATGGTGTGGACATTGTAAGAAACTTGCTCCAGTTTTTGATGAGTTGGGAGATAAAATGGCTAAAGAGGATGTTGTGATTGCTAAAATGGATGCTACTGCCAATGATGTACCACCACATTTCACAGTTCAAGGATTCCCTACTCTTTACTGGGTACCGAAAAATTCTAAAGATTCACCAGTTAAATATGAAGGTGGCCGTGAACTTGATGACTTTGTTAAGTACATCGCTCAACATTCGACTGATAAACTTAAAGGCTTCGATAGAAAAGGAAATGCTGTTAAAGCTCCTAGTGATGAGTTGTAAAAATTTTCTATTGTAAACTTTATTTTTACTATCTATTTTTCTCTGTGTAATGTTAGATGACATATTTTATATCTAATTGTATGTAAGCTTAATAATATTAAGCTTGATATACATTAAGCTGTGTTTCCATGTCAAATTAATGAAAATTTTTATGGTAAGGAAAAAAATAATTTAATGGTACAGTTTGTAATATTTTTAAGGAAATATTGTACCATGTATCCTTGTCAATGAAGTGATCTTATTCCATCTTATTTTTAAACTAAAATAGATGTAAAATATGAGTACATTAACATTCTGTTTATACAATAAGAAATTAATAAATTCAACATAATAATTTTTTTTAATTAATTTTGCTGTCGTTCTTTTATTTGAAATTTCTTCTCATTAATATGCACAATTTTATTATTTAAATTACGGAAATCGTATAAAACAATATGGCTCCACACGATTCTGAAGCCTCTAGAGGATTTTTTATGAACTAGTTATTGTTTACTATTTAATAAAAAAACTGACAGAAAAATTGAGCTGTTTATTATAAAGTTGATTGAATTAATAATAAGAATATTTATAATAAAATGCATATTTTTTAAAAAATATATTAAAAATTTATGCAATCATATAATTATGATTCAATATCTCAGATATATTAATAAAAATAATAGTTCTAACTACACATCAGGTTATGCGTAAGCGTCATAAGAATATACAATTTAAACGTTAATTTATAAATTATTTAAATAAAAAGTTTGTGCATAATTATTCAAAATGATAAGTGATTATGAGTTATTCAATCAATTGTGTACAAAATTTGGAGTATGTCCACCAATAGAAATCTCAAATGCCATGAAAATTGCCAGGTAAACAATGAACAAATTTCTACTCATAATATAAATTATTATAACATTGTATTATATAATTTTTTTTTGTTTGTAGTTCTACCGGAGAATTACGACTACCTTGTTTATCAATTGTTGTGCCAGTTTGTGAAGTTATTGGTCGAGTTCTTGCATCAAGCTGCAAAATAAAATTAGTCGATCTTAGTGATTGTATGCTTGTTTCTAAAGGCCTATCTAAAATTTTTGATGCTCTTCAACAAGGCACAAATATAACTTACCTGAATTTAAGAGGAAATAATATAACTGGTCCTATAGTATCTCAATTAGGATATATTTTTCACCATAATAATACTTTAAAATGTCTTTATTTAGAGTGGAACAATTTAGGGACAAATATTGAAGATTTTGAAAATTTTTGTAAAGGCCTTTGTGTAAATTATAATATTGAAGAATTAGATTTAAGATATAACCAAATTACTCCACGTTGTGCTGAATTTTTAAGTGATGTCTTGAAAAAAAATAAATCGATAAAAATACTTAATTTAGCATGGAATACCTTAGGTGTTCAAGGAGGACAATTATTGTTGAATGGTATGAAAGAAAATAATAGCATTATAAAAATGAGCTTACGTGGTAATTGTATACCTAACGAAGTTATCGAAACTATTGACAATTACACTTACAAAAATCGGAGCAGAAAAATTGTTTCTCAAATAAATATGATGAAAGACATAGAAGAAGCTAGTGAAGCAATATTTAAAGAAAACCATGAAAAATTGAGGAATAATAGTAATGTATTTGTTGAATCAGAAGTATCCAATGTAAATAAACGATCAAAAGAAAAACATCAAATGGAAAATCATATACGTCAATCTCCTAAATATGACAATACAAATTTAAATTCAACTTCCATTGTAGCTTTAAATATTTTCGAAAAGAAAAACGAAAAGAATGAATCAGCTAATTTCCATTCAAACACTGATATAGCTGTAGAAGAAGATAATTCAAAAGATTCAGATTTAAATAGGAAAATTTCTGCATTAAATAAAATTCTTCACGATCGTACATCATTTGTAGATCTTTTAACAGATGAAATTTCTGTCAAAAATACGGAAATTGATTCAGCAAAATCTTTAATAAATCAACTACATCAAAAAATGAATGAATTAAAGGATAAGCATGAAAATTATGTTTTAGAAAAAACAAAAGAGATTTCTAATTTAATAGAAACTCAAAAAATTAATGAAGAAAATTGGAAAAAAATGTATAAAGAACTAGAGGAAACTCACAAGACTGTTGTATTAAAAAATAAGGAATGGGAGACCAAAGTTAATCGATACGAACGTGAAATTCACGATAATTCAGTAGAAATTATTTCTTTGAGAGAAAAATTAATAAATGAATCACAATATTATAAAAATATTATTGCGCAAAGTCGTATAAAAATTCATAAAGTAAAAAAAGAATTTGAAGAAAAAGAAAATAAACATAAATTAGATCTGAATGTTTTAAAAAATACTTTAAAAGAGACAACACAAGCGTTAGAAGAATGTCAAGCACAATTACAAAAGACTCGTACAGAGTTACGTGACACATTAACCAATTTATCTGATGTTAAATCAAAATTAAATGATCTTGAGCAGATTAATATAAAGTATAATAAATTAGAAGATTGTTTGCAAAAATTAAAAAATGAAAAAACATTACTTGAAGACAAGTTTACTGATTCTCAAAGATCCATAGCTAGTTTAAAGAGACAAGTTAATGCTCTACAAGGTGAATTAATAGAACCACAAAGACGTTATGATTTATTGAAAGAAGAATTGAATGAAGAAAAAAATAAAACTGCAAGACTGAAACAAGAGTTGACTGAAGAACGATCAAGACTTAAAGAGCAAGATGTTCAAATACAAAAAATGAATCAACAAATTACCATATTGAATAGTCAAATCAATGAGATTCAATTAAGTCATGCTGATGATATTAGAGCCAGAGAAAGAGAACATAAACACTTAAAAGAAATTATAGCTAATAGAGAACAGGATTTAAATGATTTAAAGTGAGTATTCTTTACACTATGTTTTTCTTTCTTTAAAAATAATTGATACTAATTTTTAATTATCGTAATTATGATTATTTTAATCTAGAGCTAGAGAAGCACAACGAGCTGGTCAGTTATATGCAGCATTTAGCAAGTACCTGAATCCAATGGATGCAACATTAATTACATGACATTTTCCTTTTATAATTAAAATAATTCATGAACAATTTAGTAAATTTTTCATTATTAATTTATATTTTACACTTTTGTATTAAAATGATCTATTATTAATATTTATTTAGAAATATAAGATTATTCGTACTGAATGTTTATTTATTACTTTGCCGTATTACTAGTACTTTATTTTACCAGTATTTATTTATGAATTAACTGTTCTATCATTATTAAAAAGTTTTTAATAATGATTTTACCCAACTATTCTATTACTTGATTAAATTGTTCAGCAAGTGAAATCATCAAAATTCTTTCAAGTATATTGACCGTACATACTTTTATGTAAAATGATATACTGACAATTCATTTTTTTTCTGTTATCTGAATAAAAGAAATATTCAGTCAATGTATTTTAATTATAATGTATTGCAATTGTTCATTAATAGAATTGCAAAATTTGTAATGATTTAGGTAATTAGAAAATAAATTTAATCAATTTGATGATAATAAATAATTTTTTTTAATAATTTAACTTGTTTTTCTATACATCAAAGTTATGATATAAAATATAATAATTTTCTTATTTATTCTGTTACAACCACATATTAATTACTTAACACAAAGTAAGATATGAGTGTATTGGGAAAAAAAAATACAGATTCGTAGGATAAAGTTAATTAATCAATTAGTTTAATAATAATATTATTATTTCTACTCATAAGAATAATAATCAAATAATTAATAGTAATAGTGAAAATAATAACAGCAAAAGATAAATAATATCTACAAAATCATTTCACTTTTTTGGATTAATTTGTTCCAAAAAATTCGTTTACATAAATAATATTTGTCACAATTGACTATAATAAATTACGTAAAAAAAACCTTATCATTTTATTAAAATGGCAGTAATAAAAGCTTGGTATGGCTCAATTCTTAATAAGCCAATAGGGAAAAATGAATACTCTTAAAATATTTTTAAGAGTCATAGAATATGTATACTGAGCTGCTGCAATATTTTTTTTTGAGAAAAAATTATTATTATTTCACAATTTTTAATAATATTCATCACAAATTTTCTACGATAAAAAGTATACATACATACACACAATTCATTAAATAAACATTGCAAGATGTTTGCAACAAATTCATGTTACACATAACATCAATGTCATCACTTCTCTAATGTAGAGATACTTGATATCATAAATTATGATCTTGACGCTCATAACAATAAAATGTAAATCGAGGCATTAAGTATATCATACACTCATAGAAGACAAAAATATATATGTATATTCATATATATATATATATTTTAGAGATTTATTTTACTAATTGTTTCGTATACAATCCTCGTTGTCGTTGAAATTGAACATATAAGTGACCACGCCTTTACTCTCAAGCACATGATTACTTATCTTTCAACGGCATAACATTTTAATATCTGTAATACGACAGTGCACGATCTAGATATTCCAATCTCAGGCACGTGCTTGACTTATGTATGTAATAACTTCTTAGCTAATGTACATTTTGACTCATTCTTGTACAGCTGTCTTTTTATTTTATTTTAGAGTTATGACAAATCCATCAAGGCACAAAGTCTAAATTATTAATATTATTATTTTTAATATTATATATATATATATATATTAAATACTTGATTTATATAATTGACTAATTAAGACAAAAATTTACTTGATAAATTTAACATAGAAATACCACTTAAATCAAGTTGAATTTGTCTAACAATTAGTAAGTCATTTCAGGGTATGTATAAGGTACCCAAATAAATTTTATTATATTTTTTTTGAAGCGTCGATCAATAATTAAATACCATTGATAATTTTCATCATATTAGTTGTTATTTTTATTTTAAATTGAGGCTCGATTTTATGAATGTTTTTTTTTTCTTTTTCCAGTTCATTTACTATCTTAGATTGCAAATATTATGCTGTTTTGACTACAAAAAGTTAAATTCATTTATCAACATACACACAGATAAATAAATAAAACAAAATATCTTTAATTGAATATCATTACTAAGTCGAGGATTTTTAGCACATTTTATAATGATTTTTTTTCTGATTACTTATCCACATTTGTTTATCACTTTCATTTTAATAATTTTCTTTGGTCATAAAATCATGACTGTTATTTTTTAAATTACAATTGCAATGGAACAAAAAAAAAACTTTTTAAAATTTATTACACATTTGTTTAATGAAAATTTTTTATTTTTAAGATAATTGAGTTTATTATTTTTATTGACAACCCTAGACTTAAGATAGATGTTTTCACAAATGATTATCAATATAGAAATAAATAATTTTAAAACATTTGGAAGATGCAAATTATTTTTTTTTAATGATTATTTATTAATTTATCTACTTAATTTTATTTAGTTTTTTTATAAACTTTTTAAAATGAATAAGGATATTCAGCAAGATAATTTTTGATTGGTAAAGGAAGGTGGTCAGTGTTAAGTTTATTTTTATTAACAACAAGTCTAGCGAGATGTGATAAAGATCTAACTTGTTTAATAAGTGGCTTAGTTAAATAAATTTGACTGTAAAGTTGTCCACTGTAATCTACCCAAACTTCTCGTCTATTCTCTTCTATTCTCGAGTATTCGACATAATGTTCAAGCATTTTTATCGGACAATCAAATAAAGGCATGGCAAGAACAAGTCTTGGTTCAGCATCAAGTCGAAATTGTCCAAAAAAATAATGAACTCGAACAGAAGTAGGACCACGATTAGTTTGAACTGAGATTGCAAAGGTATATCGACTATCAGAACTGTCTCGCATTAACCATCGTCCAATAGGAACATTTTTAAGAAGATTTTCACTCTGTTGCCAGCTAAGTCCTTCGTGGTACCACCCACTAGTGTGTAATAGTCTCTTGATCTCTGCCAACTTAACCAAATCTTTATCTTGAGGATAGGTGTCAAATCCCCATGGGAATGGCATTAACCAAGAGACTGGAGTTGTTGGGGCGTCTTCTCTTCTCTCGTTTTCTCCAAGAACTGTCGGATTATTATCCATTTGCACTAAACCTCCACCGTTAAAATTATTTTTGCTCCTAACAGCTCCATTGACTCCTCCATCTGCAATATTTGGACTCGTCATGGCTGTAATATTTACGGTACATTGTCCAACGTTCGGTGGTAATTGAATGGTTGCATTCACTTGGATTTGGACGGCTCCTGGATCATCAGTGCTTGAAGATTTACGGGCTTCCACGCCATTTACAACGGATGTTGATGTTTGACATGGGTTAGTTGGTAAATTACCATGACAAGAATTTAATTTTGAACTGCAACAACATCCAGAAGAAAGTTTATGATGGTTAGAGTTCGCAGTTGAATTTTTATCTTGAGGAGCAGACGATAAATCATTAACTGGTGACTTGGTACTTGAATTACGTCGGATTCCAGGTAATTCTTGACAACCACTCGGTGGTAATATCAAATCTTCCAATTTATCTTCCGTAAATGAACTATCTTCAAAATATTTAATGTCAGATAAAGTGTCTACACATCCATTATCAGTAAAAATAACTTGACTTGGAGAATCTTCGGTAGACAGCCTTTTTTGTACTAAACAACCACCTCCTGATAACTTAGGCCTGATTTCAATTCTTGGACTTTGAAGGAAAGTTTCAGAATCTGTACTTTGAATTAAACAACCTCCTGATTGAATTTTAGGTGTTGTAATTGTCATAGTACTACCAGCAAGATCACAAGTCTTATTAATTTGACATTCTGGACTTGATCGTAAACCAGATAAATTGATGATATTTTTCTCTTGATTTTTCATTAACTGATCAGTACTAAAAATACCTGATGGTGCTTCTATTTTGTTTGTACCATTTTGACCATTTGATTGAATAATTGCAGGCCCATGAATAATTGTTGGAGCGTTGATAATGCATCCTCCACCACTATGGTAGCCACGGGGTACTAACAGACCACCACAGCTATAATAATTTCCACTACTATCTAGTGATTGCATAGTTGAATCTTCAATTTTTGAACTAGGATTACAACAACCATGTGCAGGAAATCGGAGTCGGCAGTTTGGACACATGACTGTCAGCATCTTGAATTATTGAAATTTGTCGACATAATCAGCAAGACTCCTGAAAACATTTAAATAAATTATTAATTTTTTGAAGCACATTTTAGCTACTTGTATTTATCAATTAAGATATCATTTAATTATAATAACTCTTTTAAAATATTGATGATATCATTTTGCTTAAGAAATAGTAACACTATATTAAATGGTGTGTTGAATATCTAGTACAGATCCCAGATAGAAAGAGGAGAATCAATGTAACTGAAGACATAAATATCCCTATATAATATGATAACATCTTCTATCCCAAGTTGGGACACTCGATAAAAAGTTTATCAATAATTTTAATTGTGAATTAGAGACACACTTTAATTTTTTCGTAGAAATGTTGACTTCATTCAATCATTTTTATCAATGATGATTTTTTTTATCAAAAAAAAAAAAGAAGAAAAAAAAGATCCTCTTAGCATTTCAACACAAATATTAAAACAGATTATATATGAAAAATATATCATGAAGATTACAATAACAAGAATTTAATCAATTAATAAAGTTATTCTTGTTAATCGAAGTTTTACGAAGAATAATGAAAATATAAGAATTAAACAAGAGATTGATAAAGTAATCAATCAGCGTGTGGAGAAGATGATTTACCAACACACTTTTATCGTAATACTTGAAGAATACCGACACAGAAATGAAAAAAAATAATGAAATAATATGAAAACATACACATCATGGGCAGCTACCGAAGGCGGAAACACTCGATTCTTCGAATTCGTCACGAAAGAGCAAGCTACGCTTGACAGTACATCATATCTAAACTTTGCCGGCAAGATTCTTAGAATGACCTATTGATGAGGCGCGACGAAGGACCGCTAAAGATCTTTTGCACGCAACCAAGCCGCTTCATTTTGTTTGCTCCGCTCTTTCCAAGTCTTTATGCTTTATTCGTAACTAACTCTAGATGCTACTGTCTATCTTCTGGGAATTCAATAATAATCATTTATACTTAATCTAACGCTGCTATAACAGAGAAGTCATCAAGTCGACACAACGTGCAATCAAAAACATATTTTCCCAACGGAAATGGAAATACATCTAATCAACGAGTTACACACTGTTGGTAACATAATCTCTATAAATTCTTGGAAAATAATCATCAGTTTCGTATTTATTCATTTGAGAAAAAATTAAGGTTAAGTATTTTTAATTATGCTTCAAATAAATATTTGCAATTCTATGTTATTATTTATTTTTTTAAAAAAATTCATAATGAGTATTATTATTATTATTATTATGATTGATTATAGTAATTGTTAGAATTTTTTTTTTATTTGTGATGTTATAAGGTTGTTATACGTTCAGGGCAATCAACTATGTCGACACGTGTGTCAAAGTATATACTGATAGTATTTGTGGAGTTACGCGAAAGCGAACTTCCGCGAAATTGAATCGCTTATTTGCTCGCCATACATCGTGAGTTCGCGACTTCAAGAGTCGTATGTCGCAATGCCAGAAGGCCAAGCCCCCATTTAGAAGTTTGTCGTGATCATAGTGGCTTGTACATATATGTAAGCACCACAATTACGCATAATTTAAATGTCCAAGAATCTATACTTTATCTTTAATCACAAAAAAACAATACTTATTATCATTAACTGATTTCTCATTTAAATCGTAAAATGTCTAAATAATAAAAATTTAATTTTATATAACAATGTCGAAATTTTAAATGGTCTGTTTCACTTTATTATATTATCATATGTTCGTTTGTTTGTTTATTAACAAAGGATTTAAACATTTATAATGAATTTTTAAAATCAAAGATTTGTTTTTTGAATATGTAATAAGAATAATTATGTAAAGGAATGCAGATAAAAATTCTTGCCCAATATTATTCAGTTTATAAAATTAATTAGTGGAAGTCATTTACAATAGTATTCGTAGAAATATATTTCTTGTTTTATTGGAATATTGAATAATATTTTTATTTTATTCAGTAAATGATGATGATGTTAAAGAAGAAAAATCTTACTATCTTGTACACATGTTTTTTTCAAAAGAACAAAAAAAAAGAAACATTAAAAAAAGTAATTAATTTTTTATCTTAATAATATAATGAAAATATTAAACATTAAGAAGAATTTTAGTTGCACTTAAACGGAAAATAAAAAAAAAATAAAATAAATAAATGTAAAAGATTTTGACATGATGTAATTTTATGATAATTTGTTTATGACATTCATAATCCTGTAATAGATTTTTTTTTCCATCATTCTATGAAAAAATATCCCATGAATATTAATATATTTATTTTCATTTTATCAATGCTCTAAATCCTCATAAATACTTCTCAGAGTAGAATCACGATTTTGGGGTCAAATTCTTATGAAAAAAAATATCATTCAAAAGCATAATATATAAAATATTTTCTCTTTTCCGGTTTTCTTATTTTTTACTTTTTCAATTAAGTCGAATTTCTAAGTATGACATGAACTCATTTCTATTCAACGTATATAACGGTGTTTAGTTGGATTTCATGTTACTTAAATAATATATATTTAAGTAATAACAATTTAAAAAAGTCAGAAACTAGAACTGTAAATATTAACAAGTCATAAAACTCGAATAAAAAAAAAAAGAGAGAAACAATTGATAATAAATGTAATAATTAATTTTTAAAATTCTATTTAATAAAACTTAATTTATTGTGTTAAAGAATATTGCTGATTTTATGAAGAATTTTTTAAATAATGACCACTTGAAAAAATGAATACTTAAACAATAAAAAAAATGTAAGATATATTTTTATTTATAATGAAATAAAATTACACATGCAATTTGGCATGTAATAGTGTAATAATATATAACGTATAAAAGTAGAAATGACTGCTGTGCAAAACGTCTTGAATTCTCAGAATAACCAGGCGAGTGATTATCGATAGGGAAATTGAATAACAAATTCTTGTAGCAATATACAATTGCAAGAAAATTGGAATAAAATTAGAGTGAATTTATAGATTTCAGGGACGTAATACTTAACACTCACTATTTAATCAATCTAGTTTTTTAGGAATAAAAGCTAAAAAAAAATTGATTAGCAGAACCAGGAAGTTTTGCCAAGAGATATTTAAGTACATAAGATAAATACGGAACATGTTTATGAAAGCACATTGTAATATTGAGTGATTGCTTGGAAATGGTGCATAAAAATGAAAGAAAAAAAAAATAAATAAAATCAGATGCCTGACGATGTTTTCCATGAAATGAGTTTTAAGTATATACCTGAATCCTATTTATCCTTCCTGAAGCTGAGTGTTTCTAAAGAAAATAGTCTTTTCTCGCGTTAACTCACATTACCATAACTAACCTTGGCCAATCTCGTAGTCTTGGACGTTTACAAGGCTTAAAACACCGTAAAAGCAGCCAAGGACTGTACTCGATATGCCGGATATGAGAGAATATTTACTGGCCAAGTTTAGTTCAGCCTTCAAGTGCATTATATGGAGAGAAGAGAGTAGAGTAGAGGGACTTAACTCTAGACTCAGTACACTGTGTGTTAAGTATGTAACGGATTGCAGAACACAAACATTGCTTGCATTAGCGTGGAATGCAGTAATCAAAGTATCTCCTGCGGTATTTTTACCTTTATTCTTACCACAAGAAAAGGAAAATTTTCAAGTACTGACCACGAAGCTATCACATTAGTTTGAATAAAGTATTCAAAAAAATATTTGATTATTCTCTAATGAATAACATATTGTTTTAAAATATTTCTAAATGATATTGGTCCATTATAAAACTTATTCTTTCAAGAGTATGTTGAATAGATGAAGATCATAAATACATATGATATTATCATGAGAAACTTTTTCTTTTATGATTGTCAATTCTGCATTCACAGAAAAGAAAGTTCTTTCAATTCTGTATATAATAGATATCTGGTATATTTTTCTTGACATTTCATCTAATAGATGCATTTTGCCAACATAAATAACAAACAATGAATTGCAGATTTATACAACTAAAGGTGAAATAAAAGCTGAAAGCTGAAAAAAGGCAGCTGCAGCTAGATTTTTGCCCCTGGCCAGCTGTTACTTTTGGTATGAAAACCGTTTTCAGAGTAACACCGAGTCCAAAGGGAGTAGAGAAAGAAGCACTAAAGAAGAGAAAAAGAAAAAAAAAAGGTAGAAAGAGCAAAATGTAAGAGAGAAGATATTTTTCTTGTTTCTTTGGTACATACATACTTCTCGTCTTGCAAAAGATTGAAAGTGCAGGTTTGTAAGGTTTATGGGTAAATCTACAGCACTCTCTTTCTCTTACCATTCTTCTGGAACTCTGAAAAAGGGCCGTCGGCTGCATCCGACTTCTTGGCAACAATTATCAGAGCAAACGTTGTGTAAAGGGACGATTGCACACGTATCCTTCTCTCTTTTTCATTTGTTTATTTCTGTATATTCTTTCTCTTTCTCTACTCTACTCCGAATCACGTTTTCTCCAAACCCAAGTACAACTTGACTTGATAGAAATAATCCTATCTCTCTTACACCAATGTCTTTTATTCGATGCAGGAATGCGGAGAGAGCCTCCACTCAACAACCACATCGACCTAAAGTATAAGAGAGAGTAAGTAAGACGATAGAAATATAGATGAAAGATAAAGACAACAATCGAAGAAAACATGGTGGGGGAATTCAAGAAATTTAACATCGTTGTTTCATTTTCCAGGAGAGAGAAAGTTCATTCTTGGGATCCTCATGATTTCAAATGCTCACCATTCTCATCTGTCAAGCCTTATTATTTTAATTATTATCTTTTTTTATCAGTGTATATCAATCAACATGGATTTATATTCTAATGAAAAATTTCACTATTTAAATTGAATCAAATTTGAAATTATAACTCATTAATTAAAACCACAAACTAAAAGAAATATATATATATTGTGCTTTGTATAACATTCAATAAACTGACTGTTCATAACCTCATCATAAATAATAAAAAATCATCTCTCATGTTTATATAGTTTATTTAATCAATATCACCATTATCATGATATGAGTTATAATTCAAAATAAAAGTAATTCTAGTGAAACATTTTCAACATTGTCTCTAAAAACTTTGATGACTTTAATCTTTTTTAAACTCCTCACCTAAGATTTTTTTGCAAACGTTGCAAATTATGATTATTAATCCTTTTATAATTGTCTCACAATTTATTCCACGACACAAATTGCACTGTATACTAGAATAATTATTACTCAATAAACTTCACTTAACTTTTTATCATACCTAATATATTGATATCATTTAGTTAAATAAATAATATAAAACACTTAGTTAACTGATTTTAAGTATTTTACACAGTAATAAGTGACTTTAAAGTTTATTTTTATTTCAACATAATCATCTTTAAATAAAGTTAAAATACTTTGGCGTGATAGTTAGTATAAAAGTCAATGAATAACTTAATACCACGACACAACTGTACTGAATGAATTTGTAATGTCTCATCTCAACAGACTAGACATTGACGGCTAGAGTGGAGGGAGTAACCAGGTGGAGGGAGAAATATATAAGTGGAAGGGGAACTGAGATAACAAGAGAGAGGGGGAAGTTGTAGAAATTACATCTATAGATATACTCATATGTGTACTTATACGTCATATCTCATACATATGAAAAAATTCAATGTATACGTGCAGTGTAACAATTATAGATGATTATTAAGAAATCGTAGGTGGAAAAGAGAAAAGAAAAAATAATAACATAGACATAAAGATGAATTTATAATTTCAATAATATTATTGCTTATCAAAGCATACTTATAATTGTAATGAGTCTATTTTTATTGATCAATCTATAAGTGATAATTATATTATCTATTTATCTAATGACTGATTATTGTGTAAAATATATTTTTAAATAGTATTATTCATATCATTTGAATGGAGCTGTGATGTTATAAAAAAAAATTCACACGATAGTGTTTTAATATATTATAAAATACCGTGGGTGATAAATATATGTACGCCTACTATAGAGAGAAAAATTTTCTATCAATAACAACATAATAGATGAAATATATAAAAAAGAAAAATGTTGAAAAGAATGCAATCAAGTTTTATTTCTCATGTGACTAACCTCCACATATCATTCTTATTTAGTTCTAAATATAGATTTACTCATGATTGGTATTTGTAAGAATCCTACAGATATGAGGAAAGAGATACTTTGATATATTATATAGATACATAGTACTATAGTAGGTTTTTACATCATGATTGTCATCACATGGAAAAATTCTCTGTTTACACGTGTCAAGTGTATCCATGTGTAATTTTATGAATGTAAGTTGAGTAATATATTAAGAAGACATGTTGAGAAATTTTCTAATAATTTTTGAAATACATATTTAAAAAAAAAAAAAAAAATTTCAATCACGTACTGTAGATAAGAGATATTTACTGAATAAAAAAAAATATATAAATATTTGTATGTTATTATAATTATTAGATAATTAAAATTTTAATATTATTAGTAATAAATTGATAATATTATTTATATTTATCATTGAATTATAATGTGACGATAATTTATTTCACAAGCTAGATAATTATGAACTACAAAAAAAAAAAAAATTTTTTTTTTCCATCTGGCAGTTCATATTCATTTCTAAGTAACTCATTATTTAGTACTCAAGGAAAATCACGTGACCTACATTTCCGTTAGTTGCCAAGGTTAACAAGCATTTCCGTGTCCACTGATAATTCAACGAGATATTGTGATTTTTAGTCTAATTGTTAAAGTTTCTTAGAAATAATTGCAAACTTTAATACTACTTAAGTGTTATTAAATGACTTGCAAACGAAATAAGAAATTAATATTGTTTATGATATTTCTAGAAAGTGCTTTCAATCATTTATATTTCCAATAATTTTTAATTCTTTCCATGAAAATTATTTCATTAAGAGTTAATGTGGATGCCATTTCATAACTATTTGCATGCATTCATTAATTTTTTTTCTCAGAAAGTCATTTTCATAAATTACATATTCAATTTCTTTCATTCTAACATACTACGAATATCATAAATTATTTCCTGTAGTTTATCAAAAAAAAAAAAAAAATGAAAAAAATGTTTAACTGTCAAAAGTAAAATGTACTCAATTGCTTTGGTAAAAGGTATGTTGCTCCATAACAGGGACAATAGAATGTTACCCAAACTTAGGTATTTATAAGAAAAATGAAATTAAAAAAAAATTGATTTAATTAAATTTCTATTGTTAAAAATAGATTATTATTAATAAATATGTTTAAATATAAATTAAAAATAAACTATTACGTAATAATGAATTAATTATATTTTTATAATAAAACTGAAACAATTTTTTAATTAAAGAAAAAATGAAAACAAATGTTGACTGTCTGTATATATTGAAGAAATAAAACACGTGGACTGTTGGACAGATGATCTTAATTAGCGAATAAAGATCCATCTACAGCAGAAGTTTTTGAAGATGCAACAAAAACTTGACACCTGTCGGTTCAGTTATCTTTTCAATATTATTCAATCAACATTGAACATCAATCAAAAAACATAACAATAACTTTTGAAATCTGATAAATAATATTTCAATTTTATTTTCACATTATTTACCTAAATAATCAACTTAAGTTTATTTCTCAAATAAAATTGAAATTTATTTAAAAAAAAAAATATTTATATACACAATAATTGTATTATTTATTTTTTATTTGAATGGTTAATTTAAAATGTCAATTCGTATGATGGTAAATGGTCAAAGTAATTTTTTATCATCATCAAAGAAAGACATAATTGAATGAAATAAACTAAATTAACAAGTTAAGTGAATGAAAATGTAACTATAACTAACTGAATAAGAAAAATTTCAGTATATTATTGTGAATACTAAATATCCAACGATACTGATAATATTGACTTAGTGCAAATACCTAAAAATTCCTCGATCTTTTAATATTATTAATCCAATAATTCTTTAATGAGAAATTCTCAGTGGGATATGGTTCCTGGAGAAGTAAATCGGATTACACCGTTGAGTGGGGGAGTTGATTCTCTCATGAATCAAAATAGAGACAGATGAGTTTTAAGCGCTCCAGGAGAGCTCTAAGGTTTATATGTAGTAATTGATGATGAAAAAGAGATGATGCGTTTTAGGGGGGGTAGCAACAGGGTGGGCGGCAACGTCTTCTAAGAATTGCATAGCCTTAGGTCGATCGATCGAATAAGAGCGGGATCGTCGTCCGAAAGGGTGCGCGCACAAGCGCATCGCAAATTCTTGGTGTAGGGCATCAAGCAACAATATATACATATATGATATATCCGTGTGCGCGCATCGCACGAGTGCACGAGTTCCAGGAACTACACCACGACAACTCCTCTTGGTCGGATTGTGGCGGCTGCATAGGCGTGGCAAAGCCTGCTCTTCTAAGGGCTACAATTCTACCAAGAGAGATCCAATCTTCACCAAGTCTATCTCACTGTCTTTTTTCCTTCTTTGTACATAAGACCCCTTAGAGACCCGCCTCCTCAGGTTTCCTCCATATGTTTCCCCTCATTTCTTGATCCTCTCTTTTCTCGAAAAAATTCTCGCGCCGTCTATTCGGACATCTAAACGAATACCTTACGGCTAGCCAACGATAACCCGGCCGTTTACATTGGCTACTACATTTTTTTAGACTGCCTGAAGACCCAAAAAGAATATCTCAAATCACATTAGAGTCACGAAAAAAAATTATTAAACTATTTCTTTAAACGAGTTTTATTTTATGTCTTTTTTACTACTGGCTTTTTAATTATATCTACTAGATTTTAGATATACCTGTACCTAAAAGTTAAATTTACTCTTTAAAAGTGAAATTAATTTTTTATTCATTTTGGAGTATAGATTATTATTTCCTTTTTCTTTTCTAATTTTGTTTTGATTTTATTTTTATGTCTACTGATGAACATTTATACTTTAACGGAAAAGAGAGAGAAGGAAAAGATTGAAGGCAGCTTTAAGAGTTTGTAAGCGCAGCTGATTCTTGGAAGGTTTCACATGCCCCGTAATCTTTCGCGAATAGACATTTCGTTTTATTCCTTACTATATACCTTAAAAATTTATTCTTTTTCTTTTTGCATTGTTTTCAATTTTCTTTGTTTCATTTTGTTAAACCATATTTTATATCGAGAAATATGATCTCTTATCCTTCTGACTGCATTTAATTTGATTGAAATTTTATCCTAATTTTTCTTGAGTCCTGAAGAAACTATTTTTAATATTTAATCATTTATTTTATTTCATTTTTCCAACATAAATTAAACATGATTTTAATTATATAAACAATAAATAATTTAATCAATAATAGTATCTAATTTATAAATGTAAGAAATTAAATAAATCTTATAAATAATTTTCAATTTTTAATTTATAAAATTTACCAAATTTCGTATTTAAATAATATATATATTTTTTATAGCAAAATTAGAAAAACCCTTAATTAAATTTATCAACACACACTAGTAGTTAAATCAACGACTACGTCATTTCTTATCTGAATAAAACCATTTGTTTGATCTTTATTATTTCAGTCGAAATGAAACTTGAAAAATAATTACATACTCTAAATAACAAAATTAATAATTGTTATCTTTTAATTGTATTTTATTCATTAATAAATAAAACATGGATTAAAATTGACAATTCTTCTTCCTATATACCAATAATGTACGACAGATGAGCAGAATATTTAAATTGTGTAGGTTTTGTGTGGTTCATTGACCTTTATACCTATATCCGCATACACATCTAAGTAAAGTCTATCTACAACATAGAAATGGTGTAGTGTGGGTGTCGTTCAGTTATTCTCTCTATCACTACACTACATCCCTTTTTCTTTTCTCGTATTATAGATGTATTTTTATCATCATATGAGTTCCATAGAATTTTATTAGCTCACATCTTGATAATAAATCATTTCATTTACTCCATTCATTTTTTTCTACATTATTTTTATACTTCTTATTGGAAAGCCAAGTTCGTTAGAAATTTACGTTATGTTATTTCATTCATCATATAGAATAAAAAAAAAAATTAAAAATTAAATAAATGAATGAATTATTTTATTAACCTTCTCCAAGAAGCTAAATTACAATTAACATTGTTGAGTTTAAATTGAATTTAATGAAGAAAAAAAAATCTGTTCTTGTGATATTTGGAAATTAAATTTTATAATGATAATTATAATGATAATGATGAAAAGAATCAATTAATTATGAAATATTAATCAGGAAAGAACATCAATCAAAAGTTTGATGAAACATTGACATACTTAGAAAAATGTTCTAGGCCATTGACTGTCTAATTATTTGTAATAAACCATACTTGCAATGACACGGAACGAAGAACGCAATGTGCTTGTTAAGTCACAAACATTTATCTAGATTTCATGGAAACCACAAGTATCGATTGATAGTCGTTTTTATTTTGAATATAAAGAACCAAGGTTAGATATCTTGTGAAAAATTCAAGAAGGTATGAACTACTTTTTTTGTTTTCTGTAACAGAGAATTGAAAGAAAGGCAAGCTTTTAAAAGTATCTGACAAGAATTTGTTTCTTTAGGCTAAATATTTATATACTGAATAGTTGTAATAGTTTGTTATAGGTTGATTGTGTAATCTACAATATAAAATTACTATTACATACATTAATTAGTTGTCAGAAGTCAGTTACGATTATATGATATCTTTCAATGAATGCAATTATCATTATTGTTATTGATTCTTCAAAGTGATTATATTTATAATTGGAGTTCTAAAAACCATCATCAATACCATCAATAAATTGATTACAAATACACTAACAGATTTATCAGAAAACTTTAGATAAAAATGATGATAATTGGATCTTAAATTCAAATATTCATATAAAAATGTATTTACCTCATAAATAGTTATCATATTCTTGAAATACTTTTATTATTTGACAATTAGTCATCTCATTTTTTGGCATTTTCACACTCACAAATACTTTGCATCCATTAGTTTCCATTTATCGATGGAAGAATACCATGTAAACCATAATTAAAAATGTGTACAAAATGGATACACTATCGTAATAATAACATTTGTAGATAAACGAAATAATAATATGTTAACTAATTACAACTTTTTTTATAAAAAAAAGGAGAGAAATTGATTGAAAACCGTGCATTTACTTCAACGCGACTGAGCTTCTCTACACACATGATGTTTCTATAAATAACCACTAGTGGCGCTGCTTCATAAGTTATTCGCGGGAATATTTTAAAAACTCTCACTCACAATTCTAAACAATAAAACAATAAAAATAAGTAATGAGTCATTTTTAATATAAAATAAATTAATCATTAAATTAATAAGTTTATCTGAGAAAAATATAATTGAAAAAATTTTTAAAAATAAATATTGAATAAAATGACTTCATATTTTTTTTTTTGGAGTAATTAGTATTCATTTACATATTATTAAACATCAGTTTACCAAGAACATCTCCGAGTTGATTAATAAATACCAATTGCTATGATTAAATAATATTTTGATATACAATTGGCAGAGTGCTGTTGTATTTGATATAGTATTGATTAATTTTTAAATAGCACACACATTGATCAAGTTCTTATCATGATTTTCATATGCCAGCTGTCGCTCACTATCGATCGAATAATCAACTCATACCTTTTACTGTTTATATACACGTCATACATCGTTTCATCGTTAATCATACCAACTATCAAATGTAAGAACCAACGAATAGTATAAATCGGATAGGAATGTCATGTAGGCCAACATGATACACAACCTCACTTGTGCAATCTTGATAAAATAAAATAAAATACATACAAGATAATGTCTACATGAACGATAGGATAATACGTAGGCACGAGTACTAAGAAACACAAACGGCTGTTGTTAGTTCGTTTCGGAAAAGTTTCAATAGCCAGTCACGCTATAAAATTAAATGGCTTACACGAATTCGAATTTACTCTTTACTCATTACTCCACCTACTCTCCATTTCAACGATTAATATAATAGATACCGTTAAAATAGTCTGCAATTAAATAATAAATTTATTAAACTACACTTTTAATTTACTAACAGATCTTTATGATTATTATTTATTCAAAATAAATCAATAACGTTATAATATAATGTGAATTACGTATTCTGTCATGCATGCATGTACTGTAAATTATTACTGTAAAAAATTAATATTGAAAAATTCATGGAGTTATTAAAAACAATTACCACCTTTTCCATGAGTACTATCATGAATATTTAAATATTATTATCAATTCAATTTTATAAGATCAAGTAATTTATTTTTTTTCAAAGAAATTTCCTTTTTTTTTGTTTTTTCAATAACTCAGATTTTTTAGCATTATATTTGCAAATAAATATATTGATTAGCTTATCATTTGATGCAAATAATGATTTCAGTGAAACAAAACTGATTAAAGTTTATTTTGCAGAATTAATGTAACAAGCTAGTATCAGCTATAAAATATATTAAATAATTTGGAATTATTTTATGTAAATAATGATTAAATAAAGAATCTTATTTACGTTTAAATGGAGTCATATGTTTAGAGTAAATATACTATTATTGGGTGATTATGTGGCAACTTATTAGTGCTCAACACTGTCTCCAGTTGAATACTCAACTTCATTATAAAATCCATACGCACTCCGGACACATTAAACATCATGTATGTGGTGTTCAATGTGTCCGGAAGACACATGGAAAAACCTTATAAGCTTTTTCAAAAGATATCCGGGGGTAAGAGTATGGAAGAGTTCGTGTGGCTTTTGCGTGATCACCTGTGTGTTAACGAGTGTACAACTTCCGTTCTTCTTTTCTTCTCCGAAACAATTTGTCTCAGTGACAGGCCATCTCATTATACCATTATATTTAATATATAAATAAATATAAATTTCATTGCTTGTTGCACAGGCTAAAAACATCAAAATATATTCGTTATATATTTAATTTAGATGAAGAAAAAAATGATTATATACGGAAGAGAAGAATTCATGTCTTGTCAACTAGAAATTACATAATTATATAAACATCAAGATTGTCATTATTGTGGGAAAAATGATGTAACAATTTTCTACTGAATTTACAAACAATAGAAGTTTTCATTAATCCACGTATTATATAGAATAATTATCAGATTTCCGTTCTATTTATAATTATTATGTTTTTCATTTCATTGCAATTTATTTTCATCAATTATTTTATTTTTTATTTTTTATATTTATTATTTAATCTTTTTTGTTATCCTGTTTTTAATCTCAGGTAATAAAATAGTATATAAAATGTGGATACTTGAGTGTCACATGATTACCTTAGAAAAATGACTAATGTCTATTATAAAATATGTAAAAAAATCAAAGTCATTATAACATTAATAATCAGTATTTGAAATCTAAGAAATTCGTTTTTTTTTTTTTAAGAAATTTATTCAACTCTACATATCTTCAGTCATATCATCACGCATTCTAAGAAGCTGGATAAACAAAAGAAAGGTAATTTAGCATGTGAATAGATAAAAAAATGCGTGGAGTTAGTCCATCAGAAACGTCTCGATAGAGTGAAGGAAAAATAAGAGAAGAAAAGGAGAAGAAACCACTTTTGAGAGGAGCATTGTAAGGCCCCTACCAACGCATCTGTCGAGACATACATTGAGAGATTTCTAGGAAGTTGAAAACCGGAGGGAAGACTTTATTCAAATCAGGCCCACATCTGCTCCACTGTGGAGAAGAAGGATAGTTATTTCTCGTACACTTTTATATAACTCTAACATACATGCAAACACTAAGACATCTTTATATGGCCTACGCATATTGGTAATAAATAACTGCTTAAATTAAACAACAAAAAGACTGTCAAATAAATCACACTCTAACGAGAAACAAGAGAAAAAAATGAATTGTGGCCAAAAATAAATATGATTAATATATAGGTGGAATTCTCGAAAATGCCGGAGGGCTCGACAGGTTAGAGCATACACAGAAAAGGATGTGATAAAATGTCTGATGGCAAACCAGACTAATTACTCAGAGCAAGTAATCAGCCCGTATACGTTGAGTGCATCAAAAACTAATTTCAACTAACCATCTGCCATTTTTTTCATTATTTCTTCTCTCCCCCTCCCTTGTACACTATTTCTTTTTTTCTTCATTTACACCGTGATGTTAACAGTGGTGGTACACAGCTGGCTACATTTAATTCGACATTTCTCTTAAATTAAACTCCCTTGAGCATCATATACCTGGAAAACTTCATTCCCAGAATTGGACATCTGCACCCGCTAGATTAAGACGTCCAGTATAGTATTTAATTTAGCTATTATTGTAGAGAACTCTTATAAAATTATTACATTTCATACGTGAAAAATAAGTTCATTATAAATCGCTTTATCTACATAGATAATTTCATTCAAATATTTGCCAATTTTTATTGACATTAATTTTTTTTTTCTTTATTACTTGAAATCACTGATAATAAATTATACTAGTACTTATAGATATACTGACATTTTTTATATATTAATTTTAAAAGAATTTTAGTTTTAATTTAAAAAAAAATGCTACTGATCAAATAAAATTCTATTTACTTTTAATGAACATTAAATAATTATAATTAATTTTATTTTCGAAAAAATTATAAAATGACTTGACTAAAATTTTATATTTATTACTCAAACAATCAGAAAGTTTCACATTATGTTTAAAGAAATATTTATTTTGAGATAATTATTTATGACAACTAAGTTATTTCCAAAAGCTGAACTTCCTAAAAAATCATTTTTAATAAGAAAAAATAAAACTTCTGTGTAATCTGTATTCAAACAAATAATTGGTAATACTGACTCATATCTGTTCATGTACACTCAACCAATTATTGTTTTTTCTCCAATATAATCATTATGTCTATTGATTATATTTATTTAGAAAACAAAAAATAATTGAACAAAAGATAATATAATGACAAGATCATTGTACATGAAGTGATGTAACCTTGTAAAATTATCAGATCAGTAGAAATACATGATCATTATCACTATATTATGTAGAGTTGAATAAATTCTAAGTAATGACTACTCGATAATAATCTCTAATTATAACAATCATTTAAAATAATCTAGAAATAATAATTACAAAGAAGTTTAACTTCATTACATCACATTTGCTATAATAGTTTTTGCGTGAATATATTTTTTTAAACTTTCCATTAATACGTGATAATATTACTCCATTAATATTCTACCTGATGATTTTATTATGTTGTGTATTCGGAAGATGATATTTATTTAGAAAATTATTGTACCTGTAATCATGATGAAATTAGGATTCTGAATGTCTCCAATTCAAGAAGAAACTTAATCGGTAAGAATAAAACGTGCTCCTGCAATCGCGAGAACTTGAGAGACCGATGTGATCGTTTACAAGGAAATTGTAGGCGGTCTTCGGCTTTTCTGCGATTCCAATTGATGGCACATCCTGTTTTATGACCATTGTACGAAAACCACAAAATAAAGTCAACCATATTATCTATCTATACTCACCAAATATATAATTAATTCTTCATTTCCTGTTCTACATATGAGTGGTTGTATCATGATACCTGAAAAATATGAAATTTAAATGAGAATTTTTATTTTTAATTCATACTTGAAATGGTGATTAAAAAAAAAAATAAAATAAAGCATTCATTTAAAATAGAATAAATAAATAAAAGTAAAAATAGAAAAGCTGGATGATGTTGATAACTCAATACTCATTATCTCTCATAATATAAGAGATGAATAAAATTAGATAATTGATATGATGTAAGAATCGTAAATAAATTACATCTGCATCTAATGTAATGGACTTACTCACATCTGCAATGTAATTCCGTATTGCTGTCATCTAAAATGTTAAAGAGCAAAGAAAAGAGAGTACCATGAATTTCTAAGAACATCATCCATAAATAGCTACGTGAAGATTCAGCGGGTGTGTTACCTGGAATCAGGGGTCTTAGGTTCCCTAGACGAGTCGATTGAGTCATGCAAGCAAGTGGGAATAAGAGATGATGAGAGAAGTAGAAAGGGATCGCACAGACAAAAAGGGATTGGCGATCTCTCGATGACGATCTAACATCAACGTGCGCGTGTTGGAATTTAAGACATGCTCATGCTTGTATCGGTAGGTCATCCGGATTCAAATAAAAGTCTATACCAAATTCGTCGAAGTACATTGGTCGAATTACCACCTCCAAGATGAAGGTATATATGGACGAATTATCATATAGATGAAAATTGAATCGTATTTCTGATAATACAATATCACACATATAAATACATTGAATAATGACAATACCTTTTTTATTTTCTTCTTCTGAATCCTGATATCTCTTTTCAACAAGATATAGTTCACTAAAACTTGTTAAAGTTGCTATCAGTAACGACTTTCTGGAACCCAACACAAAGTGGTCTGACAGTGTATACAACGTGGTATATATCCATGACTCAGTGCCTCGTTTTTCCTGTTTACGGTGCCCGAAGAACGGGTTGTTGTTGAATACCGATATCGTCCATTCCGACGAAACGTTTCACGAAACAACCACGCCTTCTTTGACCGGATTTCGCCATCAGTGCGTCTCATTCCTGTTCTTTATTATTTACCAGATTATACCCATATTGTCCATAAACAAATGTGCCTGTAAATATAATAATATACATTAATAACAAAATTATGAATGTCATAACGTGCCTAGAATATTATTCAAATACTCCAATCTCTGATTGCTGTAAATATATTCGCATTTCAAAACTTGACAAGTCGTGTATTGATCATATGTACGGAAGTTGTGGTTAGGTTAATTTGATTCTTTCTTCTTTTTACTTCCTTTGAATTTTGTTTGCTCTTGGTAGCAATTATATTGATTCCTAGTAAAACTTAAGAAAGATTGGGAGAATGCTTTCAAAAACCCGTCATTTTTATAATTCAATATCGATTAGAAAAATAAAATTACAAAAATTGCGATTGTCAGTTATAATAGAGATTTTAAAAATCATCAAATCTCTTTTTACTTAATTTATCATTTTGGAGTAAAATAATAAAGATAATTAAATCTTGTATTTTTTTTTCTCAACTTCCTCGAACTGTTGCAATTACTTTTTTGTTCACTGCAGGAGATTTTAATTAGACGAAGGACCACCAACTGAAATACGCAGTTTGTTATTGAATTCAGTAATGTTGGTATTATATTTTCTAGGAACGCGTGATTCTTACCGACGTCAAATTCGATTACGTTCCATCAATTGATTGACTAATCAATTTATATATGTAACAATGTAAAAATAATTATTTCCTCTGTACGTCATTTAATATTTTTTAATTAATTTAATTATGAATGATCTGTTGAATCATCATTGAGATAGAATAACAATAAATATGACGTCAATATGATATGATTGTTTTTATATTATTATAATGTTTACATTATAAATAACTGCAATATTTTAATTTTATCAAATTTCTATTTTAATATTTCCATGTATTTGATTGCGTCCACGACCGCGTTTTTGGCGCGTGATTTTGCTTGAGCTACTTGGCAATTTAATTTTGACATAATGAAATAATTCATGTCTGCATTTAATTAATATCCAACAACACTTCAGCAACTTGTATCTATAAAATTTGAATCATTTTATCATCATTTTTTTTCTATGTCAATTAATTATTTAAAAAAGTTTGTTTCATGTTAAGGTGTATAAATCATATATTTATAATATGTTGGAGATTATTATATATTCAATGTCTTTGCGTGGTCGTTTAATTTTTCAGTAGAAACCTTCACAGGGTCACAAGGTTAGTATTTCAATTTCAACATCACTACTACTATACGTGATATACAAATACAAAATAATATAATTTAGATTATAAATACCACTTTATGTCGGGAATAATATCGCGTGAGCATATTTATAAGCAAAATGTAGTAAAAAAAAAAATCTTAGCAAAGAGTGAGGGAACAAAAAATTAGAAGGACAGAGTGAAAATATTTAAGAGAGATTGCACAGTCATCAGCCTCATAGACGTGATTTTCTACGAATTGTTGACAGTGAGGACTCTGACTATTTCGAAGCGATCTCTGTAACTTCTAAGAAGTGCTTACCGACACGCAGGTTAATTCAGTCTCAGAAGACAACAGTCTCTGAGTATAAATGCTTCTGTATGAGAGCGCGTGGCGTCATTTCTTTCCTTATCTATGACTTTCGTAGATACATACATACGTAAACAACCAATACAATTAAATCCTTGCGTAAAAGATCATTAATCTGGAGTGCATAAACGATGCAATAAATATATATCATTGTGAGATCTATTTAATTATCTTCTGAAATAACAATTAAATTTACTCCAATCATATTTATTTATAAATCAATTAAAATACATATATAAATGGATTTTTTTATTTTTTGTTATTAGAAGTCTCTTAAAATTTTTATTTTCAGTCAGTGATGAAAAACAACTCCACATTTTTCCACATCACTGTCCATCAATTAAAAATATTTTTACTTTTTCTTGGAGTTCGAAAGAGGGAGCTGGGGTGGAGTAGTACACTGGAAATGATAAATATTTATTCTATTAATAATAAATGTTGATATCCATCAATCAAACTTCATGACAAGTAATATTTCACGGAAGTTTCTACTATATAATAAATGTTAATATAAGAAATGATATTGCCAGTAATATGAAATGCATATAGTTTTTCATTATCGACGAATCTTTCAATCAAAGTTTGTATGTATATATAATTCTAGGGATTTAACCCTCGATTGCCCTCTAGCACGATGAGCAACTCTAATCGATATAAAACTTTTCCACGAGTCCCATTGTCAACATATCAGTTGTACTATCCATATTCCTCGAACTCAGATGACGTAAATAATTCAATAACATATTCTATAGAAAATAGCATCGATTGCCCCTGGGGACTGGAAAAGATAATCTGTTTCTTTGATCTTCACTTCATCGAAGCTGAATGTGATAAAATAAAAATGAAATATCTTTGTTTTATCTTAGCTGTATGTTATTATCTATTATACTCCTAGAACTAGTTGATCAATGAGCTATCTATAATGTAGGTTAACGAGTTCACAAGAGTGTCCTTCATGTGTGTGTGTTTTAAAGTGATTTTATGAAGAAAAAGAATCGACTAAAAAAAACGAACGCGTGACATTGATGGATCTTTTTAGATTCATTTAAAATCTTTCAGTAAGGATCTTCTGAGAATTTGTGTCAAGTTATTTTTAATTTGTCTACTTACTTTATTACATTGAAAATAATTGTGATAATCATTTATTACGCAAACTTTTACTACTACATACACATTTAAAGACGCAAATTACCTTGTGATCAATTATTAGAAAATAAAATTTAGTAAATGCTTGGATTAAATGAATTATAGTAGACAACACTTTCTCAGAATTAATAAAGTACCTATATAATACGGATAGACTTTGATAAAACTTGCCAGAATGCCATTGTTGATCGAGTTTATAACGAGAGGCGCCAGTTTATTTTTAAAACTAAAGAATCTCAATAAAGTGTTTAATAAAAATAGATAATTATTGTTTTATTACATATTTTTTATTCTAGCTTTTATTTGGTATTAAATGAAGATTATTGAGAGGTTAATTTACCGAAAATGTGTAAAAATCAAATGATTAAATTAATCATCATCATCAAAATATTCACAACGTCAATTGGTCTGATAAATAGAGCTTTGACGTCGTGACGAATTTTCACTTCGACCTACGTAAAATATTTAAAAATACATTAAGTATACTCTTTTCCAAGAAATGTATTTTTTTTATCTTTATGGTTCTTTGTGTTTTTTATTATCTCATGCTAGATGCTTTTCAGGTTATAAGTTTAGTGCAGCATTTTTTGGAAGTATTTAAAAATAAGTGTTAAACTATTTTTGCGTATTGGAGCTTAAATTGATTATTGATTATTTCATTTAAATGTCTACTGATAAGAATTTGTTGAATCACTCTTTGTCAGTACGTATAGTTATGTAATTTTATGTGTAATAAATAAATTAGTATAAATGAATAAGATAATTGAATAAAGACTCTGTTAACATGAGTTTGTAGAAAAAGGTCATAATTAAGGAGACATAAAAAAAGGTAAAAAATGACATACCATTAATAACTTTCTAATTATGATTTTAAGATGAATTGTCGTAAGGATTTATTGTGTATTTTTGTATGTCAGAGTGAAGTTAAAGACAAAATTTACTTTGACTTTCTATGAATTTTGCAGGAATCTCGTAGTATAGTAATAAAGAACACAGCTTCGGTTTGTGTGCATGGAAACCCTTCGTCAACTAAAAAGAACAGATGAGATTTACACGGCAAGCTATGCCCATCCCTTTTGAGTTTGCCTTGAGTCTTCGGGGAATTGAATTCATATCCCGGTATGGGACAGACCGCATTTCAAAGAATTATTACGAGATAGCCGTATATATTTTACTCAAGCTTATGTTCACCGTAAATTTATTTTTAAATCATTTAAAATATATATTTATCTTAATTATAATCAATACATAAAAATTAACAATAATTAATCATTAAAATTAAATCATAACACCGAAATAAAACAATTTTTATTTCAAAAATTAGATTTACGATCATTTTAATTCACTAGAATTATTATATTAATTAATTATTGTTAATTAGATGTCTTTAAATGAAGCAATTTATTTTATTAAGAAGATTTTTTGTTTACCGACATGCGATTAAATATTTTTATTAATGATGGTAAAGTAGTATTCTTTACCACATAGGACATATCTGCGTATGATAAATGCAGAAATTGTTTATATCAACTGTTAAATAAAAAAACAAATTTTTTAAAAACAAAAAAAGGGGTAAACCGAATAATACTATTTTCCATGAAGATATTTGAAAAAAAAATTTAAATAGTGTTAATTTGAAAAATGATTTATAGTTCTGGCATAATTTTTACCTAATAATCACAAAAGATGATTAATATTGATATAAATCTATATTTTTTTATAAATAATTAAAACATTTGAAAACAAAATGATAATAACATATTACATAGATTTCATGAGATACGTTTTGATAAAATCATCCTTTACCGAATTTTAATGCTATGAATTAATCATCATTACAACACGAATAAATATGTACAAAGAAATCTGATCCACAAGATGAATATCATTTTTTTTTTTCATTCATTCATTACATACATGAAGTAAACGATCTTTTTGTACAATATTCACTGGTTTCCTGAACTAATCTAAAGTAATTTTCTATTCTATATATAATTAAAACAGAATAAAAACAATACTGGTGTAGGTGAATAAATTATTTTTTATTAATAAATATGTTCAAAATGTCTATTGTCTTGTAATTAAGATAATTCCGAAATCAAACATACTGAACAAATGTGTAGTATCTGAATGTTATTATAACTTTGTTAATTACTTTGCTATTGCTTTATAAAACAGAGCGTGCAATATAGTATATTTATGACTGAGTAGAATTTAAATGTATCCACTTAATGTAAAACCGCAACGAGTAGTGTAATCTTACTATACTACTCAACATATTCTCATAAAAATAATACGCCTTGTACCTACTTTGTTTGCGGTTAAAAGTTTTACATTATCGAAGATTATTATAGAAATATATTATCAATAATGAAAAAATTTCAAACCCCAAATGGAAGATACTTATGAATAATGATTATGTGAATTAGTTTTTTTTTTATTTTCAAATTTATTTGACACTTATCTTTTAAGAGCCGAGTATATAAAAAGTCATTTAATGAGTGTTAAATTGTTTCAGATACTTCTTATACGCGTTGATGATCATGAAATTCGTCACACGTGAATTCCATCTGTGGATAGATTATTGGGAGACGCCCAGAGGGTGCTAACTATAAATAAGAAACAAGCTATTAATCAATATTATAACGCCTTCTTCTGGTACTTTTTATGTTGTTACTTTTTTTCATTACAAGACTAGCAATGTCCTTGATTATAACCAACAGAAAAATGGGACGGAGTTTTAGGTATGTAAGTAATATACTCTAGTGTTATTTCTTGTGTATAGATTCTCATTTACGTTGTAAGGGTTAATTAGCTCGATTTCTTTTACGTTAAATGCCTCTCCTCATCATCCTTGTGAATGATCAGATGATGACTTGGCTTTTATTTATTCTACATGCGAATTATTATTTGTAGATACTTTTAATAACTTATTAATTATTAGTGCAGAAAATAAGATGAGTTGAGTTAAATCTTTCACTAATAAAATCATTAAGATCGTAACAAATGATTATTTTTATATTAAAGATACACGAGAAAAAAAAAATGTGTATTGTGTTATGGCAAATAAATTGAAGATTTGATTTAGCAACAGTTTTTATTCTTATGGTGGCCATAAAACAATTTGCAAATTAAACCAGTTTTGAGTTTATAACTAAAATAAAAAAAAAATGTATTTTATGAGAAATGTTTCTTTAGAATAAATATTAGTAATTTTATTTACAAAAAATTAAGATCATTGATCTTAATTAATTAATCATTAAACAGTTTATTGATTAAATTCAAATAGCAATAACTTCAGCTAAGTAAATTTATTTTCAACTTGTGAAAGAGTTTTCATTATTGACAGACTGAATATTGTTCTTAAATTGCTATTCTTTTTTGAGTTCAAGGTTTTTCTGAATTTTTTTTTTTCATTTCTTTACTCACGATTTTTTAAAGCAGATTCTTTGAGTTTGCAAATATTAGCTGATCAAATATTGTTGTGTAATATTGTAACGAGAGTCTTGAACCATTGAAGGACATTGAAACACTATTTTTATAGTTACTCAACAGATCTAGTGTATAGTTTCCTTTTTGAGCATTGATTGTGATGAAATAATTGGATGTTCATCTTTTTTATTCCTTCATGACCCCATTAAATATCGATATTTATAACGTGTGACTGGTATTCCCTTTTTTTTTATCATTTCATTATTCATGTTCATGTTCATTTAATAATTTGAAATAATGATAATTATTTACACTGGTTTTATAACCAAAATTTGCAGTTCAATAGATATTAATAATTAATCTCTGCAATGGGCATGAAGATTAAAATGATCAGACAAGTGAAATGATCAATTTTTCAATCAGTCATGCTTCAAAAGTAAAAGCAGGTCGATGACAAGCAGTTGTATATAACAATATCGGTATTCAGGTATTGATTATTGAATTTTAGTTAGCGGTAATGCTTAGATACACATTGAAAGCTCGCATTGTCATTGCTCACTGATTGATCATCAACTCTTAAGATTATCAAACACATATCTCTACATGTTTGTTTTTTTTTTGTTTCAGATACACTAATAATTAACTAAGAGAAATTTTTTTTTCTCTCTCTCTACTTATCTAAGAATTTGTAATTAGAATTTGATCAACTAGAGATAATGAAATCATCTTTCCCACGTTGATAACCGTCTACTACAAATTAGATTGCTCGAAATGTAATGGCTTTACAGTTACATTGTCCAAGTCTTGGAGATTTTGAGATTGCAAATGAGCACACGTGATATGTTTTTCAATACTTTTACTAGAACGTTTTTTTTCTTCTATTTAAATAAAGAAAACAAATAAATTTACTGAAAATGAGTTCAATTCGATTCAACGTCACTAGTTAATTATTAACTAGAAAACGGAATATTTATTGAAGAATAGGTAGATAAATATACCTAATTGGATAGAAGAAAGTACATTTTGATGAAGTGTAACTATTATTATAATAGCTGAGCTATCATGGGTTCTAAAATACTTGACCTTTTGATGTTTGACTATCACAATATGGAAAACGTTGGTGATCTCTAATTGTCAATACCTAGATTTATCTTTATAAATATAAAAGAATTTTCATTAATAATAGTTAGGAAACCACTTCTTGATACAAGTAATGAACATTATTGTCAGTAGGAACATAATAAAAAAAAATATTTTAAGAAAAATTTTTTAAATAACTTTAAGCAAAAAGTAAATAATAATTGTATTTTCAATTTCTACAAAAAAGTAATAAATTTTTATTGACGATATAATTAGCATTATTAAAAATGAATAATTATAAATGGTAATGTAAACAAAAGAAAAAGTAAATGAATGAATAGTATAACAATTGGAATAATTATTCCACACATGTTGCACTTTTACAGTTAATTCAACAGTATATTGATCATAGTGATAAGGCATAAAAATATGAAGAAAAAAAAATGTATTTTTTATTGATTCTAATGAATTTATAGTTAATGTTATCTCCATGAGGACATTAAAACAATTTAAAAGATTTCTAATCGATACAAAGTACATTATTGATACTATTTGTGCTGACAAGTCAAGTTGGACTGAGAAACGTTAATTGCCTAGTGTTCTATTAAAGGAAATCTGGAAGTCAGTAACGGGTTTTTGGGTAAAGAGCGAAAGGCAATGAGAAAAAAATAGTATTTATATTTATGTTACTCTTTAAAAGCTTCAAGTCTATAATAACTGTCACTTAACGTGCGTACCGCCGAGACCATACCTAACGTTATTTTTCTAGATAATTATACATTAGAACATCATATCAGAGTGGAAATTAGGAAGTAATCATAACTTTTGGATTTCCTTTTAGAATAAATTGAATGTAATGTTCGTGGTATAAACTCATTGACGAGAGCAAAATGGTTCGATCAACTAGGTTAGAAAAATTTTATTCGAATCATTAAATAAATTAAAAATTTTACTAATTAACATTATTACATTATTAATTAATAAAGTAAAAACTTGTTTTTAAAATTATCTCACTCTTTATTCATGAGAAACTACAGCAGTTAATAGAGATATCAAGAAAATGCTTTTTTTTCTAAAATATTTTAAATTCTTATTCTTCTAAAATATCTCTCTTAAAAATATCTTTTTTTTAATCAATTTTGATTATGTATAATTAACATCAAACAATGCTAATTCTTTTTTTTTTAATGTCTCAGTAAAATATTTTATTTATTAATTCTAAGAATAATCAACACACTGTTAAACCTTTTTTTTTTGGTACAAAAAATTTAATTTAATTAGAAGAGTGTTTTAAAATATAAATTTGCCAAAGTTTAACTAACTGTTTATTTGTACCGCATGCATTAAATTACAACATAGAGTTAATTTATTTGACCCATACTATGTTAATGATTTTTAATTGAAATTCATGACACGTACTCGTCTAACATGACAATTCTTCGTTGACGAGAGAACAAGATGGTTTCACAGGTGAAACTATGGAATTTGTGAATATCATTAAATACCAACTTCATCATGACATTTTCACCTGATATAAATCCAATTGCTAATTGACCACAGGAGAAATTTCTCAATGGCAAAGAAAAGAAAATCGATAAAAAGTAACCAGTGAAGGTGATACCATCAAGATTCAATTGAACGTTCTTTTAGTTCTGAAGAACCAAGATTCCGCGCCACACTGTAACACGGTAGTGGGGAACTTACCATAAGTACGAGACATCCTTAAGAAAAGCCTTCATTCTGATAGCAACTTGTGATCTATCTGATAGTTTTTTTTTTTGTATCTCATGGAGTTGACGAACCAAAGTCAAATATTACAGTACAATTGTTTAGTGATTTTTCAAATATTTCACAACTCATTAGGACTTTTTCCAGTGATTCAACCAATTGAATAAATGAAGAAATAAAAGTGAAGTGCTATCCTAAAACAATAATTTTAACAATAAATTTAATAATATTTTGCCAAGTAAAAAGTTGAATAAAGTCAATTAATAAATAAATGAGTGATAATAAAATAATAATAATAATTACCATAAAATAGAGAAGAGGAAGGAAGGAAGGAAGGAAGAACAATAGATGAATTAAAATAATAGCGAAATTTTGTAATAAAACCTTGGAACAAAATTCCTGTCCTTGTACTACTTAAGAAGAAGCCATCAAGAACAACAAACGGACTACAGGAAGGTGCGTGGTTCTAGAAACTATCTAGTAATGATAGGATACTCGCTGATGCCGGTTTTTCATATGTAGATGTAGTATAATGATCCGGGATTCACGTAAATATCGCGACTGATCACTCCAGACGTATGTAGACGTTCGATCAACTTCTTACCGTTCATTGACATTAATTTAATCATATAAGCAATAATATTTCCTACTCAATTAGTCAAGCATATTTTTGTTTTATCTACTACATCTAAGCTAAATTAATTTAATAATTATGTCTAATTAATGTACATTTAAAAAATACGATTACTATTCACACGTGCTGTTCATAAAACCACAACAAGTTTTTTTAACCTTTTTACAGTCCAGTTTAAATTGTCAATAAACTGGTTTACTTTATTATTTTTTACCGTGATACAAAATATGAATAATGTCGAATTTATGAAGATTTTTATTTCTATAAAATTTTATTTTTAAATTTTTATTCAGAAATTTTATTCTTATTTAATTATGGAAATAAAAAAAAAATAAAAAATTTCTATTAAAGTTTGATGATAGATAAAAAAGTAAATGATTTGAAATAAATAATGCCAATAATAATGATAAATATAAATGAACAAATGAGCAACAAGAAAAGCTCTGATGTTTGAAATACTTGACCATGAAGGATACATCTTTAAGTGACAGAGTAACTTAAACACGACACTGATGATGAGGTGACGGTCATTAAAGAGTAAGTCTGTCAATGAAATGATTAAATGAAACAGTAAAACACACATTCAATGTGAATAACTTAGTACACTTGAGTTATCAAACATATTGAATAAAAAAGCAAAAATAAATAAAACCCCCAGAGAAATTCCAAAGATAGTTATAATAGAAAATAGATTTGCTGAGAATTCCTCATTCTTAAGTAATTATTATTCTAAAAGAAATGCAAGCATGACAGAAAATACTAAATGACGGCAATGGAGCCCTCAACCACTTGTTAATAATCACAAGAACCGTAGCATAGAGCGATTTAGCCTTCTCATTCATTACATCTCACCTGAACCTGATCTTTTATAGCTACTAGTCTGTGAAGAATCATGAGGCGTTGGAACTATCGTGTGTTTCATACACTCCAGAATACAGCTTCGAAATACAGTAACCAAGTTGATAGGAAATCGGCTTTATATTGCTGAGGTCCAACTCGATTATTTATTGGTTAATTTAAATGTACCAGGAGTTACGAGAATCCATCTTGCTTAACTGGTGGAATGCCAAGTGAAGTTAACAAACGACTATTGATACCATTTCCTCAACGTGTGATCCATGATCTGAACTCTTCCTTTAACACGCATATCTTGCTTACATTTCACTCCACATAACAATCTAGGAATTCACTTATTTTTAATACCTGAAATTAAAGATTTTTCAATAAGAAATCATTTATCAACAATTTCACATAATATTATACTTACTTGAAATAATTTGAATAAAATTTTTTTTATAAAGCAACCTCTCATATTAAAACAGATTTTTTTTATAATGTAAAATAAATTTGAACACATACTTACTTGATTATATGAATATTCACATAATTCATAAAAGTTTTTTTGATGACTTTAAAAACTTCCGCCCATTTTTTTGTTCTCGAATAAATTTGCATTTAACTCCCGCGTAATTAAAAGCTCATTGAGGCCATTTCTTATCCTTTCAATTTGATGTTCTTTCTACTGATAATATTATAAATTTTATTCGAAAGTACATAAACCGAAAGTATGCAATTCGTTCCTGTCAGATCAAAGTTGTAGAATATTGAGATTATGACTGGAATTTCCACCTGTACAACTTTACAAACGAGATGCCAGCTGAATGGTGGAGCAAATAAAAAAAAAAGAAAGAAGCGAGAAATGAAATAAAAAAATGATTTGATCGCATATTCTATATTGATGATTATCTTGCTAGAAAGCATGTCAATTTTTTTATTATTCCTTTCTTCGCACTTCGTTCCTATATAGATCATACCACGCAATACTTTTTACACCAGTTTTATCCTCATTCTTGACGCAGTCATTACACAACAATACCTAAAGATATCCAGATAGATACCGTAAAGAATCCGAGAAATTGAGATGAAGCCAATTTCCTCTCATCCTTCATTTTTTTTTTCACCATAGTATCATTAATTCAGAATTAAAAAAATGAATTAAAAATAATTCGACAATTTTAAGTTCATAATCCATCTTCAGAGTTCTATATCAACATGATATTTGATTAATGAACTTATCATCAATCAATAATCAATAAAAATTTATATATTTATTTATTGATTAAATTTAATTGTAGGTTAAATATTTAAATCTACTCATATGATACTAATTATTATTACTATGAGTAAATTGATAAAAAAAAAATTGTGGGTCCATTATTTTATGAATAATGAAAATTTAGTAGCTTATAGAAGTGATAAAAATCGACTTTATAAAAGCATTGTCGATATGTATATTATAAATAAAAAATGTATGAGATAAACACTATTCTATTATAATATCCAAGTTCTATGCGAGTGTATGCATTCTTGAAGACTAATGAAGGCGCTACTGCCTCGCTTCGTTGCATAACCTGAGAAAAATTTTGAATCTTTATACGGTCTAAAAGATCTTGTCCTTTGATTCGATAATATTTCCGCAATTATAATTAATTGTATTATTACGTAATTATAAAATTATTCATCAGCTAACGTCACTTCCCGTTTCAAAATAATCATTGTAATTTATAAGTATTGAAAATGTTTTAGGTGATAAAGTTTTTTTTAGTAAATCACTTGAGAGATAATTTTTTAAATTTATCTCAAAGGAATGTTAAATATGCTGGAAGAAAGATAATAGTTGCATACAATACTTTACTTTAAAATCGTTAATTAATCGATGTATTTATCGCGATGTGGCGCGTGGATTATCAACAAACACAGCCAATTAATAGCATAAAGATCGTGTTGCGTCTTAGGATTGTGAGGTGCGAAGATGAGAGAATCTCTCTTCTATCATGATACATACAATCAGCTACCTAGCAACTTCCCGCGCAATATGCTGCATTATTTTCGCACGCCTCTACTTTAACAACGGCTTTAGATGGTTAGAATTTCACTTCCTTATAATGTCGTATACAAATAGAAGTCTTGCACTGAGTAAATGCACTAGGGTTTAAATAATTCCCTTGAAATTTATCGAAAAGAATCAGTAACGAATAATAGAGAATGAAAGTTGTTAGACACACTCATCAATAACAAATGAAACACAATTGATTTGTTTCATATTTTTGCCAGCACTCTTAGAAAGCTTCCTATCAAAAAAAAAATCACAACTTACAAATCTAGAAGAAGAATTGTACAATTTGGAATTACACTTACCGGTTAGAATAAATATCCCTTTTGCTTGATCCATGAATATCACCAATTCATGCAGATCGTTTACGAATTAAAAGATTTAAATTAAAATAAAAACTGTAAAATTTAGTTTTCCATTATAATCAGCCTTTTCGTGGGAAGAACGTAATGGAATCTGATCGGAGAACATTAACACTATTGTTTTGAAAGATAATTACTATAAAATTCCTGGTTATGCTTGAACAATTGTTTAGTTAATCGAACACTATTATATTATGCTTATTCATTAATGGTTTCTTGTTTCAACCCGATTAATGTTTGTTTATTCATGATTCAATATTATAACCTTACACCACTAATTTTAAGTACAGTTGTATTATATTCTTTCTTTATTTCATGAGAATGTATTTTATTAATTAACTTATATTTATTTAATCATGACATTCATAAATTATCTATTTTACTTTCAATCAACAGATTTATTGTCTACTTTACTTTCGATGAATGGAATGAATTATTCATGTTCAACAACCGGCATTCACTGTCAGCCATCTTGTCGTTGTTCTCTGTAGTTAAAACAGATTACTAGAAGTCTTTTATCATCAATTAACGATTGTAGTGATTCATTTTATCAACAGTCGTACACAAAGAGTGATGTAAGTATTGAAAGAAATTTATCATCTTATTTATGTGTAATTGAAAAAAGTCATCCTTGCTAAACGAACAATTAAAAAATTCGCTAAAGTAGTTTTAACATTTATTTTTTCCACTGCAATCAGATAATTATTTTGATTTTCCCATATATATGGAAATAATACTGAAAATATGAACTGATAAAAATAAAAGCATTCTTTTTTTTAATTTAATATTATTTGGACTTGTTCGAAGACGAAAGTTCATATTAAATAAAATTGTGAATAGAATCGTTGATAAATGTATTGTGAATTCATAAATTTTTTACATAGACTTCTTGTGGTAGATGGAGAAAAATTGAATGATCAAATATATCCGCTCCAATGCATATTGTGAAAATTGCAACTCAATTGACACAAGATTTATTATCATAAATCTAAACTTTCTTTTTTTACATGACAATTCAATTTTATTTTCATAAGTTCTATCAAATAACGTTGGATTATCTGACGATCTTTTCTTACCTTAATGATATCAATAAAAATTTATGATATAATATATGATTGAATTGAATCAAAGTACAGTATCAAGAAGCATGTATTCAATGTAATAGTTGAACATTCTCAATCCATCCGAACTATTTTAATGAAGATCCTCTAAATTAATAAATAGAGGATAATCTAACGTTAATGTACTGATAATTAAAGGTGAATTAGATGCAATAATCAGTACTGCTGAAGAGTAAATTTTGAAGGTTAAAATACAAATTGGAGTAAACCTCAAAGTGTCATATTTCTGAAAAAATTTCAAATTCAGAAATTAGAATACAAAACCCTGAACAGTAATCAAATCATAAACAAGTAAAACTTGTTACCATCGTGCTGACTATTTTCAAAGTTCAAAGACAGGATATCGACAAGAACTTACTTGTGAAATAATTATAAAGCTCCAGAGAGGACTTCTAATGGCTGTGAGCTCACCTCTAAAGACCCATGTTTTTAGCAAACAAAAAATTACATTAATTAATATCACAGGAATAAATTCTGTTCAAAAGAAATAATTACAAAAACTGACGTGGTTATCAATGTTGCTGTTCTTGTCCTATTAACGTATTATTAAACAATTACTTCAAACAGGAAAAAATTTTACTCAAGCTGGTATTTTATGTCAGTTGAATGAGCTTTTTAAAGGTTTAAAATAATGTATTCACCATTTATCATGAAAGGACATTTATCGTTGAAAAAGAATGACAATAAGTATGTGATTTTATAGAAAATGACTGTAAAATAAAATATTAGTAACTACTCAATCAGTAGTCTGAAATGCTTTCTCATGGTAGATGGAAATAAAAAAATAAGATGCACCATGAAATCGGCTCGACAAGAACATTAGTCATATGTATAAGAAAACATAGTAAATAAAATCTCTTCACAACACACGGATATAGAATGTCATTCCTATTTAGTAATCCTAGTCAACAAGAACTGGTTGAAAGATAAAAAACTAGAATCTCATTATTGGATTAAAATGAATAAAAGGTAAAATGACGATTAAATAAAAATGAAACGCACTTATTTGAAGCGTTAACAGTAATCGTGTCAATAATAATAATGATCGATCAATTTCTTGAAAACGATCCATCAATAATGCTAGTTATTAAGCTACATGAGGCTCTTTATCTTTACGTTTAACATCTTTTCTTATTTTAGTCAGCAATTTTTATCACCGGTGTAATATGTAAGGATCATTAAGTCTATTCATTCATATATTTTCACGTCCTTCACAATTATTTTTTTATTACAAAATATATTATTTATACTTTATTAGTTTATGTTTTGCTTAAAATACTTCAAAGTACTCATTTGACCATTTTTTTTTATGTTTCAGAATTCCCAATATGAATTTACTGGTTTTAATCCCACTCTTTCTTGTATCCATCAAAGCTGCTCCATACTCCGACAATTCAGTAATTGCCAGATACTCACCAGACAGCTTTTCTAATGATATTAATCATGTAGAAGAGTCTGAAAAAGTAGATAACACCAAAGATGATAAGAATCAAGAGAATACAACATCAAAATCCTCAGACATGCAGATTCAAAATACATCTAAAGTGAACAAAAATCGATGGCATAAAAGTTTCTCTTGGAATAAATCTTATATTCCTTCAACTAACAAATATCCTTCAGTATCACGTAATGAAAATTACATGAATTTTATAGGAGAAAAACGTCCAGGAAATCGCAAAAATCATCAAGATAGCAAAATTTTTTATGTTCGTTTACCACCAGCACCATACTTTTATGTACCAGGTCTGGGTTATATTTCTAATCCTCCCAAGTTTTCAACATCGAGTTTGAAACCTTATCAACCTCATTCACACCATACAAATTCTATCATTAGATTACCAATTGATTTTGTAAGTAATGGCAAACCTACTTCAGTATACCAATGGAATAAAAATAAAAATCATAAACCGGCCAAGAAGCCAATCAATTCAATAAGTAAACTAAAAAAAGGACCGTATATATTCAATGGGAAACCCACCAGTCTTTACTTACTTAGTCCTAATGGACAAACAAGTCTACATCAGCCTATCAAATATGCTGATATTCAAGAAAATAATATCTATTGATAGACCTATTTTAAGTCAACATCAAATATCTAAGTGAAAAAATTAATTATTATTCAAGACTAAGTGATGATATTTTTTTATTTTGATTATCAGTTTTCTTCAGGAATGACTTTTTTATACATATTAATCTAAACAAGTTACTTTTTAAAAACCTTAGTGAAATTATCGCTGAAAGTTTAATGAATATGCGTGACCATGACCGTGTGGTGGTCTTTTTCAGTGAAAATATATGGTGTGATTCCTGACGACCTTGAGATGTAAAACACACACACACATATGCAAGTCATGTATTTTCATATTCAGGTGCTTTATTTTATTGATAACGCGATATAATATTATTATATAGTCTATTTATATAGTGCCTTATATTCTATGCTCACTATCATTATTATAATAAGTAATGATGATGATGATGATGATGATGAATTTATTTTTCTAATTATATATAAGTTATAGTGATTGACTAGAGAAATGTCAAAAAGTCAATTATTGTGAGAAATAACTTAGAGAATACTTTTTTTACAATTTTTCATGTAATGATAATAATAAAGTAATTAATAATTATTGAAGAACCAAATAAGAACAATGAGAATTTATATAGGAATTTCATTTGACCGCTATTATCAATAATTAAATGTAAATATTGAATGAAATTCTAATGTAAGTTCTAAAGAAATACTTAAAGGTAAATTATTTGCAAGAATACTTGAGTATTAAATGACAATGGGTGCTTGGATTGACTGAGCTTACATTGAGTAAGAATAATCCAAGTGAATGAAGTTTGATAAAGAACACACATCAAGTCGGTGATTCTAATTATAATGTTGAAAACATGCAATAACAGTCATTATCGTAATTCATTCAACACCTTAATGATGAGTAATTATATAATAAACACTGCTCTGTCTACGAGTGCAATTAATAATATTGAAGATGATATTTTATTTAATCATTTTACCTTGTTTATCAATTAAAAATTCTTTTTCTAATTTGAAATAATCACTAATTAATATTTATTTTATATTTAAAATGTATAATTTCTGTATATATTTACTTGTATAATTAATTAATTAGCAATTACTTTCATTTGTCATTTTGGATTATTTATTAAAAGTATATTATAAAATGAAGCATCCGAATTTTAATTAAAATTTTTCAGTACTCTAGTTATTTATATTTAGCAACTTTTTCACTGTTAGGCCAGTTTTTATCATGAATTTTTGAAGAATTTAAAGAAAGTTGACTTGTCAAAAAATTTGAAAGATTATTAATCAAATATATCTATAGATTGTTAATATAACTTTATCACGCAATCAAATAATTAGAGAGCAGAGATCAATGTGTGTATGCACACACCATGCATTATCAAGAATAAAATAAGTTATGTAAGAATTATAAATAACTTTATTCATGATACATTTACAAAGTAAAAATTTTTTATATTATGCGTTATATATAAAGGTAAAAAATGTATGTTTTAATCACATTATATTATTTAAAAAAAATAATATAAATCTTGTTTAAAAAGTACAGTCTAGTATCTTTTAGCTTACATATTGACTTTAATGGATAAAAGTCATAAAATAATAAGATACTGATATAATTGTATTTAATTACTTCACTGATATAATATTAGATTATACGGTAAGAAAATAAAATCTTAATGTCCATTTCACTATTGAGATACTTGAATTAATATTTCTTATTTAATTTACATAATAAGAAAAATTGTGATCATCAGTTATAATGAACTGATTGATAGATAATTCAATAAGTTATGTAAAAAATGATAAATATAGCAACTATATAAATAAAATTGCATATTGAAGTTTATGGAAGATTTTAATTTTTATCTCACTAATTATAGGTTGAGCTTCATGATTTAACTATTAAATTGCACGTATTAGCAAACGCGTTTTAGTAAAAATTTCATGAAATAATAATTGTTGATTATGTTTACTGCAATTTTTATATAAAAAAGAGTGTAAGTCTCTTTCCTCTCAGTCCTAGTAAAAGTACATAATTGTCAAAAACATTTCTGTTTTTTTTTTATCTTAAATAACTTTGTCAGTTATACATTTTTGAATTTATCTTGTTCAAACCAACATCTCAATTATTACGGAAGAAGAGGATGATAGTAAGCAGGCTTACGACTCTTTTCCATAACATAAAAAGCCTTTGGCTTCCCGTTCCCATGGAAGTTCTTATGGATGTTATTTGATCCGGTCTTAGTATTAATAGGTGCATAGTAGGACATTGCTGCTTTTTTCTTGTGTTTTTTGGCTTTTTCCATGTTATTATTATTATTACGATTCAAATCAGTAAATAACGTCCAACTTGGCATATGATTATTTGGACGAGATTCTATTTTATAAAGTGGTGAATCTAATCGATACATCTTTCGAGAATCATTCACTTTCTTCAAATTATCTGGAATAAAATTGATTCTTCGAAAATCCTCACGACTTTCTGGATAATTTAGTAACTTATCATTATTTCTAACATGTTTGAATGCATTAGATTTATCATCGTGAGCATAAACATTATTAGTATTTAATAAATGCTTGATATTATTGTTCTTATCATTGTTATATTTATTTTTGAGAATATTTTTTGATGGATAAAAATGATGAATTTGCTGTTTATCAATCATTTTTGGATCATTATTAAACTCTTTTCTCATTTGTTCTAATCTTAATTGTGCATGTAGGCGTTTCTTTTCTGTAATTTTTTTCATTACCGGAAGGTTCCAGTGATAAATCTTTGCCGGTTTACCATTACTTTGAAAACCAACAGACGGCGACTGATGTACCACACTATTAGACGCTACAACTCCTCTATCTCCAACACTACTGCCTTCATTCCTTGTTGAGATTTTATCATCTTTACTCATCGACTTGTGCGGTTTCGTGACGGTGTAATAAGGTTGACTCGCTGGTAACTTCACCACGTACACGTGGCTGTCACGATGACCATGACGTCTACTATAGGGTTGATGGATTCGAGATTGAAGACTTGAGAGTCTTGGAGGTTCTGGCCCAGCAACACGCTTCTTGTGATGACCTTCTGGAATTTCTATAGGTGTTAATCCCAAGCGATTAAATATTGCAGCATTGCTGGTGTGAACTGTCTCGAAGGAATCATCAGGTGTACTATCAACGTAATACACAACCAATAGTGTGATGAATGAATACAGTCTGAAACAGAAGAGAAAAATGTTGGTGGAGTAATTGTATTTATGACAAATAAACTATTTATTTTCAGGTTAAATGGTAAATAAATTTAAACGCTCATACCAATACTTATTTCGCGGTTGCAAATGCTTCGTCACGCAATATCCATAAATTAATATGTCGAGTAAGTTTATACCTTAGTCGTGTTCTTATGAAAAAATAAAATAGCAAAACTACAACCTCTGTTTTCAAATCATTTAAAATTTATTTTACAACAATCAATAAATTGTGATTTTTTTTTGTTACACATCTCCAACGAAGGTAATGTTCTGGTATTTTTTCTTTTTTTTTTTAATAAAATGTGTGCAAACAATAATACAATATTTTCCAAAGTTAATAGAAAGTATTATTGACCAGTCACGAAAAGTAATTGATAATTTAGTTATTCAATTGCAACTGAAGTAAAAATGAAGTTACACGCAAGAGCATCAAGATTGAACTCGATGAACTTGAAGCAGAAAATATATTCAAAGTGCGAGAACATCTGAAATCAACAAAATCACTGAAGAAATAATCGTGTCTCGAGCTGCAGTCAGACACTGAACAGATAACTGAGTCAGAGAGCCGGTCGTTTATTCTCGGAGTTTGTTCACCTTCTTCACAAACGATATTCCGACTGTAGAAACATGCGCCACATGAGCATGATTGTGAATTGCTGGAGGCGTAGAACTTAGTGCGAAGAATAATAAAAATTCACGCAAAATAAGTGGCTTTGTTGAATACTTGTTCATTTTTTATCATGACAAAATTATTAGAAAATTGCAAAAAACTTGAAGAATTATATGGTTCATGTAATCACGATTGTAATGACTGGTATATGATGTTTGAACATCATACACCAGTTCAGTTGATTATTTGTAGAATTCGTGGGATCTTGAGGTCGAATTCGCCAAGAAAGGTGACATTCTCATCAGATAGATGACCATTCCAATAAGAAAAAACTTGAGAATGTGGTTTTAGAACACTAAAGGAAAGATGTACAAGTCTTATTTCTTTATCATTTTTTTCTTTACCATCAATGAACACGAGTATGAAATTAAAGACATCCTAGAATGTTTTAATGTAGATTGAATAACCCAGCTACTTTCACCAGCAATCGATTTTATAGCCTATCCTTTTTTTCATCCCCTCTTATATTAGTTGAATTTACTGTAGGAAAAGAATTGTTCGTCTGTCGATCAATTCTCTAACCGTACCAAATAAAACCACATCAATTCACCAAAAATGTACATTTTTTTTTTTTAGACATCGTTTATTGTGATTTTATAATAAAGATAGATAAAGAATGGAATATAAAAAAAATGTAATAAGTAATTTTAACGAAACCTGATTATAATTATACTTTCATAATAAAGACCATTTATTGCTTTTATTCTTTTTACAATTATTCGTCATCATTTGTCATTTCAAATAATTGTATCGTACTTGTCGTTTAACAGTTAAGCTTGGACATGAACAGTCATAAAGCTGACAGGTTAAATCTATGAACATTTTTTTTACCACTTTATATTTTTATCAAGCATTTAATTTTACCAGGCTCTATTACAAATTACTTTTATATTTTTGTATGATTATAAAAAAAATTCAAATCAAAAGACTTTTTTTGACATTTAGTGTTATTAAAGTACTAAGCTCAAAGTATATTTCTAAATAAAACTTTATTCAATTAATTAAATTGCATGAGTGAAAAAAAAAGTATTGACCTATTAATTGAAGGTGTCTTAAATCGTGATATTTTTCACAAATAAAATTTATTGATGTCTTTAATAACATAAAGAAAAGTGTATAAAAAATAGTTGAGAAAGATGCATGGATGTAAGGGAAATGTCGGGAATAAACGACACAAACGTTTGACAGATAAAAAAATAAAGAAGAAGCATGCACGTTGCCGGCATCGTACGTGAGTGGAATCCTATAAGAGCTTTTAGTTGCACAAGGAATCACAACTGCGAACGGAATCTCTGGCAGTGGCGTAAATTTATCGTTGTTGGTATCGTTGACGTTTTCAAGTTCAATGTTTATTCGTTTGCACAAACATATACGGCCAACAATTGGTCTTGTCTAAGCGCATGTATCTAAAGCTAACTAAAAGGCCAAGAAAGGTCTACTCTGAATTGCGTGTTTCCACCATGGTCACGTAGATGTTTTATTGATTTTCTGATTTTAAAATTCTGAAAACAATTTTTTCTTTTTTTCTATATACCCATAAATACATTTATTCAATTGATAGAGCAAAGATCAAAACTATTTCATCAATTTGATAGAATTAACGTAATTTAATTATTTTTCTTATTACTCCAATTATGATGGATACATTAATAGTAATGAATAGGGCAAAAATAATATTACTTATGTACATGCAAGTAAATTAATTTATCATTTAATGTACAAGTGATAAAATTAAATGAATGAGGATTGAATTGACTTGTGAGTTGTCTTTATTGAATGAATAAAAAATTGAAGTAAAAAAGAGGCAAGGTTTTCTAAGAAATAAAATCTATCGTACTAACGAATTAAATTGACATCTTGCATCTTGTGTTTCTCTTTCTCACGTTCGATTGACAAAAATAAAAGGATGAAGCGTGGAAAGTGGCGACCGTGTTAATCCTAATAGGAAGAGAATGTCTCCTGAACGTATTATAGTAGAATTGTAAGTAGCTCTTGTTGTCATTCTTAAACGTGTTTGCACGCTTCCCCAGTTACTTCTAAAGAAAAATTAATGCCGATCGCACACCGATCGTCTAATTGGCTCGTGTTATAGGCTTTTATACTTTACTTAAGAGGAATCGTGCTATGGTATACCGTATACATCAAGTGTTTCTATAATCATTCAGTAGGTTTTCAATAAATTGCACCTGTTTCAATTTTTACTATACAACATCAATACCTTATTTAGTATTATCTACACTCAATGATGCATTCAGATACCTAACATATCTAAACAATATAAATCTTTCATATGATAACAACTAATGTGATGATGATGATGATGCTCTGTTCGCCTACACACTGATATATAATCCATCGGAATTAATAATCAATGATACTTTTGTTGGTAAACTTATTTTTTACTAATAAAATTCCTTAAGCAGATGTAAGTAGATAAATTTATAAGTACATGAAATAAGTTGGTAGTAAACTTGGAATTTAACAAAAGCCTGACTTTTATAAGAAGATCAAGAAGGATATTTTATACAGTAGAAATAAAATGGAATAACTAACAAAAAATAATATGATGTATAAAGAGGAGGATTAGAAGCAAGTTAGTTCTAAAGATCCGCTTTGTAATTTTTTATTTGCTTCTCTCAAATTTCTCTAAAGATTCTTTTTATATCCATCCGCTTGATATATCGTGCATTTCAATATTGGCGACCACGCGTGCCTTTTCAAACTGTTATGTGGTGTGTATTCAAGCCCTTGACCTTGAGCTCCAAATGTAAATGGATACAAAACATGATCCTTTCTTTATTGTCTCATCGAATAAATTAAATATAATTACATACTGAATACGTTTTTTTTATCAAGTATCTGACATAAGTGAAAATAAAAAAAAATCCATGATAAAGTAGTTGAAGGCAAGCTCCAAAATTGCTTTATACTCATAGAATATTGTTTCTTTGAAGTACATGTAGCTCTTTGACAAAGATGAATATTGGCTAAAAATTGATGGAAAAATACTTCTTTGAATAATATTATTTTTATTTTGATCTTTCAAGCTTTCTATATTCTTGTTCTTTATTATTAGATGTAAATTTTGATCGATATACGTATCATTTACCATATCATCGATTACATTTGGTCATGCATCACACGTCAATTTGCGATATCACAGGTAATATCGATCATTTTTGCATATCGACAATTCGTCACAGTTATTTTTTTTTTATACCTTAGACATTTATATTCCATCCACAATCTTGATGCTTGCATGTTAAGTTAATAATTTATTACTTGTAGTATCAATTGAATATTATGATTATCAAGACTAGACAAAAGTAATTGGAATTTTATTATACTGATGATATAACAGTTTAAGTTGAATAATCAACACCGCACTATAAATGTTCATTCAAGTGAAACGTCGAGAATCTTTGCTGGAGATAAGTGCATGGTCGTCACACTTGCTTTTCCTTTTCAAGGCAAGAACTAGAAGTTTTTTTGGCTTAAAATTGAATTGAATTGATTGGAATTGTATTGGAATTTTGTGTTATATCGACTCCTAGGCGTGTTCAAGGAGGGTTCGAACGAGCAAATTACCGTTGTATGTACTCTAGACCATTCTCAACCAATACATGACATCGTGAACGATCATGCAGCATACGGTTAGAACAAATCATTGACCGAACGCATCCTAGATTCTCGATTCTTCACGTCTGACCCATGTTGATCCTTTATGCATAACGGTGCATTCATGACCGTTTCCCGCGCTTGGAACTTTGCCGATTATGTCACTACAATCATGAGAATAACCTCATTATCTGTGACTACTAGTAATGTTATTGATTTTTATTATATGTACATAAAACAAAGTTAATATTTTATTCGACAAGCTTCCAACAAAATGTTTAAATTCCTTCGTTTCAAGTAAAAAACATAAGTCGATAAATATTTAGTTAAATTATGCTTCATCATCAACAAAGAAAAACTTATGAGAACGAAAGAATTTGTTTCTTTTTTTTCACAGGTTTACTTTGTTAAATCATCAGAATAAATTGAAGTAATGAACTGAACTACTTAGATACTTGAAACTTTCACTTTTAATTAACTTAAAATATAGAAAGATGATGTAATAAATATTATGTTCTCACTTGCTTGCTCTTAAAAGAATTCTTAACCTTGATAATGATTTTATGATACATCGTGAAATTAATCATATTTCATCCCTTTTAGAAAATTAAAATCCGTAAAAATGTTATTCCTTTCAATATGTCCCTTATAATCCATAAAAAGAAAAATGCTCTTTTATAATGAATAAGAGACAAACACACTTGATCTCAGTCATTGGAGTGTAAAAAAAGCATCTCAACTAATCGCCTGATCATGACAGAGTCTAGCCCTTTTAGTTATGGTTGCTTGTGATTAACGCAACACACAATGCGTGTATTATAGTCTAGATATGTAGAGACCATGGGGTTTCTTAACGCACCACAACTACATCATCAGTCTTCATGTATAATAAGGATAGGGAGCTGAGAAATATACATTAGCGTGGGCGACCCTTTAGTTTTGAAGTGCATAAAATCTACTATTTTATTTAAATCTGAGTTGCTAATTTTCATTTATCATAAATATCTCTTCATTTTACATATTTGTTATTCTATTTATAGCTATGTGGATTTAATATTATTGTATTAAAGGTCTATAATTCATTTTGGAGTTTCATTTTATCAAGAATTTAATTTAATGTGGATTTAACCATACTACATGCTGCGAATATGCATTCCAGAGGTAAGACAATATCCTTAAACTGAAATACGCAAGATGATAAGAATCTTAAGCATTTCTTACTCACATTATTCAAAATTGTGCTTTTGTTCTGTATGTGGATATCAAATCTACAAGAGAAATATTTTTAATTTAGATGATAATAAAGTAACATTATAATAAATGGATGTGTAAAAATGTATTTAATTATCCTTCTATTTCACGAGAATTGAGAATATTAAGACAAAAACTTGAATAATAAAATGAGAAAAGTAACATCCCATGTTTTCTAATGGTGATATTTAGATAGATGACAAACGAGAAATTTTTGCTAGTATTCATGAAAACTTTCTCATACATTACACTACTTTTTTCACCATCATTAATTAGAAAAGAAAAAGGAATCTATCGATTTCCCTAGAGACAATTTCAATCTATTTTTAGTATAATATTTTCTCAAGTAAATATCAATTTAAGTGATTATTTAAAAAAATACTGTTAACTAAATCACCTTAGTGAGGTGTATTAATTTTAATTCTTCATTTACGTATTGATGCATTATTCATCATATTTTTTTCCTGAACTGAATTAACCAACCTACATTTTTAATCGACCATATAAAAAATTAAACTGTTCATTATGCATATTATTTATCCCAGTTGTGAAGATACCATAAATAACGTTATGAATTTTTACTAATATTTCTACATTATTTTTTCCGAGTATTTTGGTATAACAATTCCTTGGAAATAATATTCTTGGAAAATGAAAAACAAAAGAAATCACAATAAACAGATATTAAAAAGATATATCTAAATACAATCAAGCGTAAGTAAGTACAAACGACAGGTTATTGTGAGTACTTGGGTCAATATTGACAATTTTAAGGGACGGAAATTTATTTTGTTGTTTTAAGAAGCAATATGATGCTTTTTTATCCATGGTATATTTCATATCTGAAACGATATTGCACGTGAATAAGAAAAAAAAATAATAAAATCCTAAACGTTTGAAGTTGAACGTATATATTTGTTTTTTACCGCAGTGTATTGATTATATTTCGGAGCAAAATAAGAAGAAAAACTTGCTATGTTAGATTTCTAGTTAAGATGTGAACATCAACGACAGATCTTTCATCTTTTCAGCGAATTTTGTAAACTCAAATGAATCCTGTACAGAATAAATAAGCACTTAGATAAAAGCCATTTAATTAAACATATTTAACTATTCAATAAATTAAGCAATTATTTATTTAAACAAACAAGTATAATTATTTTATGATTTAAGAAACATAATATTAATTGGAGTCATCAGCACTCCAAAAAATTTCACTGATCAATATGTATTAGTGATGGAGACTTACCTTAAATACATCATAACTTATGAACGACGATCCTTGTTAGAGTAAAACAAATATGTCAGATTGAATTGAAAATAAATAAAAAGTGGTATTTTAATTTGGCAGATTAGAAACCATGACCTTGCGAGAAATATGATATACGTCTACTTTAGTCAACTGCGCGTCAAAGACTGATGCCGGTACACCAAGACGATTTAAAGTACTCATGTCTGGATCGTACCGAACCTTCCCGAACATAACCGAAGTACCATTTTAAATGTGATTATTTGAGAATCAAGCAATGTGTACTTTAATATTTACCACCTTTATATGGAAACTAAAATAAAAATTTTCAACTTCAATCTTAGTTTGCTATCAATATAAATTTAATCAACTTGATCAATGTACGATATGTATATTCATATAATTACATTATTTGATAGCACGTGCTGTAATAAACTAACGGAAAATCATTCTGGTTCTCATGGGTCCTGAAAAAAAGACTAACAGGATACATATACTTCTACAAACATCAAATACATCACCAACATGACCCGCCTCATTCACGTACTTGATTTTTTATGATGTTTATATTACAAGAAAATCTTTTATTAACCTTTTTTTTTCACTTTCCTAAATGACCTTTCTATGAATATTTTATGATGATGATTTTTATAAAAATATTTCATGTTAGGTAATATTATTTTTAGATACAAGAGTTTTGAGAAATGTGATTTTAGCATGAATTATGAACTTGGTGAGGAAAAAAAAAAGAATAAGAGGAAGTACATTGAAAATTATTTAGTATATAATTTATATTTCCCTTTTAGGAAAATTTCTAGGTGTTTTTATATATTTCCCAACTTGCCTATTTGGTTCTATATTTCCTTTTTTATTTTTTCTTAAGGATTCATATCGTCCCTTTTTACTCTTTTCAATTCAAATCTAAATCACAAACTGTTCCTTCATTCCTGGGTAATGTATGATAAGAAATACTTTTAATTACTAATTGTCTGTATCTTTGAATCAAAAGGAAAAGTATCTCCAAGAATTTCGTATTCAAGTAAATTTCACTTACAGAGGTATGTATATTATTAAATGTCAGGAACAGATGACTGGGATAAGTAATTGGTAAAATAAAATTTCGTTTTTTTCTTCAAATTATATTGTACTCTATAAATTAATTATAAAAAAGATAAGATATTATTAAAATAACATATTGTATACTTTACTTTTTTTTTAATGAGAATGATTTTCTTTTCTACCACCTTGTAATTAAATAGCTTTTGATTAATTACTTTATTAACGTTTAATCTAAATTTACTACAAATTTCTACTTTTTTTCCTAATTCATATAAAAAATATTCTTTGTAATTTCCCATCTGTCATCTTATTGACTTTCTGAAAAGTCAGAAATCTCTTGGAATTTTTGCATCTAATGAAAAATAGATTTTTCTTCAAATTAATGTATGAGACATATGGGACGACTGAAGTGATAAGACAGTCTTACGGTTACGCATAGGCTTTGGAGCAATGAACTTTAGTAGTTGGTGTGAGTAGTAGCAATGAAGGTGTAGAAGCAACTCGATAGAAGAAAATGCAATGTTCTTCTGTCTACTTACACTTAAGACTCTCGCTTTTGCTTCTCAAGTGCATATTTTACAACGAATATACTGTTAACATTTTTTATTTTCCATCGAATGTTTACTCTTGGTTATTTTAAGTGCTAATTTGCCAAGTATTTAAATCTTCTCCCATATGCATTCAATAGATGTCATTAGTAAAACAATCTTACATAAATTTCTCTATCGCTATTTGTTTATTTTTACAATTTTTAAATAATTTATTTCATTATAAATGAACATAGTAAATAAACATGTATAAGTTGTTGTAAAAATTAATTAATCAATGTTTCAGTTGATTACTAAATTTACAGTTGATAGAAATAATAATATCATCAATATATCAATGTTGTAATAACATACATGAATTAATGTAATATAATAAAATGGAAAGTAATAAAAAATTATCAAACCATTCAGGACGATACATTTGGAATGTAGACAGTCCAAAAAATGCAGCAGTACACTTTGGAAATTTTCATCAACACCAGGATGATCCGGGAAACATCAAATCGTCGTTGACATCAACGAATAAATTGCAATTTACTACATCCGTTGTACCAAGGTCTAAATTTACCAGACACATGATTCGTAAGTAAGACACGAATTGATTTGACATATTAATGTAGATCGAAAAAAGTATTACCTGAAAAACAAATTCTTTCATTACTATTAGATTAGAGAAATTAAATGGAAGTATTTACTATACAAGTCAACTATTAAGTTTTCTTGATGAAGTTGTTGAACCTCCAGAATTTTCCGTAAGTTAATAGAAGCATACTTTTACGAGATACTTTAAATATTTGATGATAGTAATTAATAAATTTATATATGTTCAATAGATAGATTTACCTTCTACTGATGATCGTGTACTGGAAGATGATCTAAAAGCATCATATCCTCTTTGGTACAAAAATCCTGAGAAGATGTAGAAGATGTACATGTGTATGACTGTCTTTACGTTCCTGAACAGTCACCCAAGTATCTTATTTAGTAGTGTTTTCCCCAGAGGATCTTCCCTCTGGAAATGTCTACAATATTATTCATGATGCTATCTTCTGAATTATTATTCATGAAAGTGTCAACATTTTTGTTTTTCACATCTGAAGGTATCTTGTCAGTGTCAAAGAAAATGCACTTAAGGGTAAATTGATTACTGGTCAGGATGAAGAATTAATTTTTCATTCAAATTCAGAAAAATGACTGATGATACTGCAAGTGAAATTAAAAATTCTGAAACTCTTGAAAGATCAGAAAAAATCTCTAGTGGAGATGAAAGCCTAACAGAAACTGCACAATCATCAAACGAAGACCAGTACATTCTTAATAGGTTTTATGAGTATTCTCAGGGCTTGTTCAAGGATGTGCTCAGTGTGAAACAGAATTAAATTAATAAATAATTTAAACTCACAAATTATGACAATACTGTACTATCACATTAGTAATTATAATAAATGAGACTGTATAGTGGAATAATATAAATTAAATAGTTAAAAAATGATATATTATTTCATTTACTTTCTTGTTTAATATAGAATCTTTTTAGGTGTATAAATTAATTTTTGTTTTTACAACACTATTTATTTCATATCAGTAATTTTTTTATTTCAATTTTTAAAATAAAAGAAATACACCTTCAATCCTTAATGTATAAATATTCATATAAATATATTTCTTCATTTCCTGCTTTTTTATTTTATTGAAATTTTTAAACTCCAAAAAAAAAAAAAAAAAGAATTGAAAAAAATTTTACCCCATAAAAATACATTAAAATTATTAAAATTTGTCAAACATTTTATGAAATATAAAAAAAAGAATTTTTGATCATACCAAATCTTGATTATCAAGTAAAACTATGTATTTCATACAATCATTCAATATTAAATTTTTACGACAATAAAGTCTATGTCTTTTTTTTAAAAAAAACAAATTGTCATTTTAGAATACAATGAATTATTATATTCATCCATAAATTAAAACTTCATCGGCAATGGACCTGGATGTATCATTCTGCATAACTTTGATTTCTTAAATTCAAATTATTTTTATTGCAATACACTTCTAATAAGCACGATATGATTTTTGTAAGCACTATGTACAGAACAGCATTTAACAATAATCCAAAAAAAAATTTCATTATTAATCTAAGTGGATATTGTTGCTGTTTTAATAAAGTTTAAATATAAGAAAAATTAAAAAAGAGAAATCATGAATGTTAATTAATTGCACCATCGAATTGATTCTATTAAAAAATATCCATTCAAATGAAGATTTATCCAAGTCAGTTAATTTAAAAAATTCATCCAATTTTTCGATGGTATTTATATATCTTTCATGAAATTAATTTACCAAGAGTTTGAAATATACATTTAGACGCATTTTATGACTAGTTTGCGTCTGAAACAGGCTGACGAGGCCTTCCCTAGGTTTTCTTCCATGAATAATACATTTCCAGTGGTCTATTAACTCGCCAATACTTATCATTTACTTGGCGTAGCGTTTGTGAACCACTTAATACTACAAGCTGACCAGGTGAAGGTGCTATATAAATGCAGAAGTTTAACAATCTGTCTGATTCCGACAATTCAGTGTCAAGGTCTAGCGTCAACCGCATTGCCAAATACTTGCTAAGATGATCAACTAAATAAAAAAATTTTTCATTATGACTCCTTATCTATTATATTATTATAATATTTACACGAATAATTCAAATGAGTATAATTATTATCACATAATAGATATTTGACTGTACTATGTAATCAAAACTTTTACATCATTTTGAAATGACGAAAATAAATTTTAATCATTATTTATGTCCAGAATAAATGAAAGAATATTAACTTACCAGTGGCATTCGCTGTGGTTTTGATATATCGGATACTATTTTCTTTTAGAGCTTTGATGAGAGAATTATCACCAGCCATTTCAGTGGGATGAGGTTTAAATACTAATTCTATTTCATTAAGCATTAAAGGCTCACTTGGCCCTTCACCTTCAGTATCTACCATCGAATCACCTCCTCCAGTTTCAGCTTCTGCACTAGAAGAATCATTTTCAGAATTTTGTAAACTTTTTTGTCGTTTTGGAGGTTTTTGAATTTGATTAGCTGGATTCGGTGATGGTGTTGTTGAATTCCTTGATGTTGTCCCTAAAAAATTATCATTCCAATCTGTAATTTATTTTAATAAAAAGAAAATTTCATTGTTCAATATTACCGGAAACTGCTGGACTATTTGCTGGCTGTGATATATTATTACAATTCATTGAATTCGAATTTGTCCCACCCGTATTATTATTAATATTATTATTGTTATTATTATTAATATTATTATTTAACGCAGTAGCACCCTGAGAGGAATCACTTTGATTAGCGACATTACCACTAGAATTTGGCGTAGCTGGTGCACTAGCATTCGACGTGTTGTTATAAGCTGTTGCGTTATTACTGTTTTCCGATTCATTAGCATTTTTTCTGGATCTTTGTGGCCTGTTTTGACTTTGTAGTTTAATACCTTCCGTTATTGAATTAACAAGTGCAGCTTGGGAATGTGATTTATTTAATTTGGCAAGAACTCTTTCTTGATGAGCTTCATACTCATCACGACTTGGATAAATCTTTGATATTAAAAGATCAAAATTTGGGTCAGGCCTCAGTGATCTCTTTGACACCAATTTTTTTCGACATGTAGGACATTCCTATACGAAAATATACATATTAAAAATTGGATTTTAAGTTAATATATAAATAAACAATAATGATAAAATTGATTTATATTTTTATAAATAAATAAACTTTACCTTATTACCACTACGAAGTGCTGTAATGATACAATCAGAACAAAAACGATGTAGACACTCTTTTGTTGTCATTGTTTTTTTTAACATATCCAAACAAATTGGACACATGAGTTCACTGTGTAAACTACGTGGACTAACAGCTATCTCTGTATTATCCGTAATTGCATCTTGTGATATTCTATTGAGTTCGTATAACGATAATTCCCAATTTTTATTTAATCCAACCTGCTCGGTTGACGCCATTTTGGCCTGAAATTCACTGGAAGATACGAATAACGACAAACAATCCGCTTAGATACGGTATAAGTCGTCAACTGGCGTCAGCTGAAAGTTGGGCAACTTCACTACACTAATCTCTCAATATACATGTGATCAATTTACTTTAGTGTAGGTTAGTGAACAACAGAGAAGAAGAGTGTAACGCCATCTTGTGTATTGATAAAAAAGTTATTTACTTTATCTATCAAGAACAACTGTTTTATCGATAAAAATAAAATCGAAAACTTTAAATTGTACACAAAATTAAAAAAATGATTTACCTAAATTTCATTTTAATTAATTCATAAAATATATACTAATATCTATTCTATTAAACATTATTTATTTCATTTGAATCATTTAACTAGAATATTATAGAATTATCTTCACAAACCTGACGTAATAAAAAAATATTATTGCACAGTTATTTTACTTAAATTATTAAAGTAAGTAATGTAATTAAGTGTTATGTTATAACCTCAGTACTTTAAAACCAGTTAAATACTATTATTTAAAAGTTATGGAAACTATACGATAATTTATTTACACTTTTACAGTTAACAATCATAACTACATACCAATAGTCATGATGTCTACTTAATTAATCACGCTTTGTACATATAGTTCAAATCAATATGTCAGTTTTAATGGGCGGAACTTGAATGAAATTTTTGCATGTTAGAAATTATAGATGCAGTTGCATATACTAACAGTGTACATCCGCAAAAAGATATCATTCGTAGAAATAATATAACGGTAAAGTTCAAGATATTAGATAGGTGCGGTAACTACGACCGTTTAACAAGTAAAAAAGTATCACTACTAGTTTTCTACGGTTTTTCGTTTTTTCATGTCTTCTATCTTCTAGAGCAAACTGCAAGGTGCAGTCTCGTAGTTAGATATGTTACTTTCGCGCCTAGAGAAACTGGAACAACCATCCAGAAGACTAGTATGGCTAGCTTTTCTAGCAACCCTAACTGTAACACGATATCAGACTTGGTCCCGTAATTATCACCTGTATCTATTAATCTCTAAAGTGTATCATTAATAACAAATTAAGATTTCTAATAATTTTATCATTTATGTTGGAATAAGACATTTTATGAAACATCTAAATAACAGCTTAAAATTAATTGCCTATAATTTAAATGAATAAATAGTTTAATAATTGATTGTGTAAAATTGTAAATTTAAACCAATAACATTATTACTATTATCAACAAACACTAAGTCATTATTATTTATCAATCATGTTTCCATTTAATATTGTAAAATATGACTGATAAAAAAGATTTAATCATAAATATGTTTACAAGATATTGTGAGTTATTTAAGTGTTTCTCGATTGGAATTCAGTGGTAGTTAATATTATTCTATTCAACAGTAACAATATGTGTCAACTTAGCATTTTTATGGATGTTAAAGCATTGCATAAAGTGACGACATAAAATTCTTGAGTATTATATTACTATTACTCAACTTGGCAAGCGAAGGATCTTAAATTTAACGAGTAGAGGGGATAGTTACAAGACAAGTGAGGGAAACTTTCCTTCCTCAAAGCGAGAGTAAAAGTCGCATGACAATACTTTTTCGGTAATTACCTTAATTACGCCACTTACGTCTGAGTTGTTGTTACGTACTACACTCTGATTAATATCCCACGTAAGACAACAAAAATTGTAGAAGATTTTCTTTCCCACAAGAGTTAGAAGATAAGCAGTTGTGTTTATTCCTGACTTGTTGGCTGACCCCTCCGCATCATCTCTCCCTGTAATTCCAGCCAGTCACACCCATGTGCATGGAAAGATGAAAGCCAATGGCCGCTGAGGTCAAGCGTACTGGAACTTGCTTCTCCGGCATCTGTATACGATGCATATCATGTATATACATGCCAGAAGACAGTTACAATGATGGTTTCCATATTACATCTTTTTCACAACCTCAATGATCCCGGTACATTCCATGATCATTCAAGTGTTAATGTAAAATTATGTTTACAAACTTGAAAAAACTGATTAGATGGTTGCACAAGTTAATAAATTTGTACATACCTGTTGTAAAACAAATCAAGATCAATATTAAACAAAAAAAAGATTTGTAACGGTGATATTTATCCTTGAAGCGTGGTGACAAAAATGAAAGCATCAACGATTGTTGCAATTTACCGCTTGTTTACAGAGGTTAGTTGTATGGTACGTCGCGTGGCATTTGACGCGACCTAAACAAAACATTCAGTACATATCGTAGGTCACGACTCGACCCACAGTAGAATCTCTTGATCCAGTCTCAACTGTTGCCCATCACTTTATATTAGCAATAATAATAAGGCTCCTGTGTGTAGATAGAAAGACTCCTGGTGCTCGAGCGATGCACACGTGCAACCATCTCAGTTATCGAGCACACTCAAGACTCGAAACCCAGCACCTTCACTCCTCCAGACGATCTCGTGTCGTGTATATCGTCTTACAGTCTACTTCGGACTCATCATCAGTGGCCTCAGGTTATATTCACGTTATCGCAAGTAGAACATTTTAAAATCAACATTGATAATGGTGTTGATGAATTCATTTCTATAACTTGAACACAAATAAAGTGACAACTGGATTAGTGTGAGTAATTTTGTGGTTAGTATTGTCGAGTGCTTCGTTCCATGAAGTCCGACATTGCGAGAAAATTACGAGCGTCCTGTGCAGTATACCCGAAACAAATAAATAGCAGTGAGTTTCCTGAATCGTGATAACTTTACCTACAATTACAACTATTTTTATCCGTGTTTCTGTGGCTTGGTGACTTTTTGATTTTTATTTTCTCTTTTTTAAGTTGCTAAAAACACACTATTATTAATTAGCACTAGTAAGAAACCTACTTGGTTAAAAATTACATGCATTCGGGTTGATTAACGGACGCTTTTAGATTCCAGTGGGTCAAGTTCACGGTTGATCTTTGTGGCGAGAGGTACACAGAATGAGATGAAAGGTGGACAACAACAGTCAACCCCGTGTAGTGCAAGTCAGTCGCCAAGTCATTGAGAACTTGTTTGACCAAGTCTCCTTCAGACACCTCGAAGATAGTGTTAAATTTTCACGCAATGTTAGTGTGATTTGCAAATTATTATAAATCAAGTTTGCTTTTTATGTGTTGCAAGTGTTTATTTATGGCAATATTTATTAGTTTTATTATATTCTCTTTTGAAAGTTTTATTATGATGAAAAGTTAAAAAAGAAAATTGTGACTAATTGATTTAATAGTTGTTCAAAGTCAATGTACTGTACTAGTGATTAAATATTATATTTGTTGTAGATAAATATATTGTGACATGATAAAGCAAATTGTATTAAAATGTAAAAAAATAGTGCATTCATTGCGGAACTGCACATCCATCAAAGAATAATCATGAATTGTGAACTCGTGTAGTGGAACATTTCATTTGTTATTAAAAAGATTTCACGACTCAAAGTCGACCCAGTAAATCAAGAATGCCTGGCTTACTACAAGAAATTCACTGAACCATTTATAAAAAAGATTGCAGTACCTTTTATATTTTTACACTTAATACGGATTGTTCAGTATAGGTGTTTACTTAAAATGGGTAATTCAAGATCTCAGCCCTGTCAACCACGTAAACCCATGTTTTTTTTCTATCTTATCAATCGTACATGGAACGGAGTACGTAGAGATAAAGAAAACAGAAGATCAAAGGAAGCCGATCATGATACAGAATCATCAAGATGCAGCGGATGTAAAGGATGCGATTACCAACAGGACAGTTTAATCTTCGATAGGTAATGTAGAACTCATTCTTACCAATTCTAAATCATAACTCAAAGAAATTCTTCTTTATCGACAATAAATAAATTAGCTTGTTCAACTTCCGTCTACAATACTTGTTACTCTACAAAATTTGTTTAAAATTATTATTACTTTTTTTAAAATATTATTTTCCTTATAATCAATTTTAATTTCATAAAGATATAAATTTACATTAATTCCTTTTTATATTTAAATTATATTATATTATATTACATAATTTATATTTACTTTGAATGAAAAATCTAAAAATAATGACTTTTTATTTCTTAAACAAATAAAAGAGAAAATTTTTTTAAAAAAGTAATAATATACTTGAATAAATAAAATATACCTGAATAAAAGGGAACATTGTCACGCACATTTATGACAATGTGGCGCGTGCGTATGAATATCTGTTACTTCTCCCTTCCACTAAACGCATGACGCATCCTTCTACAGGGCACAGGTACGCAGGTGGCTTACATTGGAACTCAGTAATCCCGCAACTATCTCAGGTAGCGGTTATCCCTTCAATGTTTTCTTAATTGTGTTTAATCGAGGTTCTAACATAACTATAATCAGTTATTACAGTTCTAATTGTGAGTGTTTAGATCATTGTGATACATGAAATGATTTTGGAGATATTTTAACATTTGACCACTAACTGCATATTCTTAGGTATTTATAACAATTAAATATTATTTAAAAGATTTAATATTACAATTAAAAACTCAATAACTATAAAGCAAGTATTAAATTGAATTAGTAAGATTATTGAAATTAAAAAAAAAAAATGGATGAATAAAAATAAGTTTTATTTTATTAAATTGGTACATAAAAATTTTGATTAATTTTGCATATATTTGTTATCATCATGTAAATTAAATTTAAAATTGCCATATATATTTATGGAATAGGACATTAATATAAATTAAATCATAAAAAAAACCATCGAAGGTATTGAAGATATAAAAGTATAAATAAATCAGGAGCATTCCCAAGTTTCTATAACAAATTAATAAATAAATTAGGAGTGATAGTGTGAGAACAGTCGTAAAAGTAATTGAAGAAAATAATAAAAATCAGCATACATATATATATATTGATATGATAAAAATAAAAGATGGAAGAAACTGGTACAAATGAGATAAAAGTGTAAGGAGGTTATACATATGTATATATATGTATATATTTTTTCGGGGTAAATGTATCTAATGTATGTACATACACTTTACATTAGATTTAATTCCCTTATGTGCATTATTTACTAAGCGACTATGACATTGGACAAGACTACAAACTAAAACGGTTATCGCCAAGAGTCATCGTTACTTTCGTGTAATTACGTCAATTATAGAAATACCTCTTTAATGCAAAAATTGTATGCCCCGTCGAGGTTTACTTACTACGTATGGAGATATGATTACTCGGGCCGGGTAGTAAATTGCATTCCACTCATTGCTTTACAAGCCAACATCACCTTATTGTTCTTTATGTCCCGTCGAGATTTTTCATTTATGAATCGCTCATGTGAAACGAAACAACATCAAGTAATTAACAATCATTAATCAAAAACTCATTTGACTATTGAAATTTCTTGTTCTTTCCTTTTGTGCTATCAATCAGAGTAATGATCTGTAATTTCTTGAGATAAATCATCCAGCTGAGTCGATCAAACTATCGACGTTTTGCATGAACGATCAATGATACAGCCACGTCCGTACTCTACACATAAAAACAACCATTGAATATAAAAAAAAAAACTTGAAATTATTGTCTCGAGGGTCCAAAGAAGACAAGAACATTGTATAGCATCTTTGCAGTCAAGATGTAGATTCAGAGCGTGACACGAAGAGACGCTATAGAGATGATAATAAGTTTCTTCAGCACGCAGAGATGTTTTCATCACGCGACACTTTTTATGTATCCTAGTGTTTTATATAGTTTCAATAAAGTACCCTCATCATTTTGATCTTTTTATCTCTCATTTTATGGGACAAGTCTTCTTTAATTAAATAATTACAACAACTGTCCACTTTGTCCTACATTTTTATCTCTATTTGAATTTACAACGTTAATCGTTCCTCTTTTCATTATACAAAAGATAGTCATTTCAGTGTATTTCATTATTTTTAGACTTTTAAGTTAAATTATTGTCACCCTAATTACTTTTCTTAAACTTTTAATGAACTCTAAAACCTTACTTTTACTTTAGAATTGATTTAAAATAAAAATACTTTTTTAAATTAATTCCATTTAAATTTTTAAATAAAATATCTACTCTAGAGTCATCTATTAAGGTAATTTCTCTACAATTAACTGAGTAAAAGAGCTGAAAAATAAATAAGAATTTTAAAATCACCTAAAAGTAATTTAATACCATCATTTTCGCTACATCACTTTCATTTTATTGGCATGATCAATAACGATCAATATCCCGTAAAGCGGAAGGATCAACTATCCCGGACGTAGCAGCACCAATGCCCCATTATATTCCATACTACATATAACTACCGACAAGATAATGCAACATGTACATATATATATATATAAATGTACACTCGTGTTTGATGCTTGATCGGTTTTACAGTGTTATTAGACTGATACGATACCCAATCACGTATTAGCAATGGATCAATCATGCAAGCTTTGCAATAACATGGCTTGGTGTTGTATTGTGTCTATCTCTGGGATTTGAATAGCGTGGGTGTAAACGTGCGTAATGACTGCCTCTGGTACACATTGAGGGTGTGTACGAGCTGCCTGACTTCTCAATGCAATGTGAGTTCTGCGACCGACATTGGCATTCCAAATCCGTTATATTGTACTATTTCAACTCCTATGGGCTGTATAATTTATTCATTTTGTGGTAAAAGTATCCCAGTAACTGTAGAATTATGGCTTTAAGAAAATATCCATATACAGATTAGATACTTGACTGTTGGAATTAAGTGAAAATTTCTTCTCTTGCTCATTCATTTAAACCATATCATTTAATAGCTTTAACTCATTTATTATTAATCATTAGATTATTTATTTAATTAGTAATGATTTAAAAGTGGAACATCTTTAGCTTTAATCAACTCCAAAAAAATTTCAAATAATAGATCATAAAAGATGCATTTTAATGAGACTATTCTTGCTAGAAGTCATTGATAATTATTGATCAATAATGAAATATGATGATGAATATCCCTTTATTGGGAAATGAATTATTATTTGATTTGTTTAATTTTTTATTTATTAATAGTTAATACAATCACTGCTAAATAATGTATATTCTATCAATGACTTCAGTGACTGTTAGCTGATTCTCAGTACCAATAGGTGCTGATGAAATTTAAAAGAGTACTGATAAAGTCACCACGAGTTAATGTTAATATTATAACTAGAAACAATGAATATATTCATTGATTAATTATTAGAGAGTAAGTTCCAGAAATTATCTTAATGATTGCAAGATTTTTTTCATCAGTATTAGAGTAAAATCCTACTCCTAAAAAATTACAATGAAATAATTTTCAAAACATCAATAATAAATCATTTTCATGTCATTTTTTTACAGCTCATTTCCTAAGATATGAGCAAGTTGTGAAACCTCAATTATACCATTATTAACAATGATACTTATTGTTTTTTTCTTATTCAAACTTTAATATCTGTTTGCTTGATCAACATTTCCCGTAGCACGACAATTGTATATACCTATCTATGTATCTTTAAGTAAGTTTAAAATTCGCAGAGTTTCGTTTCTGTGCCATCAACTTTGAATTTACATTCTCATTTGCAATTAGATTGTGGTGATTTTTTTTTTCTGTTCATTGTTATTAAATTGTTGCGTAGAAAAGTATTGCATCAATCAATTTGTTTTTTTTTTCTTGTCTGCTAAATTTGATTTATAGTCTAGTTTGTTCATGTGTATTACTACTAAAAGACAACTGTCATACTTTTACATTCAATCTTTAAGTAGAATCTAGGCTGTGAGTTTCAAAAACAATATGAGAAATTATTCTATTTATATTCATTTAATAAATGTCTCTCTTTAAATGAAGAAAGATTGAATAGAAATAATTCATTTAGATTTTAGTGTCTATTTTTACAATAAAAAGTTGCATTACAAAGATATTTTATAATTGAAATAATATTTTATTTGTTCTTATTCTTGGTAATTTGATCATCTTTAAAAAAAAAACAGTACAAGTTCAATGATGATAATATTAAATTATTTTTATGTTGAAGTTTCAATAGAATGTATAATTATGGTAGTTGTTGAGAATGGAATTTTTTGTCTCAATATATACCAGCCAGAGAGAAGTCATTTTAAAACTATTCAAAAAAAAGCAATATACTCTTGATGATATATTTTCTCTTACACTTATGCATTAAGCTTTATATCTACATCTCTTACTTACATTAGTACACTATCTCTATCATTTAAAGGGATGACTACCTTGTGACTTCCTGCATAAGTTGCTCGTATTACGTGCGATCAACACACGCGTGCAGAAAAGATACAGTTAGGTACTTGGTACAAAGATGAGTCTTCAAGATGAAGAGAAGACTTGGTTTACAACTAGCGATTTATAACGGAATATGATTGCACACAATCAACATCTGTCCAAGGTTATTAATTCATGAATTTTGTATGTCACTATCATGATTAAGACTATTTCATGCTCAACAATACTATCAATCAATCTATCAAGTGTTGATCAAAATGTCAATCATTTTTTTCAAAAATATTCATTCAAATTAAAAAGATTATTTTTTTTATTAGAAAAAAAAAAATTAGCAGACAATAGAAGTAACTGGTATGCTAAAGTTGATCATGTTGAGAAATACTTATTCATGTTTTTATTGAGAAAAAAATAATCACTATGCCTTTGTTTAATGAGAAAATTTAACGATAAATGATAAAATAGTAGTATTATAAACATAGTAATTAGCACCCGATCAACAGTGTAGATATATGGTTTGCTATTTTGTAATACACCGTGAGATTCGTTAAGACACGCGATCTTGTAATTGACTAGCGGATCTTTACATATCCATCATCATATTTCATTCATTATTGATCCTATTCTAATGCTAATCAATAATTTCCAACAAGAATAGGGTAATTTAACATACATTGTAAATAAATTATTCAAAAATCTGTAGGTTTTTTTTGTGAATAAAATGAAATTTGAATGATTCCTTTACACGGAAGCATGGTGTTATTATGAAATTTGATGAATAAAATTCACGGTGAATATAATTTGACAGGGAAAAAAGAGAATGATGTAGACACGAGAGTGAAAGAATATAAGTTGAAAAATGAGTGAGTAGAAAGAGAATTAATCAAGAGTGCAGTAAGACAATCACGAATGAAAATACATCCGTGTGCAATTATTACAACTGATACCGTCGCTTATATTTATATACTATCTTTCTGCGTGTGAACAAAGTAATATTAATTATAATATAAATTTGATGATAATTACGGAAGTTTCAACTGTATTAATGTATACATATGCGCATATTGCATTTAATTATTGTATCATTCATATTCCTACGTAACGGGATACAACAAACATCTAAGATAATTGCTACTTACTGTCTGATAAATAAAATTCTATAGAATTTAAAGAAAAATCACCAGGATATGAAGTGGATTAACCATTGAAGAAATTCACGTGTCAAAGAATATGTGAGAGTCATGAATAATTCTCTTAATTTCATTGAAATATCCTTTTTTTTCTCTTCATTTTGATATGAATGTTATATAGTGGAAAAAAAAAAATAATACTCTGAAAATGACTTTGAACTTTGATGAAAAAATAATGTGCTGTCCAGTAACTGGTTCTGAAGGTTCTCAACAGTAAAAATTGCCCACCGCAAAAATGATTTAAATTCTTCTGCTGATCTTCTGAATGTTGTTTCATTTATTTTCTCATTTATTATAAATTTATCAAGAGTGGAAAAAATTTTTTGGATAAAAAGTATCATCATGATGTTGTTGGGTAAACTGAAGACAAGTCAAGAGGTATGGTAAAAATTACTTTGAAATGCAACAAAATCAAATCAACTTGTAACACCATTTTTATTCTTTTTTAGACCAATTTTTATCAAGTCTTCAGCATAAAAATCTGGTAATTTTGTCTTCAGGGCAATTTCAGAACCAGTTACTACAACAGCATGGTATAATTTTTCATAAAAATATTTCTCCAATGTATTTAATCACATTTTGGATTTGTTTAATACTCCAACATTATTATAAACATGGATCATTTCTAATAAGTTATCTCAAAAAAGAATAAAATAATTAAATCAAGATAAAAATATTATCAAAAAAGAAAAAAAGCCAATTGAAACTAATTTAATATATCAAACTTTCCTTACTAATAATAACAATTTGAACGAAGAAAAGCTACCCAAGGTATACTTATAGGCATTTAATATAGCCATAAAGAATGTAATAGAGCAAGTTTGATAGTTTTCATTCATGAACTACATTCTTTAAGTATAATGAGGTTATCAAGGATATTATTACTCATCAGATTTTCACTACGAGTACTTGAGTAATTTTTATAATTTACTCATGACTCTATTTAAGGTATGATATTCAAATAATCTGTATCGTTGGTTGGTAGAGTCATGTAGAAAGCAATAAAATCGAGTATCAAGTAAATCCGATCTCACATTTATTATCCTCTTGTTGATCGTTTTCTTCTTTATTTTCTTGTTATTCTCTCCATGTTTTCTCTCTCTCTTTCTTTCTCGACATGCTCCATTCGTCCTTAAAGTTTTTCTTTGATCCCTTACAACTCTTGGTAAGCTTCTATTCCCCAAGAATTGCTGACCATAATCAATATATTACTGATACTTCTTAGTAGATCCTGGTTAGCCCAAACCAGTAGGTATAGATATTTCTCCAGCTGTGAGTACTATATCCTGATAGACTGCACGATCTTTCAGGCGCCACTGTAGCTTCTGCTGTGGTTGCTATTGATGCCCTCCTCTACAGCTACTTCATGCCATGTGATAATAATCTGATTAGCAGAAGCGTGAAACATTATAAATACGCAACTTATCTTCCATTCTTTATTCTGATCCGTATTATACTCTTCCTTTTACGCGCTCGTGGCCAAGAGGAAGTTGAACCGTTTCCATCACATTAATTCTAAGAAATCCTGGTGTTTTCCTTTAAGGGCTTATACTAGCTGGATTATTTTATCCTTTATTTGTCTGTTATTTTTATCATTTATTTCCTATCCACTTGGAGAAATTATTCATCAACATTTTCCCATAATATTTATCATGGTTTCTTTTAAGTAAATAAATAACTCCAATAAAGTCCAGGTAAGTCACTAGGAAGTGATGCTTTCCAAACCGGACTTATTAGTGAATTCTAGTTCAATCATTGTTAACCATATATGATATATTTTGTTCAAACAATTTTAATGATAAATTTAATAATAATGATAAAAAAAAAACACGAAATTGTTGAGTATATTTTAATTGTTTAAAGCAAGTTGTGTTAGAATAATTGAAAGTATAATGATTTTTGATGAAATAAATGTACTTTTTGCCGCATCAAAAAACCAGTATTGACTCTTGAAACAACTTACCATTGAATACTTAGTAAAAATATGCATAGAAATTCCAAGTTATAACTGATCTTTCATTTTTTCATGTAGTTGAGTTCTTCTAAATCAGCATCAAATGATTATATATCTTTGTTATCAGTCAACAGATCTTCTCCTTATGGTATTTTTTTTCCCTTGAATCGCTTGTACTGGTTAAGTCTCCAATTCCGATGGTTTGTTGCTGATTGGCACAGAGAATTGCTATAGGTATATCCCTTACGCATCTCGCATTAACTATTCACGTGCGGAACGCGGCTTCACCCAGCTATACAGAAGACGATTGCTGCTGTCTGTATAAGTACGTGATCTCCCTCGCGAGACTACGTCTTATACAGACAGTGGTGCAGTGTCAGGCTGATGTAGAATGCAAGTGTGTGCGCGTGACTAACATCGCGGGTCAATGCCTCGCCTGTCCTCACGCCATACGACCGTTGTGTCCACTATTTCTACTATACACCGACGACCAGACGCAACATGAATCTCATCCAAGTTCCGATTTCTTCGTGTCTCAACATCACGCGTCCTAAGAATCGTTCCGTGTGGCCTCAACATGTTAGAATAACCCGTTCACTCACTGTTGTTTCTATCTTCTTCCCTGCGAAATAAAAACTATAAATGAAGGGTAATCGACTTCTCGATGTTGTATACCAACGATTTACCGTTTTAAAATCCTACTGTATGTGAGTATGTATCTGTGAATTCAATTCTATGAGTGGTGGAAACACTAAAAAAGTCATACGTCAATGTACACACAAGACATCCCTTCTTCCGGTTTTCACCAACCGGATTTTCTTTCACAACTTACATCTGTATCGCCCTCTTTAATGATATCCAACTATTAATTGATTAACACGAAAATAATCTATTACTATCTTGCTTCCTTTCATTTTATTTACTTTTAATTAATTTATTTTATTTTCTTATTTGCAGTGAATCAGAGATGGCACCAAATGCAGAAGAAGAAATGCTTGCTGTGAAACCTTGGGGATTACAACAAGAAAAAGTAAGTGATAAAATTATTAGGATGTTGCTCAAGTACTTACAGACACACATAACAATCAAATTCATCTTTTATTCATACTCTTATCTCTTATATTTAAATGTAATTTAAAAATTTTATTTCTACTATTTATTTATTTATTATAAAAAAAAAAGATTATTACTTATATTAATTAACTATTCTATATTATTGTTAACTAATTTACTTTTAAATAGTGTCATTAAATTTATGAAAGTGTACTTGATGAGGACAAATGTCAACCAAAGTAATTCATTCAGACATTTTTAATGTTGGTAATTATATTTAAAAATACGGCAAAAAATGAAGAAAAAAAAACGACACTTGATCCGCCCAGGAAGTTTGTGTGCAAATATATCTCTGATGACACTTCGTGCGAATTAAAAGTAGTCTCTTACAGTTAAATAAATCAAATACACATGCATTCAAGATTATCAGTTAAGAAATTCTCACGGTTTTAAAATCTTCATTATTACCTGACTCATGTAGGTGTATATCAATTTCTTCAAAATGATTAAATTAAAAATTCTTTGAAAATAATTTAATGAATACCTAAAATAACTATGCTATTATTACTAATAATTATCAAGAGAAATATGTTTAAACATGATAATAAAATATTAAAAATATCATTGCAACTTCATTACTGCTCATAACCAATGTCTGCTTCCTTTTGAAGCTTCCAGGTGCCCACAGGAAGTATTCGATTAGCATATCTTGGCTCGACTCTTGAAGTCAACACCACATGACTATCGTAGCATGGGTAGTATAGGCGTGTACGTACAACACGTCGACAGTTTGTGCACGTTTATTTTTTTCTTCACTCTTTCTCTTTATTACTTTTATCATCATTATGTTACTTTGGATGATATTTCTTTTTTTTTAACTATTTATTATATGAAATTTAAAAATCAATCATCAGACATGACAAATGTCTTTTAATTACATTTAATTTTATTGAAAAACAAAAAAACAAATGATCAAACATGATAATTAATTAGATTCTATTGTTAGCAAACATAGAGAAATAGTGTTGTATCTTATAGAACAGGTAAAAAAGTAGCAAAGAAGAAGCAATGTTCCGACGAGACCAAGAATGATTCTTGCTGCACGAATACTGCATCTCCACTAGCTAGACCAACGAGGATAAATGTCGAGATGTTAGCTTGAATAGCCAAGTCGATTAATGTGACTAATTCCATGTCGGCTTAACCACGAATAAATCTAAAGGAAGCTTAGTAAAGAATATTAATAAGAGTTAGCTTGGATATCAGAGTAAAATTCGCAGTTATAGTTGGAGGGTAAACTCTGTTGCTTAATGGTAAAATAATTTTCACTTTACTCAACATCAAATTGCACCTTTCATTTGTTATTTTATTTATCCTCTTCTTTAATAAATACACACATTTAGCTTCAGGCTTTAGTATAAGAATAATAAATTTCACAATAATATATCTTACTTTTTTTCAAGGAAAAATTATCAACATAAAGTCAACATATTTTTTTTCACAATGCAGTTTACAAACTAATAAAAATAAAATTCTTTTGTCAATATTTTTCCATCAATTTATGAGTCTCTGAATAAGCTTAGCATGCAGGATATCTTTTACACATAAAACTTGTATGCTTTGATGTAGTATTATTCAGCCACCATCACCAACACCATCTCTGCGAAAAGAATATTTTTTTTTTTGCAGATTCAACAGAGAGTTGTTGCTCAACCACAAGTTTTTGTGCTTTATGTATATTCACACTTTTTCTTCATACATGTACTATCAACTTCCGGCGATAAATTCGTCGAGTTAATCATCTTCCTGTATTTTCACATCAGTAATATATCTTAATATTATCATTATATATTGTTTTTGTCTTTAATCAATTTTTCTTATTTAATGTGAAAATTGAATAAAAACTACCTCACAATTAGACACACCATAGTCTCGTTAATTCTTCTCTTCCGTATTTTATATATTATATGGTGTTGTTTATTACGTTTAAATGACTATTATAGTAATTTAATCAAGATTGTGCAAAGTGTAGGTTCTTAGAAGAATTCTATAATCCTGAATATTATTTTTGTTGAATAATAGTGGAATATTTATTGAAAATTCATCTAATTCATCTCAAGTTTTAAAAATGTATAATTTTATACATTTTTGTTTTTTTATTTGGAATTTTATATTAAGGTGAATAACCGTAGCGTTGGATGATGTTTTATATTCTCTGTATATTCATCAGGATGCAGACTCATCGCCAAGCAATCACCGTCTCTCCCCAGGACTTTGTATAATACCGCGTTATAGTGAGATCGTGAAAATTACAGTAACTTGACGAAGGTTTATGAAATATTCATGTTGAGATAGAGTGGTCGTCGTCATGTGGATAAACACAGTTGTCTTTTGCTACAATTAACATCTTAACTTGAACCTTTACACAACTTTTTTTTCACCCAAAATTTTATCATTCTTATTTTTAGCTTTAATGATTAAAATATTATTCATTATTTTTTTGTTGTAATAATTTAATTATTGATTTAATGTTTAATTGATTTTTTCAGGAACGTCTCCGTCCACCAACCTACAATGCTGAAGACTATGCTATGGCTTTACGAAGATGGGGAAGACGTCCACTAACAAATAATCATGATTCTCAAGGGACATTACCCTCAACAACTAGTTCAAGTTCCGGTTATGTATCCGGAAGTGGAGAAATGACTTTGAGACAATTTACATCTGTTAGTGAATTGCTTAACAAATTACGAGCAGATCTTAGGCTTGCTTTTCCTAGGTAAATAATCAAATAATTCATTTATCAACTTTCTTTTAAAGTTGTATCAAGAAAGAAATCATTTATAATAATAAGTATTTTTAAAATGAATAGTCATAGTGTATAAGTGGTTGACATTTATATTTTTTTTAGTATGAATTGTTCTGATGAAGTAAGTTTGTAGAAAATTTCACCAACAAGAATTACCTTTTTATTCAAGACTTATCCAGACCTCTGTAAAAGGTCTTCATTCAGTTGAACAAAAATGTTTAACATGTATTGTGCAAGGATAAATTATGGAGCTATATTTCAAGTTTGTATTTTTTCAACTGCAACATTCACATCTTGAAACAAATCCACCAATTCATCAAAGGCTTTACACTTAAAAAACAAAAAATTACCATCAAGGATGACTTATACTCGGTAACATATTTGGAAAATAAAAGTGGTTGATTCAAAGAGATCCAATAATCTCGAAAGAAATCACTTTCAATACTTATCTGAAAAAAATGAATGATTAAATGTATATTATAAAGTCATTTACATGTTTGTTGGAGTATAAAAAATTTTTATCTTTCATTGACACATGGAGGGTTGTTGAATAAAAATGACCAAAAGTTATACGATTGCTCAAGCTACTTGAATATATAAGACATAGATATTGCCAGTATTCATGCATCGCAGGAGGAAAGAATACACTAACGTCGACCGCATAACAAACGATGCAGTATAACGCAACCGAGCAAGGAACCGCCTCATTTATTCTCCAGGCAAGGAAGAGAATACCTTCTCTTCTTTCCCCTTCATGATTTTCATAACATGCATGACTTCTTTTATTTTTTTTCCATCTTCCATCTATGAATTTCATATTTATATTCTCACTTAAATATTTTTATTATTATATTTTAATTTAAAAATACCGCAACGTAGCGTGTCTCCTTGCTATTATCCCCATAACGATTCAAGTATTTGCAACCCGATTACTAAAACAGAATAATGTATCTACCTTTATTTTTATAACATCATTGAATCAATGTATTTTATGTATAATTTTGCCCATTATTGGATTAGTAATTCAGTAAAATTAGATAGCTACGAAATATATGGTTTATTAATTTGTTTCAATTGGAATAAAAGTTGAAAGGAATTCTCTGATTCATCATTCTCTATATGAATGATTAAATCCATAACGAGTTACATAACTTGTTTCTGTTCTTCTATATATGGAAATGCAGAGGCTTGAGAAATCAATCAGATAAACGAGAAGACTCGGAGGTTTGATAACCTCATGAGTGCAGTGAACCAATGTTTCCGGATACCAAAACGTTTGATAGATAAAACGAAAGGCTTTCCAACATTCTCAGAAGATAAGAAAAAAATTTACACCTTTCAATTATACTTTTCTATGAATATTCTATTAAAATGAATGCTATTGATATACTAAAAAAAACATATGTTCATAACATTTGTTACTTTTTTTTTGAATAAATTATCATATTAATTTTAATGCTTCATAATAATTTTCTATCATAAAAATATTTTGTAATTCAGAGAAGTTATTTATTACATGTCTGTTATGTTATGTATATTACATAGATTTATATTTTATATCTGATTCACAGATTTAAATCATGAAAAATATCAAAATCATAATATGTATGAGGCTTTCAAATTTTTTTGCATAAAACCTGACACACATATATAATTTGTAAATTTATATACGTATGGTCGTAACAAATCGCTAATATTTTTGGAGATAATTGGAGCCCTATACTGCCCTTGATGTTCGAACGTTACAAAAATTATACCTTTCCAAATAGGCCTATTTTGTGGCATAAAAGTGTATGTAATATTTTGAAATGTTTTTGTAAAAATTTTAAGTGTTTCATAAATTACACTAGTATAATAAGATTTATATATTTTATATTTTTTACACCATTAAATTTAATGAATATTCATAACCACTTATCAATGTGAATCTTAAAAATAGCAAATCAAAAATATGAACATCACAAGTAAAAAAAAATGTAAGATCTTTGATGATTCAGGAAAAAATAAAAAAAGTAATTAAAAATGTATAGAAGTTATGTAGGTATTGAATGAAAAAGCATTATGGTGAAGTTTATTAAAATTAAATTGTACATAGAGAATTCTAACGATTTAAAGAGATTAACAACAGAAATATCTACTACTTATCGGACAGGAAGCTGCGAGAAAAGGTGACATCTCCCAGTGCCGTTAGTTGGCTCTTAACAACGCAATTAAACGACGTGTAATACCGCACTAAAGGAAAAGGATAAACAGTTATAGAACCTGTCGTAGGATGAATAATGACAAAAAAAAATACTCATACCATATAGAAATTATTTGCATTCATATTAGTAGCATGTTTTTTGATTCTAATGAAAATAATAATTCTTCTTTAATCTAATTATTAATGATCTTATTGAATTTTTTCAGTTTTGTCCAAGAATTCGCTTCAGCACCTGCAGATGGAATAACATTACTATTGGAGACACTACGAGGAGTACAACTGGTGCAAAGTACACCGCCATCAGGACAAACTGGACCTCGTATTGGAACAAGAAGAGCAGCACTTGATGAGCTCGGTTGTGTTGAGTGTTTGGCTGCATGCGTTGAAAGGTGTGCTGATGCTCCACGACTTTTGTCACAAGCACAACCAGGACTTCTCGCACTTGCAGTCTGTCTGACTAGTAGCTTGAACCGGTCTCGGGTTCTGGCTCTTCAGGTATAATACACACTTGATCCTCTTCCTGTCGACCAATGTAATACAACGTCAATCTTAGCATACCGTTATTTATTTGCACAATAGAAAAAAAAATTATTTACAATTTCGGATCATGAAACTGTCAATAATCAAAGCTAACTGATATTATTTAATTTTTGTTTAAATTGATGATAAAAATGATTAAATCAAGAATTATTATTCAGAAGAATGTGAATGTAATTTTCAAAAAATAATGAAACAAAAAACAAATCCTAAATTGTGAAACACTTAAAAAAGTTTTTTATGACTTTAGGCAGGAAACCGTTAGGTTGTAGTACTTGATAAAATTTAAGGGACCAGTTCTGGTTTTTCACCGTATCATCTTCACTTCCTTTCTCGTGGCCCGCTTTTAACAAGTATTTATTGGTCGCCCAGTTATTTCTACGATTACGGTTCTTCAGTAATTCTCCATAAATATCTTTAATAGTATTTTTAATCGACCAGCTGTTAATTTTAATGTCAAGTATTTCTGGAATTGCTCGAATTATGCAAAATTTTTTGCATCGTATTGGTATAAATAATTAATTATAAAGATTTGCAATTTAAATACAAATCATTAAATAATTAGCTTTTTGTAGCTTTTGACGAAGGTATGTCAGACACCCGGAGGTCATGCGGCTGTTTCTGAAGCTGTTTCAACATTAAGATTACGATATGGAGAAGGTGGAAGATTTCGATTTCTCGCTGGAGCTCTTCTTGCTCCAAGAGCAGCTATTGCCTTAAGAGTTGCTGGAATTTCATTTCTCAATGCTTTCTTAAAATCTGCACCAAAAACTCAAACGAGGCTTTACATACAAGTACTTGAATTAGATTTTTTAAATAATTTAAATATTTAATAAAGATGAATACTTTTTTAATACTAATATTTTTTAGGCTGAAGCTTGTGAAGCTGGACTTGAGCCTCGAGTTTTGCAAGACTGGCTAACTGAAGATGAGGGTAGAAATGATGACACTTTGATGGATTTATTAAAAAAAGAAATTCAAAAGTGGTCAGCCAACTGTGTCGATGTAGACATTTTACAAAAGCGTCTAGCTCAAGCTGAAGAGACATGTGTGATGCTTGGAAATAAAATAATGGTATTAGAAGATCAACTGGAGAAATTAAGACTAGAGAAAAGGATGAATTATAATATCACAGAAAAAAAATTTAAATCATTAACAGACGTTCAAGAGACACAACGATTATCTTCTAATGGAGAGGATGAAGGAATTAGTTCATCTGAGAGATCCAGCAGTCCTGAAGATTTACATCAAAATAGACAGATTGAAGGTAAAGCAGTCGACAACGATCAAGAGACAACGATTGATGATGTCATTGAAGAACTTAGAATAATCGTTAAAGATGCGGAGGAAGAGGATAGAAAAAGTAAAGAGAGCTTTAAAGATAGATCTGCTATTAAATTACCTCTTAGTCAAGAATCAAGTATTCAAAGTCAAGAGAAAGCTAAATTAAAATTAGATTCTCTACCAAATATCTCGGACACGAAAAAAAATCCCGTTAACCGTTTACAACGAGATGATCAAAATTTTAGTATTAATGAAGATGAAACAAGATTGCCAAATGTCGTGTCGAAGACATCTACAGATGGAGGTAGTTTAAAAATTATCGTTCAAGGTCCAGATGTTGAAGAAGCTATCGTGCCAGCAATTATACATCCACAACCACCAAGAAAATTTCCTCCTTGTTTGTCAACTATTATTGCAACTAGAACGGATGAATTTCTGCAACATCCTGTTTATAATTCTCATGATGATGAAGACGCAGAGGAAGAGACATTAGGTGATGGAAGCGATTCTTTGTTAAGTGCCTCTAGATTAAAATATAATAATAAAGATAAAGAATCGTGTATCGATTTGGAAGGTCAACTTTATTTAGGCAAAAATGGAGTAACATCAAGAGATTTATTAAATAATGATCACGAAGTAGAAAAGAAAGATAAAAAAATTTGTAAGGATTATGATAAAAGTGGTAGTAAGAACTTTGATTCAGGACCTTGTAAATATTTCGAAGCTTATCGTCAATTTGAACCAGTTGGAAAACCAAATGAGCGTAATCGGTATAAAAATGAAGTTGAAAAAAAAAAATTCCTTCGAAGATCTATTAGTCAAGATCATATAAATCCTCAGGATGCTAATGTAAATGTTAGGAAATCCAACAATACTAGTAGTAACAAGGTCGAGAGTCGTATAAGAAAATTTGAAAGTATGAATTCTTTTGAGAATGCAAGCTTACATGATTTATCACGAAATAGTAGTCAATGTAGTCGACGGAAGGTTTGCGATAATGAGAATTTGAAAAAAATTCGAAGATCTGAGTCATGTCATCATGTATCGTATGTTAAGAAAGAAAATTATCATGAAGGAGGTAGTGACAGTGGACTTCATTACTTTACAGATTATAATCTGGAGCCTGTAGTCACAAGAAAATCACAACCTGAAGCCTTAGAGCCTATGACTCAGCTAACTAAATCTTTAGATAGGATTGACGAAGGCCTTGACTCATTAGTAAATATCGTTATCGGAGGATCAAAATCACACTGGTCACAACATACTCGACTTTTAAAAGAAAAAACTGTAAAAACTTCTAGATTAGATGATAAAGTTACAAATAAAATTCGATCTGAACAACAAAATTCACCGACAAAACATCCAGTCAGAGTACTAGAAAATAAAAATACTTCGAGGAATTCGTTTGATAATTATTTAAAGTTTAATGGATCTTGCAATGGACCATACAACTCATCAATTATAAGAAACGATGAGCTATATCATATAGACAGACCTCACCGCAGTCATCAGAATGAATTAAATACCTTTGGTAAAATTTCCAATTTTAAATCTGACAATAATTTGTCGATGATTTCATCTCTTCACCATGAAAAGTCACCAAGCAAGTTTTTAATTAATGATGCTGGTATTTTTCTTTCTTCCGGAAAACCTCACGATGCCTTTGGTTTAGGAAAAAATCGTTTTAATGCTGGAAAATATTCTGGAAATCCAACATCAACAGATAAAATAGGATTACGAAGAAATTCAGTGTCATCTACAGCAATAAAACGTGGTAAAGTGACAGATATACTTTCGGGTTTATATTAATATAAAATAAATGAAATTTTAAAAACAAGAATGTGCAATAAATACAAGTATTATTTTTAATAATTCAATATTGGTGCAGGAAAATTAGTTAATCTTTTTGTTTATATTATTTCAGTTATATAATAATGAGTAGATACTGATTAAATAATGTAAATATATAGTAGCTACTTAAATTTGTATGACGAATTTATTAAATATACTTTTTAAAATTACCGGAATTTAAATGAAATTTTTATACAAGTATTGAAAACTTTTTTAATTATTAAAAATTCTTTTTAAACATTAAATAATAAAACCTAATAAATATATCTTTTGTAAATTAAACTACATTTTTAATAATATTTTACATCCAATTATACAATATCACTGTGAAAGTTATATACAAAAATGTACAATATTGTTTATAAATATTTATCATCTAACTTGATGTTTTAAACTATTTACTGGAGACTTGTCCCTTATCAGTCATTACACTGAGCTTCATTACTTAGAATAGTAAATTATTAAAAAAAATTTAACGCTAGCAAAATTATATTATTTTTGTTACTGGCATATTATTGGTAATTAGTCACTGAAATGTGTTGGTTAAAATACGAAAAATCGTATTTACCATGCACATGATTTATTTATTTACATATTTACAGTAATTATTACTAACTTTTATTTACAATTATTTTCATATTCATTAAATTTATCTGAAAAGTACGTAAAAGAGATATGAAAATAATAAACCTAACACTTGAGTGAAAGGATAATTGTTGTTAGAGTCAGATGATTTAGATGAAACGAATAAACCATACCTATACCCTAAACTTTGTCGTAAATGAGCACGGAGTACGGGATTATATGCTGGAGTTGGTCCACATTGACGTAGAGGAGCTTCCCAAAGACTATCATCACGTGGTCCAAGTAAAAGAGTGTACTGACCACTCCAATTAACACCCAATCTAGCTCTCAATCCAAGAGTAGATGGTGCTTCGAGTGCATGCTTAACACAATTACGCGGCCATATATTTAAAGGTCGAACTCTTAATCCTCGTCCATCATCTATAATTTGAGCACCGCAACGAGCAGCTATTGAGAGATCTCCAGCAATTAAAAGGCTTTCAGCAACATGTAGGTCTAGTTCAGTAGAACCGGCTGGTATTATTGAAATTGATGGCTTCTTCGTAGTGTCCTCATGGCGTTGATTACCTCTTAACATTAATGTAAAGGATTCCGCAATTGATGGTTGAGCGTTTTGAAGTAAATGTCGATAAGAATCACCAGCGTGTAAACTTCTCCTCGCTTTTCCATCAAGATCTAGGTCTATTGTAGTGCTTTCTACAGGTTTTACTGTTGTAGTAGAATCGTCTTGTTTCTTTGATTTTTCTGTATTTATTATGATTTCCGGTTGGAAATTTCCTTTTGTTCCTTTGATATCCAATAATCTTTTTGCTGTGGCTTTTATCCAGTCCATATCCCATTTTTTATCCATAGAATCTCCGTTAAGGTTTCTTTTAGCACGTAAAAAATCTCGAGCTCCTATTAATGCTTCAATTTTACTTTCATCACTACTTGTAATAGATATCAAGTCACTTGAACCTTTTAAAGGACTATCAAATGTTGTGGGAACGTCATTTATCGGCATCCTGTGTCGCTTTTGTCTTCCAGCTCGCTGGATATAACTTCCTGCAGCTGTTACGGCGTAAAGAAAATTCATACATTTAGAGTCCGAATAATAATCCCATCGGCCAGTCCATAAAATATCTCCGGAATAGAATTGTAACTGACGTTTAATCCACAAACCACCCTCACAACTTTCACAACTTGATGAAATCCACGAACCACCTAACAACGCTGGAAGCGCTGCTACCTCATGAAGAAGTGGTGGACTACTCTCTGTTCCTCGAGATATTGCACCACATACCAAACATCCGTGTGTCTAGTAAAATAAAACATTTCAAATTATATATTTTTACTATAATACTAAAATAAGAAATTTATATTGAAATTTTTTTTTTTCAATAAAGATGAAATAATTATAAAAAATATTTACCGTATCACTACGAAGAAGAGTGTTAGCTTGTAACGATGTGGATCTATGAGTCTTTTTTGAATAAACATTAGGCGGTAAACTACCAAGCATCAATTCAACTCGTGGTTGACCATTAGATCCAAATCCAAAAAAAGTTGAAGTCATAGGTTTCTTCTGTATTCTTACAAGTTTTAATTCATTGAAATTAATTCCCAGAGGTTCAAGACAGTCTAAGCCACGATGTTTTCTTGAAGATAAATGTCGTTGAAAAGAATTGTATGTTGGCACTTCCCACAGAAAATTGGAAGATCGTTGAGACGGTTGTTCGTAGACTACATGAGGAGCATATGGCCTCCATTTCGGTTGAGGGGTACAAGTTACATTTACTCGATGACCAAATTTGTGAGCTACCTGTAAGTATTCGTTTATTCTAATATTATTTTTATGAAATATAAATTAATTTTAAATCAAAATTTTATCGAATAAATAATTATTAAGAAATTAAAAAAAAAAATGTATTTAAATAATAAAAAGATATTTTTATTGACCTGTCTAGTGAGTGGAGTAATGTGAACACGATCCAGTTGATATCTTGCTTCCGTCGCACCAGGAGCTAATCCGGATGGTGACAAAAGCTTAATCACACCTCTTGCACTGACGGTATGTGTTGCTACACTACATGATTCTTCAGCATAGTGATGCCTTAGTAAGAGGAAGGTACCATTCTTGAAAAATGTATACTTCCTGATTACATATTCTGGACCAGCTCGGACTTCGCATCTGTTCAAAGAGAAAATAACTAAAATCAATTTTTGTTCTTGTTGACAGATTATCATCCTAAGAAAACACTCGAAAGTCTTTTAAAATTGGTTCAGCTTAATAAATAGAAACAACAAAGAAGATTAATAATTAAAAAAACAGTATATGTAAACATTATTATTAGGGAGGAATTAACAATATTGAATCAGCTGACTGCTCCAAATTTTTTTTAAGTTTCCAATATTCAACGAATTCCTCTCATCTTTTTGGTGAGAATATTCGAAAATAAAGAGTCAAACAATACAAAAACTTTAAGATACCGAAGCAAAAGTGAAAGTGAGTATAGAGAACTCGTAAATAATGACACTGTTTGGGTTTGGCTGCGTTTTGGAGTTGGGAAAACGATGGTAAAAAAAAATCACATCCTTCGTTCTATGTAAAATGAGAAAAAGTGACATTGAAAAGACGAAAAACCATCCATCTTCTATATATTCATATATATGACTAATGTTAAAAATTTTGAATGCATTTATTGATTGACAATACATGCAGTTTTTCATCGATTTTCTAAATTCAATTATTATGAATCTATCCATCAATCAATATATCACCATTATATGTAATAAAAATCGTCAGTGAGAATTAATATTTTTTATAATGACATCTTATATTCAGAAAAAAAGCAGTAAATCAATTCTACACAATCTTTGAAAAAAAAATTACGATCAAGAATAAAAAATCATTCGTCTCGGCATTTTTTTTGTTAAATACTCTTACTATTGCCTAATGATTTTATCCAGTTGCAGGCCATTAAGAATGATGAGAGCCTAAAAAGATTCTTAGAATTCACACGCCATATGTTTATAATGAAAGAAAGTGGCAACTAGTGTCAAGTTAAAAAAAAAATAAAAAGCATTCCACATATAGAAGATGAAAAAGTAAGGAGACATACTCTTGAGATAGCCAAGTGGCCTGAAGTCTGTCTGGCGTCTCGTCAACAATTGTTGCTCGATCTTCAATGACTATTTCCTTGATAGCCGTTTCACAGCGTTCACCACTCTGATCAAACCATCCACTGCTCCAAGCTCCATAGCCTTGACCGAATCCTGCGGAAATAAACCATAAAACACTCAGTAAATGATATTTCTTATGTCTAAAGTAATAAAGTTGCAGATTTGGGATCAAAAAGTTTGGTCTTATTTCCTCTGTCTGATTTATGCCACATGTGTAGATATACTAGTAAGAATTGAGGGTAAGAAAGACCCATCTAAGACAAAATCCGACTCAATTAATTTTAGTCTCATCCAGTTCGGGTCCCATGTAAATATTTTTATTGCGGCATTTCGTGTACCATCATTCATTGAGGGAGCAGATAGAAGTTCTCTTTTATTTCTCTTTCCTTTTCTATTTAGAGGGTGTCTTATGGTAAAGGGTACGCGCTAGTCCCAAAAAACAAAGCGTCGTTGTGCTACACGTTTATTTGAGTTGGTGTGAATGCTCAACGATAAATTTGTGTCATATTCGTCCAGATTTCCCATGTAGGTCGTAGGGTACACAACCACGGGATACCTTATTTCTTTCTGCTCTCTTCATTGGCTTCTTGTGATGCCCCAGAGAGCAGAGAGTAAAGAAATGTTGAAGCAGGTAGGTCTCTTGCAAGTGGAAGGGGCCACCCGCTGGTATAACCAAAGATTTAAGATCTGACAGATCCAAAAAGATAAATATTCTTCTATATTGGATTATCAATACACTCTTTCCCCCTAGATTTACTCTCAATGCTACTACCTGAAATTTTCAGCCTCCCAAATGAAGAAAATGCGAGTCTGAAAGGACCAGGTGACAATCTTTAACCAGGTAAAAAGCTTTTTATTTGGATTTTTGACCCATAAGTAAATTTCAGGAAATGCCTATGACATTTTCATCGTCTGATATTTTAATTCTTATTCGCAAACTTCTTGGTAATGATAATAATAATAACACCTCTTTCACCGTCTTGACTTGCTATTTATTCCATCAAGCCGTAAGTAAAGACGAAGAAAAAAAAAGAGAAGACGTGAGTTGTAGATCAATGAATGAAGAATTTCATTATTTATATTGTCCAAGAGTCGTGATGCGAATCAATTAAAAGATTATTGCAGAAAAGTTTACTCTTGAATTCATTGTCATCCTGTTAAAACTTGTTGATTGTCACCTTCTGTTAATTCTTTTTACATGTATGATTATTATTCAATACTAATATTAAAAATCCAACATATCAACAAAAGCATTAAATACATTAATTATCTGTATTTTGATTGAGGGTGAGAATACAAATAAGGGAGACAAACAGACGAAAAAATTCATGGTCGTTTCGGTACATAGTTCAATCTAGGATTATCTAAAGCTAGTGAAAGTAAATAAGGAGACATGAAAAAAAATCTCTTATTAAAGGACCGTGTGAACTATTGTCAGGAAGGTATAGACTTTAGCTCCAAAAAATCAACTGTAACGAAAAAAACATGTGCTTCGACTCGTATGTCGTTTTTTTTTTCCTATTGAAACTAAAATGTTTGACATCTTTATAAAATTGAGCGTAACGAAAAATAGAGGAAAATTGACTTGAAGAATTTTTTAAAAATAATTTATTCCCATGACGACGCTAGTCTTAAACTGAGAATAGAGTATCCTGTTTTTATAAGAATTTTTGATAATCAACCCCCTCATTTTGCTATTGTTTCGATTGGTATGCTAACTGAAGAAAAAGAATCTCTTGAAGACGTGAAGTTATGTCAGTCAATGCTTGAAATTTAATGGGAAAAGCATTTTTTTTTATTTTACTAAGTCATCATCTTGTCAACTTATTTTTGATGAAGAGGTTACTAAGCATAAATCTATCAACGTCTGAATTGTTTAAATTATTTTATATGAGAAAAATTATGATTTTCCATATAGAATGACAATCTATAATTTTTTTCAAGTGACACTAATAGCAATCAACCATCAAAAAGATTCATAAGTTAATTGTTTAGTAATAAAATAATTAAAACATTAGAAATTCAAGTAAATAACATAAATAAAGAATCAAAAATTATCAGTATTTATGTTATAGAAACTTATAAAATAATTTTAATAAATGAGTCAATATTTATGGAATAATAAAAAAATATTTGTTTCCCCCAATTAAAACAATATTCAAAATTCCATAATTGTGAATCTACTTAATTAAAAAAAAAACAATAATAAAGTGACTACTAAACTCACCAAAAACTAATGTTAAAATGTTAAAAAATATGATCCAAGTTATCATGATGAATAATTATAAATTATTTCCAGTCGAATGATAATTATTAATACACTTTTTAATCACTCTTTGAACTAATCACTAATGCATAATAAATATTAAACACTGTGTACATTGATGGATCCTCGTGTACACATGCACTGTAAAAAATGAACTCATAGAGCATGAAAGGTCCAAAACCTTCTGAGGAACTGTTGGCTATGAGAGACCAACCCCATAGCTTTATAGTTTAGTCCCCTCTCCTAACGATGTGTAGAGCTCCTGATGGCAACCTCTACGCTAGAAGCTGACAGAGAGATTTCGGAGTAACGATTGAACTTAAAAATTCTCTTTGGTAGGCATCAGAGAAACCCGCTGTGAGGGACCAAGGCTTCACCATGTTGCAGTTATCTTTTACTAACAAATTTATTCGGCCTTGTATACTTTAAAAATCTCATGAGACAACCTTCAAAATGATAAAATGACTATTTTACTTAGCTGTTAGTTCATTCCTTAAAAATGATTCTTTAAAGATAGATAAGAATGTTGTCAGAAATTTTCGACTTTTCATAAGCATGAAAGAATCATTTAAGGGTTTACTATGTATTATTAGAAGAGAATAAACATAGATATTTACCTTTAAGATAATTATTATTTCTAATTAAAGAAAGTCTTTGTTGATTTTAGACTAAACTAATAATTCGAAGTAGAGCATTATTTCGTATTACAATTACATGACTCAGGTTTTTTTTTAAATTTTAACTACTAAACTTAAAAATAATACTGAACCATGAAGAAATGTTTCTAAAATATATAATGAGACACCATTGACAGAGACAATCCACCTGGAACAAAATTTATTTTTATCAATTTCGAAATCATAAAAAACATTGTATAAATTGACACATATTAGATTATAATAATATTAAATCAACCAGTGTACTTTACTCATACACTAGAACAACGTAAATAAGTAGTATGATATCATTTTCAAAAGTATAAACCTACAAAATATTTTTTCTATTATTTAAAAAATTTAACTTGTTGATGGTTATTCTTATAGGTTCTTAATATGATAATGTAATTGTCTTCTGAATAAATATTTTCCTTCCGAAGGATATTGATTGAGACATATTCGTAAAAAAACATTTAATTTAATATTTACTTTTCAAACAATCTCCTGTGGTTCTTTTAAATGAACTTTGAAGTCTAAATTTTTCTTTCTACTCTGATGTATTCATCAAAAAGTTTTCCAAATAAGCAAAGAGTCTTCTTGAATTAACCACATACATAATAGAATAGAATCTCCCGACAATTGCATCCGGAAGATGCGAGAGGTATAGAGAAATCAAATGTGTTCGTATTTTATCCTTAGGCCTTTTGTCACGAAATCTCTTGTCGGTTAGTGATTGTCCAAAAGCTTTGTCAGTTTGACTCCTCATGAAAGATTTGTGATGCGTGGATGAGGTTAAATTGAGAAATCTCACTTGGGTGGGCATCGAGTGAAAACTTGAAGAAATTGAATAGAAAAAAACATCTGCACTCCCTACTGAATTTAACGGTCGTTTAGCAAAAATTGATTTAGATTGGTAGACGCCCCAGTGTCATCGTAATGGAATCATTGTCATGACTTTCTTTGATATCTATGTCTAACTTACATTGTGTAAGGTACACATCATAATTTCTCTAAAAACCACATGCTTTATTTTTACGTATTGCATATTACCTATCTTGTGATTTATGTACATACCTCTTTATAGCTATTTCTATATATCATAGACGTATTGAAAAAAGATAACCCTAATTTTCAAGCAAGAATTTAATAATTATTCCCCGAAAAATATAAATTCTATAAACCGAAATGTCTAAGCTTTAAAATAATTGCATCCTGTGCTAAACGGAAGTTGGAAGTTGGAAGCTGATAGTCTAAACTCATGCAACAGGAAACGATCAGTTTCCGATAAATATGAGTTCCATAAACAAACTAAAATTCTTTCATTTGAATTTCGCGCCATAATTAAATCTGCCATATCATGAAAGCAATCCAGTCGGTATGTAGATCCAGAAGTGATTTACACAACGTGCTCATTGACGGCATGTTATTTGAAACAATTTGATTGTTTTTATATTTTTTTTAAAGTCATAATGGCTAAATTATGTTCATATTATACATTGTGTCCTTTGATTGATCAACAAAGTTTATTGGGAGTCGAAAAAGATCAAAATCCAGGATGTGCTATTGTTACTTTAGGACGAAATATAGTGATAAGATATAAGGTTAGTTAATATAAATAATACATTTATTATAATAAAATGTATAATTTATCGTTAAAATACTTGTGAATAGTTTATTTTTAAATAATTCTTTATTTTTTAGCTTCAAGATTTAAAACAAGTAAACAGTTGGTCAACGAAAACACGCCTAACCTCTCAAGTTGTTTATGACAGAGAAACTGAACGATATGTAGCAATATTTAATGAAAAATATATTCGAACTTGGAGCGATGAAGAAGTAGATTTAGATAAAGTAAAAGGACATAAATTTCACTCTGCATTTAATTCCATAATACTTTTAAATAATCATTCTCCAGTATTAGTACGACAGGATGGGTCGACAGCATCTTTAAAATGGGCATTAGCTAATCGAAAAACGTGGCTTGATTCTAAAGTTCTTCAAAATGATGAAAAAATACAAGATTGTAAATTAATTCAAGTCAACAATAGAACTTATTTATGTGCTTTAACGAAAATTGGAGCTATGTATAATTATGTTATTGTTAATCTTCACGAGGAAACATTTGTGGAAAATCTAGATCATATTTCACGAATAGAATTAAAAAGAACATCAGAACAACTCGTTGGACATGTTGTCTTATGTGAAAAAAATAACGCGTATCTTCTAACTTTATGTAAGTATAGATTTCAATTGTTATAAAAAATTTACATTATTCTATTAAGTCTAAATTCTATCTTAAAATTATTGACATTATAGGGTCTCACGGTCGATTGTACAGTTATCCTTTAATAAGCTCATGTTCAGATCCTCCACCTGGAATACTTGTTAGTGTACTTTCTTCTATTAGTACCAATCATCCAGTTATTATGACAGCCTTAAATGAAACAACAGTTGCTATGTATGGTGCTGATGCTAACGAGGAAGGTGCCATTCTAATGATTTATAATATACAGTTCAAAATTGCTCAGGCCACACAAAAGCTCAAACTATATACGAAGGATGCCAAGCTATGGCAAATTGACGATAAATTACTTCTAGCAGCAAATAGGCATTTAGCTGTTGTTCCATATCGGTTAGCATATCAAAGAATAGAAGCAATGCTTGGATCATTGAAATCAAATCGAGAAGAAATAGCAAAAAATGAAGACAATGACGTTGTAGAGATACAAGAATCTGTTGTAGCAAATTGGCAAGATTTTTCTCTACCGAATAGATTGTCTTTTACCAATATACCTCCTAAAATAGCAAAACAAATAAATGCTTTGGTTCATGAAGGAGAAAGTGATGCTGCTATTTATCAAGCTGTGATTCCTCAGCTTATTGAATCGAAAAATATTTCATCTATTTTATGGTGTATTAAAAATTTGAAAGATCTTCCTGAGAAGATGTTAGTTGATCTTTTAATATTTGGACTTAAAAGTTTGGATGATACATTTGTACCAGTACAAAATGGAACAGATAATTCACATAAAGTTGCTAAATATACAACTAAAAATCAATTTTTGGATCAAATATTCTGTTTAAGTTTTACTGATTTTTCTGTATTAACTCATTTGAAATCTGCATTGACTTTTAATGATGTTTTGTGGTTAATTAAATATTTGTCAGATAAACTTCAATCAACTGAAATTAGTAAATGTGACACTGAACCAAGTGATAAACAATTATATGAATGGATCGGTCTTTTATTCGATTCCCACTATCAATATTATCTTTTATCAAAAGATCCAGAAGTCTATGTTCTTCTTGATAAATTAAAAAACATTTTAGACGATCATGTAAGTAAAATTTATGTTATAAAAAACATTTTTCTATGAAAATCTGAATTTTTTATAAATAATTTTTTATTATTTTTAGTTTCAAACGTTGAAAGACATCGAGGATTTAAGACCAATGATTCAAAGGTTTATGAGTGGAAAACCACTGAAACCTACACGGACGAACTGCACTAAATTTTATTCAATAGAAGAAGTTAAATTATATTGATAAGAAAACAAAATTATTAATAAAGATATGTAAAAATTTTTTTACTGATTAATTTAACTATTTAACTCTTTATTTTATATATACACAATTACATAATAAGTAATCGGATGTAAAGTTCATCACATCACATAAATGATGTTTCAGTTTTTTTTGTTTATATTCAGAAATTATAAATAATTATCTTGATACTAGCAACGGTGGAATGTTAGATTCTACGATCTAACTCAATTGATCCACATGTGGAACTGTTGAAAGATTACCGAACGCTGCCATTGAAGGTTTACCGCTAAGTTTTCCTGCTACCTATTAAGCAATAAATTGTAATTAATTTTTATTCAATTTGATTTGATTTTTTCCAATATATTTTTCCATTCAATACACTTACTTTCTTAACATCTGCAGCAGAAATATTATCAACTTCAGCAGCAAGAGCAGCGAGAGACACTGGATGACCTTTGTAAATAGTCTGTTCAATAAGATTTTCTAATTGACCCATCTGCGTGTCAGCAGAATCCAAAATCATGGTTTTTAGTTGTACTTTTCCTCTGTTAATATCAGCATCTGTCAAGTTTGGCGACGCCATCCATTTATAAGCAGCTTTCGTTACCTAATATATTAAAATTTTATAATTACGAATTGTTCTCATTTTATGACAAAAAAATTCATTATATAAATACATACCGCTCCTGCAATACTAGATGGAGCTTCTATCATGACTCCAAAAAGTCCAGAATCAGTATAGCTAGCATTGAAAGCCGCAACTGCAAATGGATTACCATCTGCAGCAGAACCAACAGCTTTTTGAAGAGGAGTTACACTATTTCCCCATTTAACTTGAGGCCCGATTCCAGCTGCTAATTGTAAAACAGCAAATGCCAGGGCTTCCTTGTCTTTGTCAAATCCAGCACTCTCAACAGCAATTGCCACACTAGCAAGAGGTGAATCACGTTCTTTACGAATTTCACCACCCCAATATTTAGATGGAGAAGAAGTTGGATTTCCTGATGGAAGTTGTAATGAACTTGCAAAGGAATTTAGAACATTCAAAGGTACTCCTGTACCAACTACTGCACACCTTGATCCCGTAAACCAAGTGTTAACATGATGTTGGAGCTGTAAAGAGAACATTTTTAACATAAAACTTTTTTTTTTCATCTTATTTTAATACTTACCGCTTCAGTGGAAAATTTTCCAATTTGTCGTTTAGGTATGATTAAAGAATAACCTAACCCTGTGCGATAAGCAGCTTTATGTAAATATTCAATAAGTCTAGTTTGATTAGAAGCTAATCCACGATCATAACGAATTCGTGGCTCCATATCAGAAATCTCCCATGGTTTGAATACTTGACGTGTTGCTGTATCTTCTAAGAACATAAATGCCTTTTCCCTAATTTTCAGAATAAATATTGAATGTACTTCTTATTGTATTTTATAATTTTAAGTAATATTATAAATATAAAACACTTACAGATTATTCCGAGTTACTTGGAGAGTATAAGCAATCGATTCTCGATCTGCTGCTGCAAATAAATTTCCACCAAGCTGTTGAATATTTCGTATGATACCAAAAGTTGATGATCGAGATGTGGTCAATCCAGCTGCTAATCGTATAAGATGAGTAATACCCTGAGTTTCGTATGTCTCATTTCGAGAACCAGCTCTATATAAAAATTGTATTTTAATTAAATTGAAATCATTAATTGACACTAACTCTTTTTTTAATACAAAGTAGAATCTTACTTAAAAACTATTGACACTTGAGCGATTGGACTATTGTTGTCAAGTGCAGCACAGGTAATTTTATTGGCTAAGACTTGATGATCTGATGATGGAGATGACACTTGAGCAGCTTTTGCAGCAGCCGCATAATTTCGTACCTAAAATTTTATATTATGAAGTGAATAAATAAAATTTCGTTAAGGTTACAGTGAGGTTTTACATAACAGTCGACAAGAAATAAATATGGACACCTAATTTGAATTAATCTATACGATTCTGTTAACACCAGTATCATGAATGAATTAAAGTACAACTAGAAAAAAATGCTTTGCTTACTGATGGATTACGCAAAATTGGAACTCGTACTGCCGAACAAGCCATTTTTCTGATTTTCCAAAAAACTTTTCACGACAGACCCTTTTCTCAAGGATCGTCCGGCGTTAGAGACATTACCGAAAGATGGCTACTACTACGTTTTCGATGCGCCTCTACAGGCTAAGTTATGTCACATGAACATATAGCATACCATATATGTATATGTGTAATAGTAACAATACCAACATTGTAAAATAAAAAAAAATCTGCTCATCAAGTCTCCTCTCTGCTCATAAGAAGAAACATTTCAGCGTGACTTCACAAATAAATTTATTTAATTATTATTCTTCTAACATAATGTTTGTCAACAATTTTTATATTATTCACTAGTTAATTTGCGTAAGTTATTATATAACTTTTAATTGTTTACGAATACTTTGTATTATTGTTATACTAATCACTCACTCTTCTGATGTACGAAAAAACCATTAGATCAAATGAAATAATTTACACAACAAAAATAATATCGTGATTAAAGATAATGGAACATATTTGTTCTTAGCAATTATGAATTAAATGTAATTATTAGTAATGATGTTGATTGATAATCATGTAAAAAATTGTACAAAAGTTGTAAAATAATGTCAACACTAGTTTCTATTGCTTCGATCATTTCAAAGAATCATCAATACAACTGCTTAAAATTGGTTTTTATTTCCAAGATAAAGTACAGTTCTGATAATAATAATAATAATGAAAATGTTATGAAAAGGCCAATGGTCATGGAGCAGGATATTAATTCTGCCACAAACACAGATGATGATCTAGAAGAACCAACAACTTGTTGTATGTCAGGATGTGCAAACTGTGTTTGGATCCAATATGCTGAAAAATTGAGTGAAAAATTAAAAAATAGTAATGATGATGTACAAAAAATTATTATGAGTAAAATTGATGATCCAAATATGAGAGCGTTCCTATCCATGGAATTGAGATGTCGTAATCTTGTTAAATGATAGAGATATTGTACATTTATATGAATGTAATTACGTAGCATTGACAGTAAAATATATATATGTGGATATTAGTGAATTATATGATTTTTATTTTAAACAATTTTTAGCGATTTTATTAAAAAAATCTCCACTTTTATACCGAGTATTTATTTTGGAGTATTGGAGTAGGGATCATCTGCATCTGCGTTGGCGCAAAAAATTTGGCGCCAAAATAATAGTTTTGTTCTGTCACATACTGGTTTGTGACTTTAATTTATTTCATTAAAAATGTATTCGAAACTATGATTTATTTAAAAATCAATGATCATAAAAATTTATTTTCGAGTTAAATTTAATCATTGCCAGTGATGAGAATTATTGTAGCTTTGGAAAAAAATTTTATTCACTGTATATAAAAAATTTAGAGGTTACAAGTGAAAATTAAATTTATTTTGTTAATGAAAAATTGAATAAATATTGGTAAAATATAAGAAGACATTGAAAAATACGTCGAAAGAGATCACTATGGCAGAATTCGGAGAACGAATAATTGTTTTAATCGATATGGATTGTTTTTACTGTCAAGTTGAAGCTAAGCTGGCTCCTGAATTAAAAGGAAAACCACTAGCTGTCATTCAATATAGTTCATTCAATCCAGGAAGGTAAAAGATATTTTCGATATTCAAATAATTATTCACACTTGCGAAATAATATTTTTTACATAATTTAATATTTATTTATAGTATAATTGCTGTCAACTATGAAGCTAGAGACTTCGGTGTAACTCGACATATGAAAGGAAATGAAGCCAAAGAAAAATGTCCAAATATTCAATTGGTAACTGTACCTCCTCTTAGAGATAAACCTGATACAGGAAGGTATGTAATAACATCCAACCAATTTTTCAATGCACTTTTATTATTGAATCACTAGCAAAATTTGTTATAGGTACCGAGTGGCTGGAAAGGAAGTTATTGATGTATTAAAAAAACATTGTTCAACTATCGAAAGAGCAAGTGTTGATGAAGCCTTTTTAGATATTACAGATTTAGTAGACAAAAAAATGTCAGAAATGTTAACACCATCAATTGATTTAGCGGATAAATTATCTAATACTTACGTTATAGGATATTGCGATAGTGACACAAAAAATGATGAAAAACGAAAGGAAGGAATTCAAAGATGGCTCGAAGATATATTTGATGATCTTGGAGATATTCAAGCGAGAAGATTAGCAATTGGTGGACTAATTGTTGAATTTTTAAGAGCTGAAATTTATTCTCAATGTGAATACCGATGTTCAGCTGGTATATCCTACAATAAAATACTTGCGAAACTTGCTTGTGGTTTGCATAAACCAAATAAGCAAACTATTCTACCTGGCTCAGCTGTTCCAGGTCTTTATTCTTCTCTACCTGTTAGAAAAGTAAGAAATCTTGGCGGAAAATTTGGTAAGATTGTTATGGAGTCACTTGAATGCAATGTAATGGCAGATCTTTTGCGTTATTCAATGCAAGATTTTCTTAAAAAATTTGATGAAAAAACAAGCAATTGGCTGTTTAATATCGCAAGAGGTATTGATAACGAACCAGTAACACCAAGACTCATTTGTAAATCAATTGGAGCGAGTAAAAATTTTTTTGGAAAGCATGCTCTTACAAATGTAGAAACATTAAAGCACTGGATCAATGAATTATCTATAGAAATTGTTGATAGACTAGAACAGGATTTAGAAGAAAACGAAAGACGAGCCACAAGCCTAACTATAAGCGTTCATTATCATCAAGATCGAAAAATGATTTCCCAATCTAAAGCTTGTGCATTAACTTCTTATAATTCCGAAAAAATTTCTAACTTATGTTTTAATGTTATTACAAGAGCAACCAAGCAACCCATTGCATTTATAGGCATGTCTGCTGGAAAATTTATTCCTATTAAAGGAAGCATGGGTTTTAAAAATTTTTTCAAGGCTGGTCCTAGACTCCAATCAAATGATGACAATGAAAAAACTCAATCAATTGCTAATCAAGATAATAATGATGAAAAAGACAATCAACAAAAGTGCAAAACAAATACATTAAATAATTTTTTCAAAACACCTAATAAATTATCAACAGAAACTTCGAACAAGTCTGAAAGAGATACGTCATTTGTACGTAAAAAAACAGAAGATAAGAGTCAAATTGATACTGATATTCAAGTGAAATCTAGTTTGTTAAGTACTCCAGATATAGACAAGGCATTGAATAAAGACAATTTTAAAAGTTCATTCTTTATGAATTTTTTAAAAAATACTCAACCTTCTACGTCTGATAATAATCTTTCAAGAGATCAAAGTGAAGAAAATGCAAGTAATAAAACAGAAAATAGTATAACAAATAAAGATCCGAATGGAACACTGGAGTTGCATGACTCTCCTGATGTTTTTGATGACTTAGATTGCACAACAGTATCTGAAGATCGAGAGAAACATCAAACAGACCAATCTAATGAAACAAATAACGCCAAAACCGAGAAGGATAATAACAACGTTTTAGTGCAACTAAAAGAAATTTTTCCTGATCTTGATAATATTGATCAATCTGTAATAAAATTATTGCCTATCGAATTACAGAGAGAAGCGAATGCTTATTTAAAAGCAAACAAGAAAGAAGTAGCTAATAATCAACTAAAACTTAAGAGTCCGAAGCAATCAAAAATTAACGGAAAAAACTCGACTGCTAAATCAAATATGAAGTCTAAAATTTCTGGAAAAAATGTAGAAAAAAATAATTCTATGTATAATTTTATTGTAAAAAGTAATCCAAATGTAAATAATCCTGAAATGAAACAGTGTACAGAATGCCATCAAATGATTCGACAAGAAAAGTATGGAGAACATTTAGATTATCATGTTGCAAAAAACTTGCAGAAAGTCATTAATCAACTACCAAGTGAAGAAAATAGCAATTTAAGTAACTTGGATAGCCCTTCAACGAAGAGAAAAATTAATAATGAAAGCAATCAACAAACCAATAAAAAAGCTCGAAGTATAGAATCGTTTTTTACATAGTTAATTAACAAATTTTTATATAATTATTGAATAATGATAGTTATAATGTATTTTTGAATTAATTATTTTTAATAAAAAAGATTTTCTGATCATTTGAATAATTTTCCTTTATTTCATAATAATAAATTAAATAAATTGTTGTAAACAAATTATGCTACAGTACAATACGGTACAGTAAATGTGACAAAAAAATATCATGATAGTTGTTCATTTGTTAATCACATATAGGTTTTTACTATAATTGATTAATAGTACGAATTGATTAATATCATTTGATGATAATAACTAATCATGTAAAAAATATGAAAACAATCCATAATTTATCATTGATTTAATAATGAGATCTATGTCCTCCTCGGTTATAACCCGAACCACCTTGTGCCCATCCACCCTGAACTCTACCACCTCGTCCACGATGATATCCACCACTATTACCACCTCCTCGGCCACCTCTATGATAATCACCTCTGTTATCATCTTGGTAATATGATCCACCTTGTGAATTATCTTGCCAATCTCGATTTTGTCCAAAATTTGTATTAATATCTTTATGGTATCCTCCTCCGCCTCCTCCTCGACCACCACCACCTCTACCGCCTCTTCCACCTCCTCGGGGAGCATCTGGGACTCTATCTTTTTGCCAAGAAGGCATCTCTGGTGGTGGAGGAGCTTGTTCATGAGCGCGACCTCCTCTATCTGGTACATCTCCAATAATTACTTTTGTTACATTACTTTTAGTATTTTTTCTCACAGAAGCACTGCTAGTTTTTTCAATAATTGCTACATCATCTCGTGCTGCTAATAATTGAGCAATCGTGACTGCTGGTTCAGCAATCATTTGATCTCGATTTTTGCGGAAACATTCGTTAAGCTGATCTTCTTTCAATTTAATTCTTTCGGACCACTAAAAGACAATTCATTTATATGTAAAATCAAATCAACTATTTAATTATTTTTAAAATTAAACAGACGAATTATTAAAATATAAAAATATTACCAAAAATGATTGTACAGTAACATCAAGTCGTTTGAGTAACATCTCCCTTCGAATTTTATATTCCTCTCTCATATCATTTTGAAGTTGATCTAATTTATCCCATTGAGACTTGGATAATTCTCCAAAAATTAATGGCTTTCCAAGAAGATCAGCTGGAGCTGATGATACTATGGTTTTTAATTTTTCTTGGAGTTTTTTAAAAAGTTGCTCTGCTGTTATGTTCTCTGGTGGTTTGCCGAGTTGCAATGCCGTTAATATTTCTCTTAAACATCTGGCAGTGTCACTTTCATGCTGCATAAACAATAACTCATTATAAGTCGAAAAAAATTATCATATTTGAAGCATTCTATTAAGAACAAGTATTAATTCTTTTACTCACAATGGTTAATTGAAGTTTTGCTGTATCTGGTTTTTTTACTTTCGTAATCTTACAGGCCATTAATTCAGTAATGAGATAATCTAGCAATAAATATCTTTCATGCTTGGTAGCCAGTCTTTGATTAACATTTCCAGAAACAAGTTGGCTGTTTAAACATCCTAATTCTTTTAAAAATGAACTTAATTCCAGCAAGAAAGTACTAGAATCTTCTGGACATGTTGTAGGATGAACATGCTCTTCTGTACTCCCAAAAAGAATCAATTGTTCGGCTAACCAAGATACGAGACTAGTAAATTCTGTTGATTTTGGACCTTTTTCCAAAGCTTGAGATAATTTTTGAGCATCCAGTAATGCTCCATCATACCTAAATTATAAAGAAATTATTTTAAAATTATAAATTCATTTAATATTTTGAATAATTAATATTTTACCCGATATCTTGAAGGCTCTCAATTAATTCTTGTTCTATATCATCCATTTTAATTATTTTTTTTATTTAATATATCTATATAATTATTGATTAACAAGAAATGTTACGAGATAGCACATTTTTTAAAAAAATTTTTTCGTAAAAATGAGTTCCTCTACGAGTGAATCTGAACTGAACGACAATGAATACGAAACAGGTTTTTGAGGTTAGCCGGTTCAGAGGGAGTTGTAATCGATTAAAGGAATTTTTTTTTAAACATAAATCGCTGGTTAGAAATTGAGCTTTAAATAAGTATCATGAAATAGAAAAAAGTGGAAAAGTCAGGTAGAAATTGAGTGTTGACGAGTTTGACAAGTGCGGAGTCGCCCTTAGACATTTGTGTGACTGATATGTAGCTACACCTGTACAACAAGCTGTAGTTTTATTAAACAAATGTATTATTATTTCTTTATTTATATAAACAAAATGGTCAATACTTAATTTCTTGCTTAATCGTTTAGTCGGGTGCTCATTAAACGGATTAAACGGAAATATATCGAAGGACGAAAATAGAATGAAATTTGATTTTTTAATATTCCATTCGTGTTAACAGTAATCATTAATTAAGATTATTGGAATGTCAAAAAAGTGTAGCAGGTATGGAAGTTACCAAGATACATGAGAAGCATGAGGAGCTGCTTGATAACGTTGAGTCTTCACTGAAGAATTCTTCTTTATATGACAATGGCATTGAAACATTGGAGAAGGTCCAAAATACGTCAACAATGCTTGCCAAGTGTCATTCGACCCAGACGGAAGAAAAAGAGCTTAAAATTGAAGACGTAAATAACGAAGAATCAAGAATCGAACGAGATTCTCTTGAGAAAGAAACGAAAGAAACAGGTTTAGTGAAAGCTACTGTGAAAAATCAAACTTCTTTAGCTTTTACTATCGACTTTGGTGATAATAAAGAAGTGGAATCTACTAGATTCCAAAATTTATTTCAAAAAATTAATGCCAGGCACAAACGAAATTTATCGACGTCTAAAGTAAGCGATATAAATTTTTATGCTATTCTGTTACATAAAATAAATATTTTATTTCATCTTTCTAACGTATTCAATATTGTTTTATAATGATTTACAGATAGAGATTAAACCTAAAAAACCTGTTGCTGATCTTTCGCCAAATTTCGTACAAAAACCGAAACCACTAAGTTTTCATTCAGAAGGATATTTTAGTAGTGAAGACGATACAAAGAGAAAGGCTGAGGCATTGTCACAAAAGTTGAAAGAATTAGGTAATGATTCATACATTTTTCAATAATCTCGTTAGTTAGTAATAGTTGAAACGGTCAAATATTTTTACAATTGACAATTTTTATTCACTTTATTGCTCAATATAAATATTGAATTATATAAAATTACTGATATTTTACAAAGTTCATATATGCAAAAAGTTTAAACAGTCGTATGGTCAACAGATGAGTCAGCATGAAGTCATTTTCAGTGTCTAACTGCTCGGCAGGTTTGTGAGCAATGTTCATTAATATTCTGCAGGTATATCATACTTCTTGTGATTCACATTCTTAGATGTAATATTCACTGAGAATTTTCAATGACTTCCCCGTGAAATTTTTGGTCAAGATATCAATTATAGCATATGATTACATCATATCATGAATAAATTGATAGAAAAATAACTATCTGAATTTGCGTCTAATTAATTCATGTAATCTATTTCAGGATTAAGGTCTACAAAAGGTGCTACGAAGAAGGCTGATGTAATTTCTAAATCGTTAACAGAAAATTCAAACGGTGAGAAGCGAAGGTCATATCATGAAGAATTATCCAAATAATTTTATTCATGAAATGACTTATTCAGCAACCATGAATGATCTTGATAAAGTTCAAAATAATTTAGAAGAAGAACGAAATCATGTGCAATATTCTCCCGAGAAAAAATATACAAAAAATATCGAATACATAGAAATTAATCATGATTATGAAGAAGAAGTAAAAAAATCTCATTCGAACACTACGGAAAAACTTTCCAACACCAGTTATTTATCTGATCATGGTGAATCTAATGAACTCGTTAGTGATAAAGGTAAAACAGTCAAGTAGTCACATAATGAGTGTAAGTGGTACAGGAGAATTAAACACAGATTTAGATAGAAATTTGGATATTTTCAATGTAAGCGGTATTGATGGAGCTTCAGACGAAACTGTAAGTGAAGCAGGAACTTATACGATTCACAAAGATTACACTGATGAAGAAAAAGCTCGAATGGATATAGATAAAACATTTAGTGTCGGTGTATTGACAGAAGAAGAAAGTAATGAAGGATACGTTCATCATTTTAAAATGCGAAGCTCCAAAGATACAAATACTTGGATTTCGGAATGGGCTACTCAAGTAGCCGAGCACAATTCACTTCCGCCCATAATTGGAGGTACAAAAGGACGTACACCACCAATGAGTCCGTCTAAGATTCCTTCCCCAATGTATTCGCCACGATATCAAAAGACTTCTGAATCAAGAAGAAGTCGGTATGAACAAAGTGATAGCAGTTTAGATGCTGACATTCAACAGATGAGAGATAGAATAGGAAATACAATTCATCCAAATACTCTTATTGATTCGGGTGGAGAATCCGATGAAGACACAAGTAATAGTTATACTACTCCACCCCACAGTTCTCAACGTACACCAACGCACAGTGCTTTAGTACGCCGTGGTAGTTTGTCTGAATCTTTATTTAAACGAGCAAACTATAATGACAGTCGACGGAGTATGAGAAAGTATCCAGATACCAAGAAGAAAGAAGAAATACTCGATGTGCCAAAGAGTCCGTCCCACGTCTTAGCAAGACTTCATCTTCAACGTGGTAATTCTTTAGATCGCAAGTCTGATACTGCCGAATCTAATTCTTCAAGGAGAAGCAGCTTGAAAAATTATTCTGAGGAAAATTTTAAACATACTAACAGTCCAATTTTAAATCGACTTAAGCCATCCACTCCAAAACTTACCAATAGTCCAATTCTGGGGCACAAAACTTTGAAAAATAAAATATTAAATTCTCCAAGTTTTGAGAAACCTAAACAATTGATACAATCAAATTCATCAGCTAAAAATATTGGATATTTCACTTGCGTGGAAAATAGTCCATACATGTTAAGGAAATCTCGTAGTACATCAAATTATCAAGAAAATACTTCTACTGGTCAAGAGTTTTCAGTGCTTAATAGTAATCCAGTGGTTCCAAAAAATATTTGTATTCAACGATCTTCCAGCAATACAAGTATAAGAAATGTTAAAACTAAGTCATTATTATCTCGTCGAAGTAGTTTTAATGATCATGGTGATAAAATTCCCAAAGCTAAACAGATTGTTTCTGATAGTAGTAGTGAAACTGGTGATCAAAATTCACAAGTTCCAGTCATTTCTTCAGGAATTAAATTAAATCGAGCTTTTAGTATACGTAGAGCTAGGGTAGTTTGTGATTCTGATACTACACCTAATACAACACCTGAAGAAAGACGACGAAAAGCCCAAATGGAGATTAAATCTGCTCCATCTTCAGCGCGACAGCCTAATCATTATCGTGGAAGAACCAGTAGTGTTGGAGCTAACAATAGAGAAAGTCTTAAAAAATCTGAAACGCGACCAAGAGTTCCTTCTTTGTCAAGAAATGAAGGTGGAAGATATAGTATGAGAGGCCCAAAGACCTCGAGTACATCAATGCCAAGGCCTAATGTGAATAAAAATGATAAGGAAATGAGTAAAGAAAGTAAAAACACAGGAAGAAGTAACTCAACCTTGACATCTAAAGAAATAGAATTTCAAAACTGGAAACGAAGGAAGAACTATGATCCCATGAAGGCAGCAGCTGAGGGGAAAAAAAAATTGGATGGTTTACGAAAACATCATACAGTTGAAGATGGTTCTAATAATCGAGATAACTCTGTTTTACGTTCAGCAAGTTTTCATGGAACTCACGGAACACTTTCTCTAACAGATGATTGGTCTGACAATGATTTAAATTATGGAGAAGAGAAAGAAGTTATTCAAATTCCTCCTCCATGTAGTCCTCTTGGTAGTGATAGTGATCTAGATACTTCTTCTTATCTCCAGACAACCCAAAATGTTATGTCCGCTATGTCAGCAAGGATTACAGTTTATCAACCCGTTTCAGTAGATTCTGGAGGAGAAAGTGATGATGATACAAGTCATAGTTTAAGGCAATCGAACAAAATGATACATGAAGTAAGCGACACTGAAAGTAGTGATGATCATCAGCCAATACAATCATCAGTCGGTTCTAGATTTAATAAAGCTTTCGAATTAAAAAAAGGACGAGACCATCGAGAGATCAAAAGTGCTCCAGCTACCAGTAGAATATCAACGACACACTCTAGATCCAAATCTGAAACTTCTGGTGTTGCTCGTACCGATTCTGGAAGATTTAGTATGCGAATGTCTAAAGGATCATCTAATTCAACAAAGAACAAACCGAAAGATGTGAAAAAACAAGCTCAATCAGCTATGAAAGAGCAAGAGATGTTAAATTGGAAAAGAAGAAAGAGTTATGATCCTATGAAGGCAGCTTTGGAAGGAAAAAGGAAGGCTGGATTGATGAAGAAAAATCTCAGTTCTGAATCTTCTAGGTATATTGAATAAATAATTATATCTTTATTTATTTAAATAATTATTTACAAATTTATTTGTAAATATTTGATAGTAATTGTTTGACTGTTGTTAGGGTTCTTAGCGATCAGTAATAGAGATAGACTCCATCGAAGCAAAATGTTGGTATGAATTGCTTTTAAAAGAAAAAGCACGCACAGATTTTGTATATAAATAATAACGAGTGAATTTATAATTTATCCGCTTTGTATTGTAAAAGTTTTATTGCAACAGAATATCGTATATTGCTTAGCACTATTTTTTGAGTGTTGTTTTTATAATTCATTACCTTATATATTATATTCGATGACGAAAGAAGGCTTTACGCAATACTTTCTATTCTCATATTCTTTCATTCAAGTAAAATCAAATCAAGTTATTGTTAATTGTTATTAATAAACACGGCCTTTGTAAATTTAAAATGTGTGCAATGGGTTATGTTTTCTGGAACTAATGATGAAAGAGAAAGTTGCTTTAATTAAACTACTTCCTAACAAAAATAAATATTCATCAATTCTTTTCTAATTTCAATTTCAAGAGAAAATGTTCTTTTTTTCTAGAATATTATATTTATGAGAAGTAAAAATTTGTTTTTTTTTTTTTTTATTTTCCATGTCAATATGAATATAGAAATAAATGATAATAAAGCAACTTTCTTAGAGTAACATTAGTTTCTATTATTAATGATTGAAAAAAAATTTTTCAGTGTTTTACGATCTCAAAGCTTTCATGGCCCAGTGAACTTTGGAATCAGCGAATGGAGTGACGAAGATATCTCAGCTTCAGCAGATGAAGCTCCAGTTTATTGATTGATTTCACCAAAAAACAATATTTTAATTTACGTATACTTTATATAAAAGTAGCTAGAAATGAACAATGAACGCGCAGATATAATACCATGACTCAAGAATGATGACTATAAGAATAAAAGTTTATTCATTGACTAAATGCAAAAAAATAAATTATACTCTTTTCTGCCTAAATTGATGTCAAATTTAATATTAAGAATTAGCAAGTTTGCTTTATTTCTAGAAAATTTAGGCATTTTTTATTTTGCTTTTATTTCCGAAATATTTATACTAGATATTATGATTGTTATAATCATGAGAAGTTTTATGAATTCTATCTTCAATTAAAATCTGTTTTTTTAATTATGGAATCAATAATGAATATTATTTATGAATTAAAGTTACTGCAAGTTAACTAGTTATTTGATAAATTGAGAAAATAAATTTATAAATTAGTTAACATGGCTCATGCAGGCAATGAAATATGAATTTATAGTTAGACATTTTGAAAATTGTACAGAAAGAAAATTTTATCATTAGTTTGATAAATTAAGTTAAATTATGATATTTTCATATGTTTAAATATAAGTGCTCGACAAATTTATTGCATTTATAATAATTATTGTGAAATAAATTTTTTTGAAGTTTGTTTAATTGATAAATGTGTCTATGATATATTGTTTTACTAAATTTATTGTGATCTGTTATAAAATAATAGATATTTTTTCGAATAATGATTATGAACAGTGGAAAATGTAATGTTTTTATAATATTATTTCAAGCTTGATTGTTAAATATTTAAACCTTCTTAACTTTAAAATTTTTTATTATATTTTATTGATATTATCAACCATTTAATTACATTTTTAGATTATGGTTTACATTTACAATAGGAAATAACTTTTTTGTATTGTTATTAATTTATATTTATCAAGTTACAAAGAAAAAATTCATTCAATAACTGTCTTAAAGTGTTTATTTACTAACCAGACATTCATTAAAAAAAGGTATATATTTTACACTTACGAATATTATCTCTTGACAATATACATATTTTCGGTGATCAATTATATTAATAGAAAAATCGATGAGGTTCATTGATCATAAAAGAATTGAAGTCTATGGACAATATAACAAAAAATTTTACGAAATATAATAAGTATAGTTCAACCGAAATTCTACTGTAGTAATATGAATTAATTATTAATATTAATTACAATTAAATGACAAAAATGATGTACTCTCAGAATCCGTTCATTGCAGAATACCAAATGGTATACTTTTGTGATTAATGTTTTCTGCGTTTATCTCGATCATCACGACGTTGGTCTCGATCATCTTTACGCTTTGAAGTGGATGATGAAGACGTTGTAGCTGCTGTAGATGTGGATCCACTTGCACGTTTAGCTTGCTTCAAGAACTGATCCAGACCAAATGGATCCTCTTCTTCTTTTTCAAATTGGACAGGACCTGATCTTGTTGTAGATCTATCAGTACCGCTAAACTCTTTATCAGGAACAAATCTATTGGTTTTAACAAGCTTATCTAAATCATCTCCATATGTATCTTTATCAATATTTTTATTTGGCCGATAAATATGGGATCCAATGGAATTGGAATCGCGCCATGGTTTGTCGTAGACATTATATTCGTCATCATGACCATAGCCGCTATCCATTCCTTTAGTTGTGTTAAACAGTCTCTGATCAAATTGAGCATCTCCACTGTTGGAAATATTTTTCGCTGGTAATCCGAGAGCAATTTGTTCACTAATATCACGCTCTCGTTCTCTCTGTAATCTTGATCTCTTATCCGGAGCAGCTCGTGCTAAATTTCGATCCCGAGCACGATCTTTGTGTCGTTCCTGTCTCAGCTGATCTCTTTCTCGGGATTCTTCAGTCTTATCCAAAACTGCAGCAGATTTGAGTCCTGCTCGTTCTTCGCGAGCCTTCTGAGCAAGTTGACGTAAATGATCTTCTTTTTTCTCTTTTTCTTTTTGAGCTAATTTCTTTTCCAATTGCGCTCTCATTTCAACAGCTTCTCTAGCCTTTCTGTCAGCAATATACAAAGCCTCTGCTAATTTAGCGAAATTTTCATTAATATGTACTTGTTGCAGACCACGGCCATCAGCTGCAAGTCGTTTATCCAAAGGAATAGTATAACCTTTAGAATTTTTCCAGTTACTAATGCAAGGAGGTATTTTCCATTCCTTTTGTTCTTTCACAGTGACTTTACGAGTTGGTGAATGCATAACCGGAGCAGGCGGTGACGGCGGTCCACGAGGAATTTTTTTATTAATTTTGAATTTGGGAGGTTCAATAGGGTCTACCTGTGCTTCCACCATTCTGATGACTCTTTGTTTAGCTCCAGAATTAAATGACTGACCTTGTTGAGACGGAGTATATCGAATGTACTGAGCTGGTGCTTGTTTTTCAGCACACCTCACAGGCATAGCTGCTGCTATTTTAGATTCTGTGATTTTTTCTAGCGCTTTTTTAGTTCTTTCTGTAATTTCGTCTATTTCTTCTTCACTAGGGCGCATCAAACTGGGGTCATTCTCAGATGATATCTCTGACGGCAAGAGATCACTTAATTTACTATAGACAATTTTATCTTTGGAGTGTCCCTGACGTGCAATAAGATCATATTTGATTTTTCCTTGAGCATCTAATTGAACAGCTAACGCGTTGCTGGTTTCTTTTCCTTTCCATCCCATTTGTAGTGGGTATTGAGCCACATGGATTTCGGGGAACGCGCCTCCATCCCCGAAATCCTAAAAAAAAATAATAAAGAAATATCAAAAACCATTCCATGTGAATCTATTTTATATTATTAAAAAATAGAGTAATAATACGAAACATACTTCCGAACTTCGTGGTACCCATCCTTTTCGCTGTCCATAAGGCGGAGCAGTCACGACTGCTTTGACTAACGCTGATACAGGCCTTTGTTTCAATTTTTGTTCTCGGGCTTCATCATCTCTATCCCAAACAACTTGGCTTGGTGCAGGCAATAAACTAAAATAAATAAATATTTGTTATCAATAAATAGAAGGCTTAGCATCATTTGTGTAACCTCAAAACATAAATTACTCTTCAAAACTAAGTATAATATAGGAGTACTATAAATTTTTGTTTTTTTTTTAAATATCATATGATATAAAATTATATAAAAAAAGATTTATACAGGAAATATTTATTATTTAATGACAAAAAGAATAATTATACGAACCTACTAATCGACATCTTGTTGTGATGTAAATGTCTTGTCTTGTACTGTTTGGTATATTTAGTGCTCATAAACTATACATATATGAGCGCAGCGTCAACTTCAATTCAATAAAAGAATTAAAATTTTTATTATCCAAATGTCAATCGGTATTTAGAAATGTCAGTAAGATTTTATTTTTTTTGTGGGTGGATTATTTTTAATATTTCTGAAATTAAAACATTTTTAGACTAGAAAAAAAAATAATCTTTTATCAATTTTGTACATTATAAACTAAGAAATAAAAGTCCAAGTTGAATTTTGTATCAGAGGAAAAAATTAAAAACAATTTTATGTATGGACTTATGAAAATATAAGAATTTATTACAATGTACAGATAAATTTTATTAAATTAACTTTACATCTAAGATAAAGAATACATATATATTTTTAGTTCAATCATTAGAGAAACCAAAAACTTTTAAACTTCCAGCATCTCGCTTTCTGTCATAACTGTCTTTATCATCACAAGCATAAGCAATGAGATATTGTTTTGGATGCCAAGCTACAGTAAATGTAGCAGCTTCAACTGGTATATCAGCAATTTTTTCTCCCGTTTCAACCTCACCGATGTCAATAACTAAGTCTTCTGAAGCAGCCGCAAGTAATTGGCCATCATGAGAAAAAGATATTGTTCTAACAGGCCATTCCAGTCTTGAAAATGTTCTTAAGCAACAAAGTTCATCAGCATCCCATAAAGAAACTAAAGCATCTGCTGATCCAATAGCAAAATATCGACCAGTTGGATCAAATTCTATGCATATGCATGTCCCAGGGTGAGCTTTAATTACATGAAGTAATTCCAAGTCAGGGTAACTTAATATGTGTACGCAGCCTTGTCCGTTTGTTAAATAAAATGTATCAGAGTCTTTATTCCAAGATATTTCGTTGACTTCAAAATTAAATTGTTCTTCAGCACGAATTTTCATTACTCGAGCATCGATAAATGTGACTAAATCTTCTTTATTTCCAACAGCTATTGTGTTTCCGTCTGGAGACCAAGATATATTAATATTTTCTCCTCTTGTGTTAATAGTTGCTGTACATTTTTGAGATCTTATGTCCCATATCCTCACAGTCTTATCACCACTAGCTGTTGATAGTAAATCAGGATTTGATGCATGCCAGCAAAGCTGATCTACACTTCCTCCATGGCCTCTAAATGTGGTTTCTGGCTTCTATAAATTATTATTATTAATTAATAACCATCAAAAATAGTAAAGTAAAATTATTTAAGATATTATTTATTCACTTGAACTTACCAAACGGTCAGAACTAAGTAAAAAAATGCAAACACATTTGTCAAACGACCCAGAAGCTAAATATTTTCCATCGCAACTCCAACCAACACTGTGGACTTTAGCTGAGTGTGTTTGTTGTTCTTTTATTTTATTATGAGATTTAAAGAAATTAATCAGCTCATCAACACGTGAATTATATCCTGTCATTATGTTATTAATGTTTGAAACACTTTACGACGAAAAAAAAATTGTAATCGTTTAATTATTATCAAAAGACCGGGTATTCATGAGACTCAATTTGAAGGTTATGGTCAGATAAACAGAAAATTTATTATGACTTTTCGCGCGAATATTGAACAAAATAATTTAAGGCCTATACACAAAAAATAGAATAATTCCTGAATTAAAATGTATAGAAATTAAATATTTCTTGTTTATAAATAAATTATTAAATAATTATTAATTTAAAAAAATTATATCCCATTTGATATTATACATTCATTTTTATGTAATAATTAATGACTATTTTATTGCGGTGTGTTTATGATGATTAATTCCCACTCCAAACTTATAGGTCTATGATTTTTATTACCAGCTTCGTTAGATACACGATGGTAAATAAACGTGTAAATGTGTATATAAATAATTTAAAAATTAAACAAAAAATACAACAGAATGGAAGATGATGATAAAATTGTTGAAGGATTCCAAGGAGTTTATTTATTATACTGTGAAAATGTTAGATTTAAAGGAAGGACTTATATTGGTTATACAGTAGATCCAGTCAGAAGAATCAAAAGACACAATGCTGGAAAGGATTTTGGTGGTGCAAAAAGAACTGATAATAAAGGACCTTGGTATTCAATACATTTCACCTCATTAATAATTTACTGATTATTATTGTAATATTTAATAACTTATGTATTTTTTTATAGGAATATGGTTATTATTATTCATGGATTTCCAAACCCAAGAATGGCTTTAAGAGTGAGAATTTAATTTTCTTATTTTGCTAAATAACAACACATAATTTAATCAGTTTTTTTCTACTTTAGTTTGAATGGGCTTGGCAAAATCCTGATTTAAGTCGACACAGTCGACATATCCCAAAGAAACAATCTCGTGAATCTATGTTTGATTATTGTTTGAACGTAGTTTCAGAAATGCTTCAAGTTCCACCCTGGAACCGACTACCTTTAAGTATTCGTTGGCTTGATGAAAAGTTTTATGATAAATATTCAACGAAACTAAACAACTTACCAGCTCATATGCCAATAAGTTGTGGAAAAATTGAAGCTAAAAAGATTGGCTGGGTTCAGAAACAAATAAACAAAAATGACAAAAAGAAAAAAAATAATGATGACTTTCTTTCAAATCTTAGCCAACGAATCCGACAAGAGTGTGATATTTGTTTAGAATATATTAATGATGATGATAAAGTAACTTGCGTTAAGGAGAATTGTAAATTAGTTGCTCATATTATTTGTTTATCTAAAAAATTTCGGAGTGATGATAAAATCCTACCTATCAATGGAATTTGCCCTGTTTGTAAGGAATTAATTTTATGGGGTGATATAGTTAAGAAAAAAATAGGTTGTTACATCAATAATTGAACATAATTAATTAATTTATTTATATTGATCATGAGTTAAAATTTTTTATAATCAATTTTGTAAAATATGAGCCAGATTGAATGTAAATCAGTCACTAAATTATACATTTTGGAGTTTTTCGTTATATTTGTAGAATATTTAACATTAAAATTTTTTTATGTTATAAAATCCGTTTATTAATTAATTTTTAGTAATAAATATTAGATATATAATAAATATTCAGATATTACTACATAATACATATTTTTCACATCGTCTAACAGCTTATAACATTATTATTATTGTTTATAAATTCAAAAAAATATCTTGCTACAGTTGAACTGGACAAAGAGGTACAGTACCGGACATAAATGCTGTGTGATTTTCTATAAGACGGTATAGGGAAATCAGATGTATAACCTTTGAAAAATTAAACAGCATTTATGTCCGGTACTGTACTATGAAACTCAGACGTGACCCTGACCAGCCCTATCCGACTCCCTATCTTCCCCATGCTACCTGCCGAGACAGATGGGTCAACCTGCGGGTTTAATTGCGCACTAGATGAATTTTAATTTCGAAAAACATAGGCGTGATTTATTAGATACTTTTTTTTTAATAAATGAAAATAATATCATTCTTTCACCCTATTTTTTCACCTTTAAAAATTAATAATATCTTTATTTATCAGCATTAAAAGATAAAAATTGATAGGGTCATAAAATAATGTCTAATTTATAATTTACAATAATTAAAAGCATTTAAAATAACTTATTTTCTTGGTGGGCAATTATGAAAGCGTCAACTGCAGAGCAAAAGGTACCTCAGACATGGTTTTTCCACCTGTAAAAATTAATAACATCTTTATTTAATTTCTGCTTTTCACATTTTCTAAAAGTGTCAATTACTGAGATATTTTACAATACAGGATTAACTAAGAATAGACCCCTATGCCAACCTACTACAATTGTTAACCTTGGTGCAAATAGTAATTTGTGACCTTTCTTAATGAGTTCGATCTTATTATAAACATAAATAAGTGGGTTAGAAAGATGAGTACATTCATGTTCATTTATTACAATTTTAGTTTTAATATCGGCAAACTTTTCTTCAAATATAATAACTGCAGAAGATTGTAAATTTTACAATAAAATCCCGGGATTTTAAGGGATTATAAGGGAAAATTACTGGTCAAACAATGGTATATATTGCACAAAATATTATCATAAAAGCCATTCACTGAAAATTTTCCGAAACTGTTGAAGAATGTACCCGTATGGTCAGCAAACAAAGAAGCGGTGGCATTACCGGACGTATAAATGTTTATGATAAGATAGAACTCATTAAGAAGGGTCACAAATTACTATTTGCACCAAGGTTAACAATTGTAGTAGGTTGGCATAGGGGTCTATTCTTAGTTAATCCTGTATTGTAAAATATCTCAGTAATTGACACTTTTAGAAAATGTGAGAAGAAGAAACTAGGTAAAATATTTCCATAATTTAAGTTATATTTATTTCCGAGTACCACGTTTAAAGTGAGATATCACCTTAACTGATGAATGACTTGATAATTGAAAAATTCCCGAAGATATTCTATGGTGACTTTTTTTATTAGAAAAATGACATGAAAATAATATTTAAATTCAATTATATAAATCAGATTACAATAATATGAAATGAAAGTAATATAAAAATGATATCCTTTGTATTCTTATGAGAAACAAAATTACAAATTACAATTGCCCACCGACAAAATGAGTTATTTGAAATGTTTTTTATTATTGTAAATTATAAATTAAACGTTTTCCTATAACCCTGTCAATTTTCATCCTTTAATGTTGATGAATAAAAATATACCAATAATAAACATAAAAAAATAGGTCTGGGCACACTTTGTTTGTGCTAACACGACGAACTTCCCATTATTAATTTTTTATAACAAATTTAAATAGTCATAATCAATGATTGTTAGAAACATTCAAGTCTATGTGATATAAACATTATTTAATCAATAAATAAAATTTTTAATTGTTTATAACAAATTCATTCGTAATTGTTAAGAGTCATAATTGGTTGTGAACAATAATGTCTAGTCAATATCGACTTTATTTTCAAATGAAATTGTTATTGTTTGGCTTAAAAGTATTTTAAATAGCTAATTTTTTCATTTTTTTATTAGTTATTTTGTTATAAAAAAAAACGGCTCGATCGAATTCGTTCAAATTTCTTTCAAGTCTTCTTTATAATAATATATTTTAAATTAATTTTGGTTGAAGTTGATATCTTGATCCGTTTTTAAGATATCGAAAACGAAAAAAATGCTGACGTCCGTACATACATACATACATACATACATCATTTTAAAAATATGTCAGTATGCTTGAAAATATCTTGAAACGTGGAGATTTAATGAAAATTCAAATTTCACCAATCGACCCAATTACAATAACTTCCTAATGGGAATTTATTATTAATAAAATAAAGTATTATTTTCTTGACAGTGTAGTTTGACTGCCGGCAACATGTGATGCGACCAATACGTACAAACTGCGCATGTGCGTGGAGAAGCATGGTGGGGGCGCTCGAGGTTACGTCTGAGCTCCATAGTACCTCTCTACTCAGTTCGACTATAGATTTCAATTTGTTCGGTCAGTGACATATAGAGATCGCACACGTCAGTGATATATATATATATCGTATACGACAAATAATTTTTGAACGTCTCACGTAGTGTTTCCGGCTTCTGTCTTTTTCCTGTAGCATTTGTGTGAAACGGTACATATTTTTCTACATGTGTTTGACTTTTATCTTATATTAATGTTAGTTAGACCTGTTTATTGATAAACAATTGATAAAATTGAATATTTGTTATCTATATTAGCAATTATTTATAAGTTTAGAGTTAAATTTTCAATCCACGTTGACATGTGATAATACTCATGTAATCATAACCTCAAAAATCATTGATTCAATTTTCCTTTGATCTGATAAATTATTATCTACAATTATTTTTTATAATTTTATTTATTAGCAATGACTCTTAACTTTATTACTGTATAGGTTAGAAAAATTAATTTTCAAATTTTTTTCCAGTTAAAGTTCAAAATGCAGCTGTTCATCCGCGGTGACGAAACTCACGTCGTAGAATGCGAAAGCACTGAAACAATTGGTCAACTCAAGGTAAGAATAATAATCAAAAAATAGATATTTTTTAATTCATTCGTCAATTCAATGCATTAAATGATAATCTGATAACTTTGTTTATCGTTATCAGAACGAGCAATAATGCTATAAAAAATTTAGATGTTAGAAAAAATGAAAGCTGATGCTTTTGTTTGATCATTCTTCTAAGACATCTTTTCAACTTCTACAAACTATGATAATAAAAGTATCAAAAAAAATTATTATAATTCCTCAATTTTTTTTTTAGGAACGACTTGCTGATATTGCAGACCTTGAAGATGACAGTTTCAATCTTTACTGTGCCACTTTAACATTGAATGATGATACCATTATTGGAGATTTACCGTCAAACTTTCTTGAATTAACGGTCCCTCTTCGTGGAGGTAAAGTTCACGGATCTTTGGCTCGTGCCGGAAAAGTTAAGGGACAAACTCCAAAGGTAAAAATTTTATCTAACAATAAATAAATAATCTAAATAAATACTATTAATTTTTAGCGTTATTATGATCTAATCTACATTAAATTTATTTATTAAGAGTAGAAAAAAAATAACGCTAAATTAAAGATAAACAAACTAAAGTGAAGTCTCGTTACATAAGTGTACTTGACTTTTCATCAGTTTGTGACAAATTATGAATAATTCAACATACGTTACTCGCATTTATCTCATGATTCAGTTGTTTAACTATATAATTTATTCTTTTTCAGGTTGAGAAACAAGAAAAAAGTAAGAAAAAAACTGGTCGTGCAAAAAGACGTATCCAATACAACCGAAGATTTGTGACTGTAGTACCAATTTATGGCAGACGCCGTGGACCAAATGCCAACCCCAACACATAAATGAGTGAACATTTATAAATAAACAATAAATTCGTCGCAAAAACTGGATTTTATTGAAATGAAATTTGATTTTGCATTTAAAAAATAAAAATTTACACATCATTATTTTGAATTTTATTGATGTAACAATTACTTAACATTAATAAAATATCTAAAAAATATATATTTTTTCTTAATTATTTCTATAAAAAATATCGTGTTATAAACATTAATAACATTTAAGCTTTTCTTTTTTCAAATTTTAACCATACTCCACCTTCGGGTAGTAAATTAAGACTATATTTATGAAAAACTATTTTTTCACGTGATCTATCACATGGTTTAATAACAAATTTTCGTAAAAGTCTCACGAAGAGTATTTTAATTTCCATTAAAGCAAATCGTTCTCCAATACATTTTCTTGGACCAATTCCAAACGGTGTATAAGTGTATGGATTTATTTTTTCTTTATTCTCGGGACTAAATCTTTCAGGATCAAATTTATCAGGTTCTGGGAAATATTTTGGATCTCTATGCATTGCAAAAGTTGGAACCCAAAAAATAGTTCCTGGGTTAACTCTAAGTCTATCAGTTTTTTCATCAGCATTTTTCATTGGTGATGGAATATCAAATGCCTTCGAACAAACTCGATCCAAAACCACAACTGGAGGATAAAGTCTTAGTGTTTCGGACAAAACCATATCCATATAAGTCATATCATTTAATGATTCATATGTTATTTCCGAATTAGAAACAAATAAATCATCAACTTCTTGGCGAAGACGATCTTGAACATCTTGATGATAAGCTAGTTGATGAGCTACGTAGCCCATAACAGTTGAAGAGGTTTCAAATCCAGCAAGAAAAAAGATAAACGCTTGAGCCATAATATCAGTAATCGTTATTTCAAATCCTGCTGATTCTCTAGCTTGCATCAACAAGTGTATCATATCAGGTCTAATGATTTCATTTTGATCTCTATATTTAACAGTATTTTTAATTAAGTTAACAAAAAAATCATTTGTTTTTTTAGTCAAAAAAGTGTAACCCAATGCACGCATTAATCTGGGAAATAATATACCACACATGAATTTCAAAATCCTTCGAGTTCCTGTCAAATTAGTAGCATCTTTTCCTCGTAAATAAAATTCATTTTCTCGATCTTTCATTGAATTAACTTGAATTCCAAATGCAGAAGTAGCTATTACGTCATTTGTATATCTTGTAAATGCGTCTTTTATGTCAAGAGTCTCACACAAGTCTGGGTTATCATAAAGATACTCAACAAATTCTTCAGATGTTTGTGAGATTAATTTAAATAAAAATTTCATCTTAGCTGCGGTAAATGAAGGAGTTAAAGCACTTCTAACTTGACGCCATCGTTCTCCACGTAAAGAAAAAACATTTTTACCAAAAATTGGATCAAATTCTTCTTCGATAAATGATTTATGATCAGGTACAAAGTCAAAATTCTTAATATAAATCTCTTTAATTATTTCAGGATCTTTTAAATGAATAACTGGCATATTATACATCATCAATCCAAAGTATCGAGCTTCAGGATGATATTTATAAATTTTCATACAGTAATCAGCTATTGGAGTCGACCGATAAATTATAAGTCCAAATTCATTGCCAATAATTGGAATTGGTCGAATATTAGGAACTTTTCTTCTTGGCCAATAGGTCATTTGATAGATAATGTAAATAAGTAACAAACTGATTAAAGTCATCAGTAAAATTGTAAAAATATCCATTTTACAGATTATTTACTGAAGAAATATCAACTTTTAAATAAAAAATAGCACACTTGGAATCCACTACTACACTGTTGGAGAATGATAAATTACTGATACTAAATACGTTGTTTGCGTGCTGAAGTGTTTCCTAGTGATGAATAAACCGCTCATAGCAGCAGCACCAATCAACCAATTTATTTATAAATGATAAAGTAGGAGTAGCAAAATGGCGGTGGAAAATGATGATTACAGTACTTTCAATTTATTTAAAAAATCAGAATTGTCTTCTTCTGATAACGTTGATAAAAATATTGAAAAAATAGAAAAATATTTTTTTGACATTACCCTTGATAAATCAGAAGATTCGAATAAAAATGAAGCGACAAATAATGAACAGTTATATGATCAATTGATAGAGCTGAAAAAATATGAAGAACTAGCAAGATTGAAGAATAATTGGCTTCATAATTACTTAGCTAATTATTTTAAGAAAAAACACTTGATGCATGTTTTTACAGAGACAGATGAATATGAGGAAGATAAGATGGATGATTATATTCAAAAATTAATGAAGTTTGAAAGAATAAATAAGAAACTTAAATGCTTAGATGAAGAATGGAGAATAAATTTGGAAGAAATAAAAGCAAAGATTATTGAAAGACGATCAAAAGTTGCAGTTGATGTAGAAGATATGATAAAACGTGAAAAAGAAGCTGGATTGAATACTTGGATTAATGGGAAATTGATTTCGCCTAAAAAAGTTCAGAGTTTAATTACAAAACAGCTTGATGAGATGCAACGATTATCTGAACAGCGTTTTAAATATGTAAGTTAATTTAATATTTAAATAAAAATAAAATAAACTAGTTCAATTATTTTTCAGATGAATTTGCGAAATAAATTAGTATTATTAACAGATCAATTAAATTCAATGACACATTGCAATCCTAATCTTACAAAAGAAGATTATGAAAGATTAGAAGCTGAAAATTTTTATTATCAAGAAGAATTATCAAACAAGGAGAATAAACGTAAACAATTATTGTCAAAAATAGCAAGTATTAGAAATGAAATTAAATTAACTAACTTGGAAATTAAAAATATAAATAAAGAAATGGACTTGTGTCATATAAAACGTCTTAATTTAAACCAAATGATAAATAATTATCAGAGAGAAAGAAGAGTTATCAAAAATAAATTATTATTAAATGATCAAATATTGACAGTTCTTAAAAAAAATTATAAAGATGCACAATCAGGAGTTTTAGAAACTGAAATGATGGATTTAAAAAAAGAACATGAAGAAGGAATAAAAATTATAGCTCAACAGTTGAGAGAATTAAAACATTTACGTGCATCAACAAGTGCTCTAAAAACAGATTTTATTCTACATGGAAAGAATATTGAATTAAATTTACGACCGGTTAAATAAAAACAAGTGATTTTGTGTGTAGAATTTTTAGATGTTTTTAATAACGACAAACAAATTGAAATATTTCTAAAAATCAATTTACATGTCTGTGAATTTTGATTACTACTAATAATATAAGTAATCATGGTATTATTGATAATAGTTTTAGGTATTACTTTTAATGTCATTTTTTTGATTTATTATAAATATCGTTCTTATTTAGAACTATATGTCGAGATTATAGCTTAAAATTTGACTACCATTGTTAATGATAAATGGAATTATTTATTATCGAATTATGTATTTTATTGTTAGTATAAAAATGTTTTTTATGATAATCATAAATTATATAATTAATTTTATCATTCTAATTAATCGTTGTACAAGAATTTATGTGATACATATTTTTTAGATCAATGTCTTTAGTTAGTCTATGTACAAAAAATATATTGATATCGAAAAAATATGACAGTCGATTGTTTTATCAAAAAGCTAAAACTGCATAAAAATTTGATTTTTTGAAGTTTAATAATTAATAAAAAATTCATATAAATTCGATGAAAAATTTGATTTTTTAATATTAAAGAAGTTACTATTTGTTATCTTCAATTTCCTAAATCTTCTGCTCCAATTAAAATAATTTTTCAATAATTCAGGCAGTGATGTTTTATCACTAATTCAGCAGTTTAATTATGATAATTATCTATGAACAAACCATAAATAAATAAAGCAGGTACCCTAACAATGTCTCAAGTAGATTATTTTTATCCTAAAAAAAGTTTGTTTAATTATTAATAGTTATAACTATAAAAATATTTTTATAAAATATAGACACTCAAGATAACCAGTCTCGAGTCTCAAATTTATTTTTAAAAATTATTTATTTTCTGCATTAAATGGTTAATTCATTTTATCTTTGTTCCGTTTATGTTTAAAATTTTTTTTAAAAAAACTTCGTTAAAGTTTTAAAAATTGTCACAATAATTTGACTTATCAATTATAGATTTTTTTTTGTAAATAAAATAGTTGCCAGATTAATTTAATTCTCATCATTATCATGCGTAAATCAATAATTGACTTATTGATTCAATTATTACTAATTATAACATGCAACATTTTTTCTTATTCTTCTTATAATTTGGTTTTAAAGGTGGTCGTTCAGAAAGTTGAAACTTTCGTACGATTCTTACAAGCTCATGAAAAGCTTGATCGACGTTCATTCGTAATTTGGCACTACATTCTATGTAAGGAGTTTTCAAAACTCCTGCCAGATTTTGTGCTTCTTCTACAGACACCTGAATAAAAAAGAAAAAGAAAATTAATTAAATTCATGAAATAATTATTCTTTTTTGAAATCGGAGTAAAATTATTTGGCAATCGATCAGAATAAAATTACAGCTGAAATCTGTGATAAATAATTCATAATCATTATTATGCAATAACATACAATTAAATGATAATATTAGTTTAAAAAAAAATTTTAATATTTATCTTGATGTAATAATGACTCAAATGAATTTATTATCTTGCATACTAGTGAGAATTTATCAAATGATTATTCATGCAATGGAAACTATTTTTGATGTAAATAAGTATGCTAAAATTAATCAATAAATATTATATACCGATCGTTGATGATCTAAATCTGCCTTATTTCCAACCATCAGCATTGGAAATTCATCACGATCTTTTACCCTCAAAATTTGTTTGTGAAATTTGGCAATTTCATCGAATGAAGAATGATCGGTTACTGAGAAGACCAATAAAAAGCCTTCACCACTTCTCATGTATTGTTCACGCATTGCACTGAATTCTTCTTGTCCAGCAGTATCCAAAACTGTAGAATAATTTTTTTTAATTAGTCTATGTAAGATAATATACAAATAGATTTTTTTCATGGATTATCTTATCTACTCACTGTCAAGTTTCGCTGGCACATCATCAATAACACACTGTTTCGTGTATGAGTCTTCAATAGTAGGATCATAGTCAGTCACAAAGTAGCTCTGGAAAAAAAATTTAATTAATTTTTCAGTTGAATGTTTTTTTCATACATTAAATTGAATACAAAAATAAATTCATTCATTCTATCTAATCTAGAAGACCTAACACCTTTAAATTTATAAAAAGAAAATTCGTGATCTTTGAATAGATGCAGGGGCTTAAAGTTAAACTTAACTATCTTGAGATTAGTGTATTTATTTACACAATGATAAAAAATAAATAGAGGAATATTTCAGTATTTAAAATGGAGGTAATCATGACAAGATACATACAATATTTAAATTTAAAATCTTAAAATAATAATTTTTATAAATTATTAATGAGTTTGCAAAAACTATCTTATTACATTGACAATTTTTTTTTCCAAATGTAATTTAAAACAATAGATAATTTTACAGAGGTGTTAATAATGAAAGAATTTAATTGATTTCAAGTACTTTCAAATGAAAATAACTTGAGAAGAATAAAATTATGTACAAATTTCTGTAGGATGACACACCCACGTCTTAGAATATGAGCAAAGACATTGAGCTAAGACATATACAACTATGTTGCAATAAGTACACTAAGATGGGAATATATGATAAAAATTGAAGATAAATAAATCCATAACACAAACAATTTTTCAGTGATTGTTCTTATTATTATTAATGGAAATATTTTATGAAAGATACGCTGTCAGAAAATCGAATAGAAATACATGTGACTCAGCTGCTGTAGACAACAAAAATAGAAAGCTTGTTTGTATAAGTAATTTTAATGGCTATTCATGACTATAGTTTCAAATTTATGAATGGTTTTGGCTACTGAACTACTCCAAATAATTAAATTGAAAAAAAATTAAATATCCAATAAAAGCTAAAAACAAATTTGTTAATAGTCCACTTAAAGAAGCAGTTGGTTTTGGATTAACGTTAAGTTTAATGGCTAAGCTATTTTAAACTATGTATTAAACAGAAAAGCGGTATGATTTTTTTTACTGGGACTTTTGCCAAGAATTACATCAGATGTCCGTGAAAATCTAGCAAATAAGTAATATAAATATATGTTAGATTTTTTTTTCCTCGATGCATTAAAAATGTTTATAGATACGACTAAGCCTACTATTTACAAAAATATCAGCTAGTTTCTTTGACAAGATTAAAATTTGCAAAATATGTATACAAATTATGTATTAACTAGTAAACAAAGAACTGTCAAATATCCAAATCAAAATAAAAATGAAGTAATTTTCGTTAAAAATAACCACTTGTTGATTGAAAAAAAACTACACGTGAAAAAATATTTCGAATGAAAGAAAATACCTAAAATGCTAGTCAGGAACCAAGTAATGAGTTGGTGAAAGATATAAGCCGATAGTTTTGAAAAACCTACGCAAAACATTACGCCATTCAATACACCTACTGTTTCTGTATCAATAGTTTTGAACAATATTCTTTTCTTGCCCTTTAATATCTTTATTGTATAAGCCTTATTGTGGTTCCAATTAAATACTTAGTTAATCAAATAATTAGTTATATTGCTACTAATTAATCATATGGTTCGATAACTGTTTTAAGTCGACGCCTTGGAATAAGAAATACCTTAAATGAGTTAAATGGAAGAAATTAAGAAATTCTTTTCCTTTTTATATTAGTTATATTAGTTAATTGATAATTACTTACTTGAATAAATTGGATAGTAATGGCTGATTTACCAACACCACCGCCACCAACAACGACTAATTTGTATGTTTGTGCATAACTCTGTCTTTCACCGGTTCTAGACATTGTTTATTATTTAATTTTGTTGACTTATTGTTATTAAAAAAAGTATTCTTTTTGTTAATCCAAGTATTCCTTCAACTATCGGAGCAATAGTTGAATATCACTTGTTACTTGTTGAACACTTTAAGTTATTTTATTGTTCCTTATAATTAAATCGAATCAAACATTAGCGTAACACTTGTTGATATTTTAATTGTTGATCATTTTTATGACATGATTATGTACATACATATATACATATATTGTCGTTTCAATATACATGAACACTTCGAGTGACAAAAACCAACTGACGAGAACTAAAGAGGCAAATGTAGAATGGAAAGTACTCAAGGTTATGAACTGATATTAGCAGGGTAGGCATTCAACGTTTATGAAAAGTAAACTTTTCCACTTTAATAATAACAATAAAGATATGCTAAGTACGTATTATCTGTAAAATGCCATAATTAACTGCTCATTAGAAAAACGTACCTCACACTAAACACATCAAAAAAAAAATTGAAAATGGTTAGAATTGACCAAAGAAGTAATTCCTGATCACCAGTGGAAAATATGTAGTTAATGGTGTAAAAAAGTGTAGTGGGGAATTACTTATGTAGTTAGCTGGAACTAGTTCCCGTTGACGATTTTTTTCAACAGATTAACTGTCATTGAGATCAGGAGAAATTATTTCTAGGTACAGCACTGATGTGTGTATTTATTTCTCTCGTAATGCACTGCGCAGCCGTTAATTTGAGTTGTAAGGAAATTGGAGTCCGGCAGTTTTGGTTATGAATTTTTGTTATTATTTCTTGTAATTATAGCACGTTGACTATGTTAACACAAATTTTTCGTACTATTTTCCGAAGTAAATTAATTTTTTAATTATATTTACAAAGTTCTATTCATTAGATTAACAGTTTAAAGTATATTACAAATTATCTGATCACTATTCATTGTACCTAACCTACTCTAAAAGATTATTGTTTTTCATTTCAGATGGGTATTCCTATGGAAGTAAAATAAGTTGCAATTTAACTGGCAAAGTATTCCAACAATTAAGAACTGTCACACCGCAATGTCATTCTCAAAATTTGATTACTCCAAATCGGAGTTTCATGTCAAAGCCAATTTTATCATGTTCAATTTTAACACAAATTACAAATAAACCATGGTTTGAAAATTTTTATTCTTCCAATGTTCGCGTTATTGCAAAAAAAGTTGATTATAATTATTTTTAACATTATAGTGCGTTGTCGACACCTTTAACAAGCATTAATACAAATTTGAATAATGTTCAAAATCCACCAGTACGAACACTAGTAAAATTTACAAGACATAATGGAAAAAGAGTATCTAATCCTGATGTTTTGGAGCGTTTTTACAGACTAAATTGGTGCGTATAAATTTTTTAATTCATTTTTAAAACTTCATGTGTCTTGATAATGTTTATAATAATGGCTTAGGGGAATATGGATAAGAACTAGAGCAGGACGGCATAAGAGATTATGGAAAAAGCGAGCATCAAGAATTGTAAGGTCTCGTCAACATGTATTTTGCAACTCTACTCAATCATATACTTTAGATAAAATGGTAACAAAAAAATGGAGAAAACCTACATATTTTGTTGATGATCCGTACAACCCTTATCATCAACGCGAAGAATTTTGGGTCACTCGAACTAAGCCCTTACCTTGAAAATTTTTTAAAAAATCATTTAGATAACTAAATGTGTATAGATTGGTTATGCTCTACAATTAAAAGAATACTTAATAAAAATTTGAGGTAATAAAGAGCATTTAACATTACTTTAATAAAAAATGGTTTATTTCTTTTATAATTTCTTCAAATTTTCTACATATTTTATGATAGGTACATTTTCATAACAAGTATTTAGATTATTATACTCTCTATAAAAAAATAAAAATATTGACTGATCGTGTGTGATGAAAAAATATACTTAATAATAATAATCAAGAAAAATACTTTCATATTTACATGTAAAAATGTCATCTAGAAATAAGTTGAATTCGGTAATACCTGTAAACCATAATAACAAAAAATATTTTTGAATTCAAAAACTAAAAGCTTCATATATATTAGCTCCAAAATTTCTTAACTTTTCATCTTCTATCAATGTTTTAATCCATGTACTGTGAAGATCATCATTATTAAAATTATCAACTTGTCGATTAAGCATAGGAATTATTTTAGCCATAGGAATTTTTATGTTATTAAGTTCTGTAAAAATGTGTCCATTTGTACTTTCTGGTGTTAAAGGGTCATTCTTAATATCTACATTAATAAAGTTGTTTGATAGCCGATCTAATATTAAAACAAATCCACTTCGAACGCTGGACTGCATCAAAGATTGAACTTCATTACTTTCTAATAAATCTAAAGTTGAGTTGATTAGTTTCTCCAAAGCTGGATTCATCGTTTCTTGAACTGATGGTGGAAGTACATATTTAGCTAAATTTTTAACTGGATCCCTTTCTTTATCTACTGATATAACAGATGTAATTTTCCAATATTTATCTTCCAAATCTTTGATACCTAGTTTCTCTATCAGAGGTATAGCACCAATAACTTCTTCAACTTTTTCTTTTACAAGTCCAATTAAGTGTCCAATTCCATCTTCTACAAAATAACTACATAATGTCAAATATTGTTCTTGAACTATACTATCGATACTATATGTTTCAGTGATTTCTTGAGATTGTTTAAACATATGAGCACTTGTCAAACTTAATTGAATTCGTAGTATAATAGCAAGTATTGTATTTGCATAAATTATTACTACTGTTCGACAGAAGGAATATAACTTTAATTTATTCCAACTGACTATTTTATCACATTTACCATCTTTGAGATCTTGAATTACAGATGAACTATCTAGAGTTTCTAATACAGAAACTTTAACACATTTTGACAGTTTAGTAATTGTATTGTGACATGATTTTTCTATGCTTTCAAAGTGTTGTCGTCTTTTAGATCTTACGAGCATTTGTTGAACCTCTTGTTTTCGCCATTGTTCCAATTTATGTTGGCCGTATTTAATTAATAATACAAAACCACTTATTACAACTCCACTGACTAAATATTTTTGATAATTACGATTGAACAGTTTTCTAATATAATAACTCATAATAAATGTTGACTTTTCTGAATCATTGATAGAATTCTCTCAATTCTAAGTGATAATTCTTCTCGATAAAAAGTTTTTTATGTAATGACTATTTGATTTTGCAATGCAATCACAGCGAATAAGATGTTTAAGATTTAGTAATTATTATAAGTTTTAGGTTATTCACATTGAGGTTCAATATTTTTCTCTTGATGTGGAAATGTTGAGAAACAACATGTAGAATGCACACAGTCGATAACAGAAGTAGCTAGAGAATTTTCAGTTACATAACATATATAAAGAGATGCTATTCAATGCAACAGATAATATTTACCTCGCAATTTTGAAAGTAGAAATATAACATTAATCTGGTTAAAATTATTTTAATTATTAAATCATAGAAATTTTATCTGAATTATTTTTAGTAATGTTAATTTTGTTTCAAATTTGAATGAATAAAATAAAAATGATCTTTTAAAGAAAAATTAAAATACTCATGACCAGAAAATATTTATGAATGGTCACAAAACAATACAAAGTTTTCCAGCTATAAACTGATGATGACATCAGATAGAGGACTGTTAAGTAAAGTCCTTTGATAGTTGAACAATAATTTCAGAAAGACTCGACTTACTGTCTTCAATACTGTATTGTCCAAATTCAATGATATGACCTACTGCATAAAACCAATATCATGTCATATTTTGATGAAATAAATTAAATAAAACGGATATTTTTATCAAAAATAAATAAAATAAAATATAAACAATTGGTCAATCCTAAATTTATCTAGAATTGCAAATCACAAAATGTTGTTGTAGTATCTATTATATTACTCAATTATAAATTCATGTTTTAATCACAAATCAAATTAATCAATCACAATGTACCAATTCAATAACAGAAAATTCAATTACTGATAAATTTTTTGAGATAATATTTACTTAGTACATTAAATAAATTTTTTCTTTATATCAATACATCTGAGTGTATCACGGTGGATAAGTTAAATTTGTGTAATGATTTTTTGGCAGAAAATAATAATTCTTAGAAGATGTATTTTTGTAATTTCATTTAGCAGCAATAATAGATAATAGCACACATTTCAAATCAATGTAGTGACACAGTTAATGGCAAAATGAGATAAGTATTGTTTCCTGTATCATTTGCGATAATGAAATTATTGAAAATAAACTAGGATAACTGTACTTTAATACATTTTATCGAGTCTGCCATGTTACTTTCCGTATCCGGGTTTCAATGCGCGTACGCAGACGAAAGCTTTACAGTAATAACAGCCACCTGTCGATTAGACGGTTCCCACAAATAGTCAGTACTAGTGTATCAAGTAAACTCCAACTAGGGTATAGAAATGTAGTAGTAATATTATTTTAAAAAATATGAATCGTTGGTTGTACGGTTCCATTATTTTATTTAAATCTTAAATAGTATTGTACCTAAAAAAAAATATCATAGTAAATGATACAATATATGAATAAATAATAAATTACAGTTTTAGTACATCAAGTATTAGTAAAGATTTTTCGCTTTTTGAAAAGTATCTTGAAGAAATTATCCAATTACACCAAAAATACGGTGCCAAATATATCGTAAGTAATTTTATTGTTTAATAATTTTTATTTTTAAAATTTTATTCTCCTTTACTGTAATTTATTTCTTAATTAAAATTCAAATATTTGGCAAATCTATTATCAAAAAATACGCAGTAGAATATAAAAGTTTAACTAAATAAATTTTTATAAATAAAATTAAGATCACGTTGTTGAATTTTATAGTATTAAAAGTAACAGTGATAAAATAAATTTTTATTTCAAAGTAATTTTGGAATATAATATAAAAATATAATTGTTAATTAATATCAATTGTTGGGGGAGAAAAATAATTACTTTATTAAAAATAATTGATTATGATGAAAAAAATTTTTATTGTCATGGCTTAAAATAATAATGACATTATTGAATTCTAATACTGAGTCCAATGAATTCTTTCTAAAGTGGCAACAGCTGGTTTGGCGCGGGTCGTGATTAGATATACACAGGATATACACTTATATAGTGTAGTGAGATAAGATTAATAACGTAGTTTGTTTCATTTTTTATTCATCATTTTTTATAAGTTAATTAAATTTTTAGCATACACATTTTTTCATAGTTTGTTAATGCAAATTAAATTCATTTTTTTTCCCACCATTTACCATAATACCTCATAAATTTTTTAAAACAGCTAAAAGCTTTTAATAGCTTCAAATAACCTATGGTTTTTTTTTCAATAGCTATTTCAGTATGAATTTAACCTTTTTTTTTAAAGGAAAAAAAATTATTGAATCCTTTTCTCGATACATTTTTAATATTACTTGACATTGATCAACATTTGAAATATTTAAACCATTTTAAAATTTTCCGAATAAAAATTAATTAAAATATATAATATAGAATACTTTGGAGCTTTTAATATTTGAATGTAGCAAAAGTTGCGAATAAATGAAAAAATAAATTACATTTAAGAGAATTTCACTTAGTCTATCACAGTCTATAAATACAGTTATGTATCAATAGAAGATGCTTTGTAACTATGCTTCTACTCTTTCGCATATACCAGATGTATAGTTCTTCGATACGTCGATAATTATTTGCTTTCTTTGATAATAAACACCACCTACGTGGTTTACATCAAGTAATAATGTTCAGATACCTATGTGAGCACATTCTTCTATTATTTTCCATTTTTAAGTACATAATACAAATGGTTGATGTGAAAGAAGAGATTTTTATCTCAAGTTGATGTATACTCAAAAGTTATGCCGGAAAAAATTCATGAAAATCGGAGATGGAAAAGCACAGTATAGCACATAGCACGCATCCGAGTTCTAGGTTGCGTGCAAGGTCGACCTTGGAGCAGCCATGACGCACAGGACTCGGGTGGGTAGTGTTATGAGGCCAGGGTCAGCTTATTGCTCTACTCTACCCTGCTTTTGCTGTGTGAGTGAAGATCAGACAGACGTATAACAACAATAGAGCTCGATTGGGTCACCCGGGCGAATGTCCATGCGTAATCTGATGTTCCCATGTACTTTTTATGTTTCAAGATACTTATTACTGCCATTTCACCTATTTTTTGGGGGTCTTTTTTTTTCATCAAAACATATCTTTCATGTTAAACATTTTTTATAGTCTAAATATTGTTCATACAATTGTATTGATGATCTGTCAAATATTTGATTTATTGATGTACCTTTTAAGGAATTTAATATCATTAAATAAACCCTAAAATGTTTCTGTAATTTGATGTCAGTACCTAATCTTTCTTATCATCTATCTCATGTGATTTAATTGATCATTTATCTAAGGGGTCTGTGGTGTAAAAAAATTCTGAAAATGGATTTTTTCATTGTCATGTAAGTGGTTGAATGAAATATTTTCAAATACTTTTTATGAGATTCAAAAGAAACTATTAGTGTTTATTGGAAAAAATGACTTTCTAGTGATAACAATTTATCTAAAAAGTATCATCTAAATTAAAGACCTTTTTTTCATTAAAAAAATATTATTGATGACAAGTGAAAGAATTTAACTGGTGATAAGTGGAATTGAACTTTATAAATGATTTCATTCATATTCTAAAATTCAATCAATTTTGATTATTGCAATATTATTGAGTAGATTTAAATATACAGATTTTTAATTCATTGATATGTGAATATTATATATTTAACTATTAGCAGAAATCAAGATTTTCTAAGAGATGAGTTTTATTAAAGAAGCGTCTGACCAAACTCGATTAATACTACTTATAAAGATTTTAAATGGATTGGAGATGAAATTAGAAAATTAAAAGTAGAATTGAATTAAATTGAATCTCTTTAATATATAAAATATCTAATTGTAAGTAAATTAGTATCAGAATTTAATTTAAACTATTGAGAAAATAAATATTTGTATATCATTTATTAATTTAATTAAGAATAAAAACTAATGTAAAATTATTTTGTTGTTTTTTCAGATTAACAACAATGAAACACAAAGTATAATCAGTAATCAAGCACTTTATAATCAAAATTATCACTGTAGTTTTAGAAATATTAGATAAATAATTATGCATTTAATAACCAAAAAGGATAAATAATTTAATCATAAGAATAACGTGTAAAAATGGATACACCTTTTTATTCTGAACATAAAAGAAGTCTTAGTGCTAGATGGGTATGCCCAAATGATCGTCAATTGGCACTTCGTGCAAAGTAAGTGCTTGATAAATATCGTTGTAAATATTTTAAAGCTTGAAATAAATATTTATTATCTAATTAAATAGAAAATAATTCATTTTTATTCACAATAATATTTCAATTTACTTAATCAGTCTGATTTACTTGTAATTTGCATAGATTGAAAACTGGTTGGTCTGTTAAAAGTGGATCTCTTGATTACCTTTATGGTGATTATTCTCCCTATGCACAAAATGATAAAGCTTCATCCAATACATCAAGTACAAGTAATAAAAAAACATCTTCATTAACAGCAGAAGAACAAGAAACAATCATTGCGGTATGATTAAAATTTTTTGAACGAATTAATAAATTAAATGAGAATGAATTTCATTTGAAAATTCTGTCAGGTTATTCAACGGGCAGAAGCTTTAGATCAACTAGAACAAGAAAGAATTGGAAAACTAGTTGAAAGGTTGGAGAATATCAAACGTAACGTAACTCTAGTCCATACAACAAGACTAAATAATAAAAGCTGTGGAAGTCGATGTATTAGAGGTAATAAATGTGTTTGCTGTTGTGCTTTATGTGGTGAAAAATTTTCAATCCTTGGACCTGGTCCAAACATCTGCAAAGACTGTCGTAAATATGTTTGTGAAAAATGTTGTGTTGAAACATTGACTATGTCATTACCAAGGAATAAAAAAGGATATCAACAAAACTACAAAAATTCATCAATACCTAATCTATCAAGCACAGAATATTTAGACCATGTAGATTCATCAAGAGCACTAACTAAAGTCTTCCTATGTCGAATCTGTACAGAAACTCGAGAAATGTGGAAAAAAAGTGGAGCTTGGTTTTTCAAAAGCTTACCAAAATATATATTACCTGAAAAGAAGGTTTACATTTGTTTCTTTTTATAATTTAATACTTTAACAAAATTGATTCCAGTTTATCTGAAACCATCTATTTTATTTGTTTTTTAGAAACCAAAAGGCATTAATAAATATAAAGATCGTACTGTTACAAGTAGTATTGGTTCAATAGAACCACCTGAACCTGATTCATCATCAGAGGATGATCTGGGAGCTAAATCAATTCAAACTTTTTCATTCCCTTCCAATACATCATTAGATCCAACTGATCTTGTCTTTCCACAAAAACGTAATATTAATAATCAACCAGGAACAGAAACACTAGATACTGATAATAAACAAACGGTTGAAAGGAATTTTTCAAATCTTAATCAAAACGATACATATCAACAATCTGTACATTTTAATTATCTATCACATAATCAACTACTTGTTCCAAGTACTTCCTCATCATCAACATCACTATCATCACCACAATCTTTAACATCTCCTTCATCAACATCTAAATCAGCCAATAGGCTTAAAGAACAAAAAGATAAAATAATCTCAGGTAGTCAAACCTCAGTATTTTATACACATCTGTCAACGGATAGTGCTGAATCTATTGATGGAGAATCTGCAACATGTTCTCAAGATAAAATATCTAAAAAAGATTGTAACCAAAGAACTCCTTCAAATGAGGAGATATCTAATGAAGTATTTAAATATCAATCTAATGGAATTAGAAGACACAGGTAAGCTATAATAACTATTTGATCAGGATACCGTACGCGTTTTGTAATATACTTTAGTGATTCTACGCTGCAGTATCAACAGCGACAGTGCTATCAACGACAGGCACAACGATACAAATTTAAAATTGGAACAAGAAAAAAGTCAAATTCCTTTCTACAAGCAAATAGAAAATATCGCAGGTAGATAATACTGATCATTATCAATTTAATTATCATTATTTCCTTCTCACAAGGCATCATTTAATTGATTTGATTATGTTCAAGAGATGAAAAAATCTGAAAATTACTTTTTTTCTTATTAATTGATTATCAAATAACTAAAACTATCGAATGCCTTGTTGGAAAGGTTAATCTTTTTATAAATCTATGTATCCTCGTAGTTGCATTATTTTATTTTACTTTTTTTATTTCATCTATTTTAGTATTCTCATAATGTAATCTAATTATAATGAATAATATTGATTTATTCTTTCATATCCTTTACAATGCTCTCGGACTTGAAGCATAATTCATAAAATAATAAAAAAATTAAAAATAGTGAATTAATAATATTGTTCACAATAATTATTCCATTGTAAATAACAGCATTATGATAGCTTAAAAACAAATTGTAAATCCAATTCTAAAATCAACGTGACTTGATAAATTGATACCCCATTTCTAACTAATACCATCTATCAAATGATTGGAGGTGTTTTATCCATTTATTATTATTATTTTTCTGTAGAGACTAGTTATTTGAATGATTTGTATCATAACTGACAAATATTTGTGAAATGAAAGCATTTAATTTGTTTATTTATGATTAATCAGTCAATACTCTTATAAAACAAAATACTAGATGTTGATAATTAACTCTAGAAAATATCAACATTATACACAAAAGCTACTTCAAATAATGAGTAACGATTACTCTCAAATAACAAAAATGATTATTAAAGTCAATTAACTTACTCTATTACTGATAAAACTAATAAACACGTATTTAACAGAAATTGTTCTCATTTATCTGTATGTCGTTCAATAAATAGTGGATAGCCTCATACGTGAATAAACGAGTGAATAAATATTAAATTGTTTCTAATCAGTTGGCTGATCAAATTAAAAAGTAGATATTAACTCACTAAATTTGGAATCAATTCAAAAATCACCAGTATAATGGGACCAAAATTTTAATTAATTTAAAATGAAATAAAATTAGTTAATTAAAGTTGAAGCTGTTTTAATATGTTAGACTTCAATGAAAGATTCTTATTTTCTTCTTTGACAGAAAAAAAAAATGAAAGGATAAAATTCCTCCAACTTCTCTTCATTAATTATATTTTCTGATATAACGACACTTTAATAAGTTTACTAAAATATTTATTAACCAGCAAATACCTTTAATTCCTCTCAAGTATTAAAATAATTAGTTATTGAAGAAATCAGTGAAGTTTAAACTTATCCATTCCTAGAGAGTAAGTCAACATAGTCCTATTTTAATTTTTTATCCGTTATGGTTTATAATTTATTGCTGTTGTAGTAGATTAATAATAATATAATAATTATTATGAAAATGAAAAGTTCGAATATGCAAAAATACCTTTTAAAATAGTCATGCACGAGGAGAGGACGTATGGAAAACTTGAAATAACACTTCGATACGAACCAGCATCACAGAGTTTGCAATGCAAAGTAGAAAGAGCAAGGAACTTACGACCAATGGATATTCACGGATTGACAGACTCATTTTGCAAGTTAAATATACTTCCTGTGGATTCCAATAATACAACTGTCAGAAACTTCCGAACTAAAACAGTCCACAAAACCCGAGATCCAGAATTCAACGAACTACTTTACTTCTACGGGATTACAGAGAATGATGTCAGGGAATTTTACTTTTATTATTTTTTATAAAATACACTTTTAAGAATAAAAAAGAATATATATATATAAATAAAATTTAATTTAATAATATTGAAAGTGTTTCATTATGATAATTTATGTTTGTTATAAATTTTCAGATCAGAAGCGAAAAAGCCTTACACGTACTAGTTCTTCAGGACGATATAGCGGGTCGAGACTTTCTCGGCGAAGCCAGATTTCCATTGCGAGATTTACCGCTTTGTCAGACGAAATATTACAACGTCTTGCTAAAAGATCAATACCAGGTATTACTTTGATATTACTTTAAAAATTTTTATTTTATCTTGTACTATAAAGAACATTTTTTATATAATTTTCTATTTGTAAATGCCTGGAAGGAAATTCCAGATTTTTTTTTCAATATAAATAAAAAAAGAAAAATTTAAAAAAGAAATTCTAGAAAAGAATTTAATTTAATTTTCAATTGAACAATAACATCGTTTAACTTTTTAAAAAATGTAATAGAATTCTCTTCTCTGGTTTCCATATTAGAAATTCAATCTATTAAACTCATGAATTTCGAGTCACAGCACGTAAAAAAAATTTTTTAGTTCGTTTGAAAAACTTTTATTTCTTTGAAATAGGATGTGAATGACTGTAATAAAACTTTTCAAAACTAAATAATCCAGAGTTCACTTAAAAAAATTTTTTATATAGATCTCGAAAGAACAGGAGAAAATAACATGGGGCGAGGACATCAGTAACGGCCGTGGTCTTATTTATTTATCATTAAATTATAACACAGATCGATGTGTTTTACTAGTCAATATACAAAAAGCAACAAATTTATTGTCAATGGATAGTAACGGATTTTCTGATCCGTTTGTTAAATTAACTTTAATGCAAGATTCAATTCAATCAATGGATGATAGTTCTAAACATAGTCATGTAAAACATCCTGGAAGTACAGGAAAAAAACAATCAAAACTTAAAAAATGGATACCTTTAAATACATCAAAAAGCTCAAAAAATTCTTATATAACTCATTCGACTAAAGTTAAATGGAGTACACTTAATCCAGAATGGAATGAAGAATTTGCTTTTGAAATTCCTTTATCAGAACTTACTGCCCTTGCCTTGATCATCACAGTTTGGGATAAAGATTTAGGAAAGAAGAATGATTTTCTAGGTATGTATAATATCAGAACAAATAAAATCAACTCCTAATAATTTAATGACCTACTAATCTGAATATATCAATCAGCTATGAGCTTGATTAGCTGTTGAGATATTTTTTTATCAAACTTATATCATAAAAAAATTACTGATTTAATTTAAAATTCAAGATTCTATGATAACAGCGTATTCTTTTAGGGAGCCTTATTTTAGGTTGTAGTAGCAAAGGTGCTAGACTTCAACATTGGATAAATATGATCAAATATACCGATCACTATCATCATGCTAGTCACGAATTAACTGGAAACGTTGTATTTCATGATTAATAATTCTATTTCTATAATAACTTGATACGCACATCTTGAAAGAAACGCTCGTCATGAATATCATGAAATATAGGACAAGTTGACAATATCAATTAAAACATAATTCTACACAATGCTTTAATATTTCTTTTATTCCTTATAAAAGTTTATTGTAAATCAATATTCGAGCTATGTTCATCGAAATGTACTTGTTTTAAACAAGAAGAGTAAGTCAATAAACTACATTAAAATGCTATAATACACAAAGAAAATAATCATAAATTAAATAATAAATGATAAAATATTATGCCATTTATTATATATCAAATTAAATTTTTAAATAACTCCGAACTTTATTAATCATCGTCGGATGAAGAGCCTTCTTCAGCTTCATTTAACCACGTTATAAATGGTTTTAAACATTCACGAAGTCTCGTATTATAAATTTCATCATCATCTTCAGGTTTCCGATTGTACCACTTGAGTATATTTTCTTCACTAAGAAAGTCTTTTTGATAAAAGAGATGTAATAAATGTTTAGAAAAATTGAGAAGTTGTTGAGAAGAATCCGAGACATCTTCAATTGCTTTTAAACATTCTTCTTGGGCATCATTTGATTTAATATAATTCAATAAAATGGGATTAAAATAATTGATCATTTTTACAAGAACTTTTTGATAAGCAGCATCATCAATCGTTAATTTACTATCATTTAAATATTGTAATGGTAATAATAAGATTGATTTAACAACATTATATGTAACTTCACGAATTCCAACATTATATGCATATCGTGAAGAATTAATTTCTAAAATAAGATTTTCACAGTTTAATTTATCTTGAAAACCACGTAAAAGACTGTCAATAACTTCACTCAAAAACATATGAGTGTCATCAGGTATTGGAGATTCGTTTCTCGAATTCCCTTCACTATCTGAATAGAAACTTGTACTTTCAACACTACTGTCATAATCTTGATCATTATTAACATTTATCTTCGAATATAAAATTTTATCAGATAAGTATGGTGCATCATTAACTATATTTTTTACTACAAGTTGTTTTTGTTGTAGCTCAACGATATTTGATGAATAAGTGGATTCAGCTGGAACCTTCACATCTGACATGATAATACTATTTTCCATTTTAACAGAAGAATTGATCACACTATTAGGATAGAGTACACTATTTTTAATTACACAGTTATTGTTAATAACTACGTTATCCAAAATATATGAATTTTCTAATACAACATCATCACCAATAGTACAATCACTACCAATTACAGAGCGATCGACTATGGTATTTTTTCCAAGTACAGTGTTGCTTCCAAGTATTGCATCTTTTTGTAAAATACATCCCTTAGCTAGAGTGGCTTTTTGATGCTTATAAACACTTCGAGAAGTAAAAGTAAAGCCATTAAGTGGACAAAGTATGTCAGGAGTAAGAGGATAAGTTTGACGTTCTAGTATGTCTCGATTCAAAGTATGATAAGCTGACCAAGAAGTTATTGGTAATGCGTACTCGTCATTATTTAAAGATTGCCAGTAGATTCGAGAATTCAGGAATTCTTCATTCATTAAAACACCTTTAATAAAATCCTCTATTGTCTAAAAAATAAAATAGTATTTTATTTAGCCAGGTAATATTTAATATTTTTTTTGTTTTTATAAATAATACATACCTGATAATCAAAATTATCTGTAAAAAGTGGCAGTAAAGAAGAAGAACACATGTAGACGTGTGAATCAATGAAACTGTTATTGATACTAGTCTGCTCATGATTAAGAAACCATTCGATGTCAAATTTAATTTTTTTTTCTTCTCTAACAGATTTACTATAGTATAAGATTTTATCAGTTATTTTATCGGCCACAAAAAGGCATTTTTCATCACTCAAAATCGAATTTTTCGCTGATCCAACGTTTCTTAAAGCAAGAGTCATAATGGAACCTTTATCCTTTTCTCTTTTCAATTTATGTTTATTCATAAGATTAACTAAATTTGCATTAATAAATGCATCTCCACGTACTAAAATAAAATCTCCTCGTATACAACCTTTTGCATCAATATCTCGTAATGCGTCTCCAAGAGATCTACATCCATCCGAAAAAATAAGTCCTATTGGTATTTTTTCATTTTTCATTGTTGAAATATAATCCGTAATCATTGGAATATGACTACTACAGTGTAAAAATATTTCTTGGACACCAGAATAAATTAATGCTTGTAAAATATAATCAAAAAGAGGTATATTAGCCACTGGAGTTAAGATGCTTGGATAAACATATTGCGTTGGATGTAAATTTGTATTAAAGTCATTTGTTATAATGACTGCTTGCAGCAAATCTTGCTTCTCTAATTTTGAGTCTTTCATATTTGCTCGAATTTTAGACATTTTTAAGAGAAACTTTTATTGAATATGTTTTAAAAAACTATTTCATCACTTAAAAATAACTGCACTTTGGCTTGCGTTCCAAAAGTAAGGTTAGAAACACTTAAACTGTCTGATGCAACAAACGTACTCTACTCCGACAGACTCGTTATACATCTGTATACATATAGATGGAGTGTTTTTATTCATTGATTATTAATGCGCATGCTTCTGTTGAATGTTTTTTTTTATAAATGCACAGAAAAAATACAAAAAACTTATACCTGAATTGTCTAGCAGTAATTGAATACATTTTGTTATATTAAATAATAAAAAAAGGCTAAATTCGAGACAAAAATTACTTATAGCTAGTTTCAAAATTCAATTAATTCTACCTATAGTAGTTTATTAGAAATAGTATGTTTTTAAAATTACGAGTTGAATACAATACTCTTTTTTTGACTATTGTCTCTTATAAAAAAAAACATAATCAAGTTATCATTTTTTTTTATAATCTTGCCACTTTCGATGATCAAGCGTTTGAAAATCATCAACATCAGCTATTTGTTCCAAATAATGAGCAAGTTTTAATAATTCGGTGTCTTTATCACGATTTAAATGCGCTTCTCTGAATGCTTTTATTTTTAATCCAGAACCAGGATTCATAATAAAATTTTTACGTATATCATCAAACATAATGGTATTTCTAGGAGAATATGCCGGAAATTTTCCCCAAATTACTCCAAGAGGTTTCACATCAATGAGACCACGTTCTTTACTGTATACTGAAATCATTGCTTGACAATCTAAATGAAATGCTATTTTATAATTTGGATTATCAGTTACTCCTAATAACTTCATTTTTTCGTTTATCCATTTCATACTTGTAGCTGACCATATCACAATATCATAATGTTTGTAAGCCCTTGTAAGAAATTCATGAAGATAAGGACGCATTAATTCAATACCACTAGATGCCACGGATCTATGATCAAAAAGAGTATAATCAATATCAAGAACTAATAATTTCTTGTTTTCTCTTGGAGGATTTAAAACCTCTACTTTGTAAGTCTCTATCCGCTTCTTTATTTTATCTAAATGAACTTCCATATTTTCTAACTCTACTTCTTCTTCCTGTTCAGTATCTAAGTCATTAATCACTTCTTTCATATTTTCAGGTGCTTTACTTGCTTCAGCAATATCTTCTTCCCTTGAACCCATCATCATGATTTTAAATCCTGGTTTCATATTTAATTTTTCTATTGTCTGCTCATCATCTGTAATATTTTATATTATTTTTGTATTTTATTAAAATGAAAAAACAAAAAAAAAGTTTTAATCTTTCCCTACTAATTTACCTTTGCATTTCAAATTTAATAGCTTTTGTCTATCAGGTCTAACCCCAGTTTCTTCATAAATTCTTGCTTTTAGTATTTGAAGTGTATCACTGTTTTGTAAATCATTGATCACATATTCTGTTCCATTCCATTTTACAGTTATTTTTTTTGAAGTTTCCATTTCGTAAACAATTTTAATATTAGTACACTGTTATCTTTAAACTTGCAAAATACAACTGTTGTTTTCCAATTAAAATTGCTCAGGGTGCCAGCCACTTTTAAGCTACGTCACTCATGTCGTATGTGACTAAATTCACGCAACTGTTTTAATATAATTTATAAATTGCATTTAATATATTTAACAATAGATTATTAATTGAATAATATAATAGGTAACCTATCTTTTTTATTTTTTATTATTGCATTATTGATAAACAATGATAATTGTTAGTCTCAGAATCAATACAACACAGCATTTTGTTGTTTTCAAAGTTACCACGCAATTATAATTCATCAATACCAACTGTCAATAAAAAAAAACAATACATGTTACATATAAAAGTATTGGATGTTTTTAATTATTTTGTATGTTAAAGTTGGTCACTTGACATAAAATTACTTCAAATCGCATAGCCCATTGTGTACTTCAGTCATTCCTAAAGATGGCAAATGTACGAGTACTTGGAAAGTTTGCTAATAACCTGTTAAGTAAGAAAATGTACCTTAACATTAACAATGATAAAATAAGTTTATCAAAAAATAATGAATCTAAAAAAAAAATATATGCATGATGTACTTGATAAATAATATGTTAATTATTTTGCTTGACAGCACAGCAACTATTAAAAAGAGTGCCTCTTGGAGTCATTACTCAACAGCCAGTGCGAAATAAATATGTAATTATTACTCCAAAAGATAACAGCCATTGGCCTGATGCGATACCCGATGAAGATCATGCGGTGTATATAAGAGAAATGATGAATGGAATGATGACTACGTTATCAGCTTTCTTCAAGGAGCCTTTTACTATCAATTATCCATTTGAAAAAGGACCTCTGAGTCCAAGATTTCGAGGAGAACATGCTCTCAGAAGGTATAAAAATTTCAATAGCTTTATATTTTATATATAAAACATACTAAAAACAATCAAAAAATTCAACAGATACCCCTCAGGAGAAGAAAGATGTATTGCTTGTAAACTTTGTGAAGCAATCTGCCCAGCTCAAGCAATCACCATTGAAGCTGAAGAAAGAGCTGATGGATCAAGAAGAACAACTAGATATGATATTGATATGACTAAATGTATTTACTGTGGTTTTTGTCAAGAAGCTTGTCCTGTTGACGCAATCGTTGAGGTAATTTTTTTATATACTCAACAATAACTAAAATATCTTGGAGTACATTGGCAATGAAAAGATACTTATTGTTTCTTTATAGGGTCCAAACTTCGAATTCTCAACCGAAACACACGAAGAACTATTATATAATAAAGAAAAACTTTTAAATAATGGAGATCGATGGGAATCTGAGATTGCTAGTAACATTTACGCAGATCATTTGTATCGTTAGAAACGTACTGATGATTAGTGTATTGTTTAGTTATTGTTCAAAAACTACTAAATTTAAGTATGAATCTGTATACATTTAAATTATTATATAAAACAATTAGGTTGTACATAGAACCGTTTTTACAGTTATTCTCCTTCAATGTTTTCTCTGATTCGAAAATTTATAATAAAAAATACTTGTTAAGATCACCGAAAAATTATTGCATAAATGTATGCAATAAAATAATCGTCAAAAATGTTTCGAAATCGACTTTATTCATCCGACTAATTATAACATAAAACTAAATAACAATAAGTTGAGAAGTAAATAAAAACTTCTAGAACTAGCCGGATAATATTAAGTCCGTTAAAAAAGAAATTAATTATGATGTAGGAAGTTCGAAGTTTTTAAAATGGATCAACAAATTATTTCAGTATCAAAATTTGGTGTATTTCATAATGATTTACATACAAATTTTTCATCAATATTTGAAAGAACTTTGACAATATGCATTCATTATTATTATTATTATTATGTTGATTATAATGTTTATATGTTAAAGTTTATAAACATTTTGCCAAAATCTATCGTTGTTTTTGTTTTGATACTTGACAAACAATAGACTACATTTTTTTTTTCTTAAATGTTTCATTGTTTACTTTAATTCCCATACATGTATTAATTCCTATTATAAAGTTACTAAAAGCCAATGAAATGCAATTATAAAAAATGGCATTTTGTATACTTTATAAATAACACATTTTTCTCTAATGTTTTATTTATAAATGCTTTATGAAAAATTGTTCTTCAAATTTTTATTTGAGAGAAAAAACGTCATTCACTCGTTTTTATTGTATAATAAAAGAACAATTAATTATATGTAGTTCTATTGGTTTATAAATCACAAAATGAAAGCTTACGAGTTTATATTTTAACTTGTTAACAAAAATCAATCATAAAAATTCAATCTTATTTTGTTAACTGTACAATACATCATGTAAAATACATTCGTACATATTGTATAATATTCCGTTAGAAACTGTATTTTTTACCATAAACAAAAAAACGTTTGGTAACAATCTAACGAAAAGTAGATTTTATTGATTACCGTTATTATTGTTTTATATTTACAATTGTTTTATTCGATTAAACATTCAAACTAATACAATCGGTAAGCCTTGCGTTATTATGAAAATCTGAAAATGCTGTGCAATATCATAAGTTGTAAGCAGTGTTATTAAGACCAATGTGGTTTGTTGTATAAGATAATTTTTTAAAAATCATGACAATTAATTATTTTATCCAAACAGTTGTTCGATATAAAATAATTGGATCTAAATTATAAAATTTGACGGCTGATTTTTTTTTGTTTTAATTTGATATTACACACTACACATTTTGAATATTTTGGCCCCGTATGTTATTGACGCAATAGTTACTAAACGGAAAAACAATTGTATTACTTATAGCCAATTAAAAACATATTTTATTGAGTGATGATTTTTCAAACATTCAGTTGAATTCGTCTTTTTTGAGCAATTATTATATTGAGTAATTCTAAAAGCAGCATGATTGAGGAAAATTTCCCTTTTATCATTTTTAAAAAATTAACTTAGCTAAGGAATAAACCTTATGGAGTGTCTTTTTGAAAGTTTTGTATATATTTCATCACTGCTATTATGTTTAAATAATTACATTAGATTTGACAACTCATCAAAATTTAAACAATTTGATAACAATAGCAGTGATGTTAAAATGATAAAAAAACTAATTATTTCAATAATCCTTAACTAAATGACTTCTCTTTTTTTTTGTATCTATCTGATGTAAATATTATTTTCATAATTAAAATGAATATCAATTGATTATACATATTTACATTCATGTAATTTTAACTAAAATCAATTATGTTCTTTACTCCTTGGTACATAAAATAACACATCAAGTGCAACTTATACAAGCTCAATCGTGCTATTTTTTCAAGACTCAAGGCGTTAATAAAATACTTTTACTTATACAATCTTCCTAATCAAGTGATGCTTTTATACGTCTTCGATGATGATTACGGGCAAGAGCATGGACTATCGTTACGAGGAAATAGCATACCATAAGGCATACAAATTTGTCAAATAACCATGATATTGTTGTAGTACTTCCCTAAAATAATAATTTTTATTTATAATAATAATTTTATATTTTTTTTCATTCAAAAATATTTATAAATTTATTACTGACCACATTCTTATTGTGAAGTTTGTTCTTTTGTTCAATGAGATATTTTTTCAATGGTCCTTGGAATTGTCCTCCAATATAAGGAATACCAGCTAAAAATCCAATAGCTTTATCTAAAAGTTCTTCATTAAAAGCAATAATAACTGCCAACTGTTGTATATGCATTTTTATTATTGCTTTGCCGATAAGTGTTGCACCAAAAAATGTCCAAAACGGAATACGATAGTGACCACATGTGAGACCAGCAAGATCAAATAGTGGATTTGGTATCTAGAACACGGCATCATCAGGGGAAAATTCTAATATCAAAACATTAAAATCAACTTACAGATGCACAAGCTAAAATGCCAAGGAATCCAGCTTTTTGTACAAAATGTTTCATAGCTAATTTAAGTCTCATCACAAGTGGAACATTTTCCCCAGTTTCAAGAGCTTCTAATGCTTCCAACTCTTTCAAGTCTTCCTGATCATATTCATGACTTTTATCAGTCTGTCGACTATTCCTAGCTGCCCTAGCCATGAAATATGGTGGCAATTCTCCAAGAGCTGTACCTGCACCCCAAAGCATTGCTTCCACACGTACTTTCCTCATTATATTTAGAATACTTGCTGTCCATGTTGGGTCAACCGTAACTGGACAAATGATTGAATCTGGATATGGTGGCTCGGGAAAATTTAAACCACCACATTCATATGCAGCTATTGTTACAGCTGCAATATGTGGACCTAAATAAAGAACAAAGGTATGCAGACCGGTACCCAAACCTACACTCGATAGCACTCCAAGTCCAACCCAATAAAACCACCATAAAACAACACTTTCCCAACTTTTTAATATCTGAAAAAGAAATAATTAATCTTAATGATATCAATTAAAGTTATTAAGTATTTATTAGCGATGATTATAATAAAAATAAAGAAATATTTTCATCTATCAAAGATTTATGAATCGATTGAATATATACAAATAATAATGACGATTAAATAGTTAAATTAATAAAACTCACTTCTTGATGAGGACCAGATGTAAATCTTAAAACAATAAATAATCCAATTAACAGAACAATACTCCACACTATTTTTTTATATCTAAATATTCGTTGAATAAGGTCAGTAATATTGATAAATAGTTCACGTAAGAAATAATTCACAGTTATAATTGGATGATGCCATAAGGTTAAACTATCTGGATCGATGGAATCATTTTCTTTGTTAGGTTTAGATCGACTACTACTTCTTATGGAAGATTCTTCAACTATCAATCGTTGAGTACCATTTGAATTACTTGAATCTTTAACTCGTCGTGATGCTGCTTGTTTTGACTCCATTGTACTTTCCAATCTAGCTATCTGAAGAATATAAATAACACTTGAAATATTTATCAATCATAAACAAATCAATTAAAGATTAATTTTAAAGTGAAAAATGATAAAATATAAATTTTAACTTCATCAACATCTATATCTATCACTAAATGATTCTCCAGTACACTGGATAAAGTAGACTTATTCGAAGTTTTTGCTAAGTGATCAACACAATAATGCATATTGGAAAAAATATTTAATATTCACTATTAATTAATGAAATAAGCACTAGATATCACATGAATATCATCGTTGGCATCATTATCATGACGTGTATATGGCGAGATTACACTATATTACTTGAGTCAAGGGTCAAACATGTTTACTCCCCTCTTATTCATTATGCTATTAGAAGTTCAGACTATCATGATAATATATCTATGTAAATAAAAACACTATGGTCTGTCGATCAATTCACATCAATTAGAATAGTCTTATTTAGTTATTACTCGTGTTTGTATTTAACTTGAAAATTATCTACAAAAACAATATACTTTATTTTCATAAATATAAACGTTTGTTTTATTTAAAAATTTACTCCAAAGATAGTTTAGTTTTAAACAATCTCATATTTAGCTTGAGTTTGCATTTTTGAATAGAAATATCAGTGCTTTTTCATTCCAATGTTATTTTAATTACAGTAATTACTCTATCTTTACCATTGAATTATAACAATTGTTTAATTCAAAGTAAATAAACATAGCTAATAATTACTTCTGTATTATTTTCGTTTATTTTTGAACATTTTGAACTAGAAAATATTGAGATGATGATTACAAACAGTTCAATTATCTCGATTTTTTGTTATTTTATTAAAAATATGCCAACAAGCTGATTTATAATTAAAACAAAAGAAAAACGATTGTGAGTGATAAAATACAAATAGTCTAGACAAAGATAAATACAGAGATATGTAATTATTTTTATCATAGATCTGATAATTTTACTCAAAAGGAGTTTCAATGAAACACATAACATAATAGGAGAAGAGGCCAAGTGATACACTACTTGTTAATATACTATTTATACTTGGAAATCAGGTTAAAAGATAGATTGAAAAAAAGAAAAAATATAATAGCACAGTTGATATTTAATACTAACAAACTTTTACAAAAGGATATATTATTTACTGATTAAATTCAAATCAATTTCAAAAGTTGCTTATTTATAATTACAAGTGAAATTTACATGAATTTATTTCATTAATAAAAAAAAATATTTGTAGAATTGTTTTCAATCAAATATTTGAAAGTACTAGATAATCCATTTAAGTTATAACGTATTGTTTGATTTCAAACTCCAAAAATTCTTCTATTAAATAAATTTATAATGAAATTATTGAATTCAATTTAAATAGTTATATTTATTAATTAATAAGTAATTCATTCTAATTTAACTGCTTTTTAAATAGTTTCTTTGTAATTTGTAAAAATATATATTTTGATTATTGTTTTAATTTATTTCTAACAAATCATGATTTATCTGTGAAATTAAATTATGTATTCAAACAAAGCAAAAAATAAATAAATAAATAAATCGCATGATACTTTAATAACTGAGAATCACTGATACACGAACCTCGTTATCCATTCATGTATCAGTCAACCTAGCAGCATAATGTAGGTTATTAAATTATAACCAGATCCATGTACCAACACACATCAATATTATAAACTAAATAAAAATTGTTTAATTTAGTCAATAAACTTTGAATTGACAATTATTATTTATTGAAAAAGAAGTTCTTAATATAGAAATAAAATTTTTAAACTTATATATGGATTTATGCTATACAAAGAACTTGGATAAATTTAGCAAGATGGAAAATTCAAGTTCATTAACCGATCAAAGGAGATAGCTCAAATGAACGAGATTTCTTTACATTAAAATACCGTTAGTTTTTGCAAAGTAGGATTTTTTTTAATAAACTGATTATCTATAAAAAAAATATTCAACCTGATTTTACTACGACTTTCAAGTAAATAAATGTATAAAAGTCATGAATATCTATTTGAATTTCTATCAAAATAAAAAATATTCCAGTACTTGAATTTCAATCGTATTTACTTGAAAAATCAATGACCTGGAATATTTTTTAGTTTAAAAATTCATAGTTTGATTGCATGTTTGTGCATGAAAAAAAATAATTAAATTTTCAACAACCACAATGAGAATGATGTTGTGCTAATCTCCACGTCATATAAGATTTGAACACTTTCACCTGTATGCCACGTGAAGTTAAGAATTATGATGATGATAAAATGGGGGGAGAAATCGTGTATTCATCATTTTTTAGCTATAGGATGAATTGTTCTAGTTTATACAGCCAATCTTGGATAACTTTGATAGCAGAAAATCTATAAAGTATTTTTCCTTCAGCATTGATAATAGTTAAAATATTTTATTCATTTCAAATGTTAAGTACTAAACAAAATTAATTACTCCTACCATATATCTTGGCATCGTACTTGAATGTGTGTCCAAGTATAAGCGGTACGGTTCATCTTATGAACCTAGATTGTCCTAAAAATGTTTTAGGCCAAGTTCAAACCTAAGTTTAATTCATAAACCAGCTAAAAAAAGCTATCCAATGTATCAAAGTTACCCAGATAATCTGTACTCAGAAGTCATGACAACTATTAGTATTAATGAGTTACAATGTTCAATAATCAGAAGCAATTAAAAAATATTTATTATTTATTTGTCTGTTAAAGCAGGTAATGAACCGTTAATAAGGTGATAACTGAAAACATATAACCTCAAAAATGAGTGGGCAATACATGATACAGCGGAGTATGTACATGCATTTAAGACATTTAATTGTACCATGTTAGCTTTATTTCCGGAAATGGGCAACCCTCGTTCCTTTAGTAAACTCTTAAGTTGTTCTCGTGTCATGTATCCAAGTTCACGAGAAGTTAATTCATTTTCCAATGTACCCACATGAGTCTTGTTATTTACTCTTCTTTTCACCATTATGATAGTTTATATGAATTATCAATCACAATTGTACTGTTTTTGAATGAATATATTATAGTTTTATGATTAATTTTTTTTTATTGTTGTTTGCAATCAAAATCAACGTTTATTTTTTATTTTTTGATTGTGTATATTGGTTTGTAACTTTCTTGTTTCTATAAAAAATGTTACTTTCTATTAATATCTTAATGATGTGTTATTATATTAATTAATAAAAAAATAAAAATCGTTATTCTTTAATTGCAATTATTCCATACACGTCCAATTAAAGTGATTTATTTTTCATGAAATCAAGAAGGCCTTCAGCAGTTAGAATTAATTGTTAATTGCAGTGTAAAAAAATATGGTGAAGTATAGAAAACGGTGGACGTGTATGGGTTGATGTGTGTAAGAATAAAATTTAAATAAAAAGTATATGTAAGGAACAAATAATACAGATAAGACAAGCTAGTTATCAGGAAAAACATAAATATGATTTTTGAAAAATAATGAATGATGAATAATGTAATTTGTTTGAAATATCTTACAGGTATTACGTACATCAAATTTGAAATGTGATTGATGACGTAAAACTATAAAATAATTATATCATTAAGTCAAAAAAAAACTATTGCTAATTAAGTATGATTATAGGTTATTGAAAAACAAATTTTGTATTATTTAAAATTTCTTACTTTTTTGATCACGATAATCAGTCTATGGATTAATAAAGTTAACTATTGAGCTCATGTCAACTGCATGATAATAAGTCCGAACGAAAAATCACCACGTCAGTTTAGTATGTCTCAATTTAATTAATTTGAGGGATTTTACTGACGTTGATAATTTAAATGTAGTTGTACACTAACGTGAGCCATATGGCTTAACTTTTGACACTGTAGAAATATTTATTCAACTCACAACCATGAAAAAAATATATTTATATAGTTGTTCAACTGATGGTGTTGAGGAAAACAATACCCAGTAAATGGGAAATTATGAAAATGTTTTAGTTTTCAACTTGATCACTTGCGGCAGCACTATTGCTGATGAGTAGAAAATTATTTTTTATTATTGGACATTGTTATGCAAAAAAAAAATAAACATATACAAATTTACTCATGTAATATCCTACAAAATTTTATTCAAACATTTATATTATGAATTAATTACATTTATTGTTTATAATAATTTTTGCATGTGCATAAAAGGTTAGTTTTCAAGTACTAACATGGCGGATGTCGTCTACAGCGATAACATTAATGAAAATAAGCACTGAATATAATATTGTCAATTAATTTTCCAAAAGGAATCGTTGTATTTTTAGCTATTTTGAAAAACATGTGTCCCAGAGAAACGTTGTTTGTTTACACCGGTTTCAAATAAATATCAAATAAAAATACCTTTGGTGTTAATCACATACGGATTGAAGTTAATCCTTGATTGTGAACAAAAAAAAAGTTTGTTATTCGTCGTTAATTATTTTTCGATTAAGTTACAGAGAATAAAGTAAATTAATGGAATAGAAATATTTCTTTCCAAAATTCAATCTAAAACAACTCCAATAATATGTTGTGATGTTAGGTATACCAAATAAGATATTTTGTACTCTAAAAAAATGTTCAATTGCGAAACGTAATTTTTGCGTGTGGTCTAAAAATTCCAAGTGAATAGTAAAAGCAAGTAATAATATTAAATGCGTTAGTAAAGGTCTCATAACAACAATAATAATAATAATTACACCAGGATGTATAGTATGTTAATAATATTTATGCAGCTGTGTATTATGTACTCTATGTAAGAATGTTAGTTTTTTTTAATGATAAGCAATGATATGGTTTCAATAAGTACAATTGCATAGTGATGATTCATAATTACTTAAGTAGCACTTGAAATATTTTATATTAATATATTTTACCTTCCCTAATTTTCATTTTGAATTGAATTATTTTTCTAAATACAATATTCAAAGTGAAAGAAACATTTCTCTGCTTTTCTGTGAAAATAAACGTGATATTATGAGTATAAGTTAAAATAAACAATTGCCAGTTAACAGTTATGGAAATGGAAAAGTCTGTGATAGAAGGATATTTGCTTTGTCCTCCTCAAGGCATACTTGGTCATCTTAAGGTATATATTTTTATTTACTATTCAAAAAACTTAATTTTTTTGGTAGAATAACTTAATTTTTTATTACTCACAGAGAACATGGCAAAAGAAATACTGCCAATTGTTTAAATCAAGCAAATATGGTGTAAAAAGATTAGAAATTTGGGATAATAAGGATGATATTATTAGCCAACAAACTTCACCAAAAATTATCACATTAGAAGAGTGTATTAAAATAAGTCCATATAATCAACCTAAAGTATTTACAGTAAGTGTCATCAAACTTATATATTTTTATTGTTATTCTATAATGAAGTTTATTAATAAATATTTTTTTTTTTAAATCAAGATTTTTACAAAAGCAAACACCTGTTATTTTGGCTGTCTTACTGAAGCTGAAACTCATGAATGGATAAGTATTCTTCAGCAAGTTGCTTTTAATGATGATTCTTCGAATCAAATAATTGAAGAAGAAAATGAATTATACTGTACTACTGGTGATGATATTTTTTCTGTTCAACTTGTTGAAACTGCCGCATCGAAACGATGCCGATTACATGCAAAAAATTATATTTTGATTATTTCTGACATTCATATGAAACTCATGGATGGTGATACAGTTTTGTTTACTTGGCCATTTAGATATATTAGAAAATATGGATACAGAGATGGAACGTTTACATTTGAAGCAGGCCGTAATTGTGAATCTGGTGAAGGATTATTTAAACTAGAGCACAACAATCAACAAGAAATATTTAAATGTATCTCATCCAAAATGAAATCAATGAAAAAACTCTTAAAAAAGCATGAAGACTGTGGACAAAGATCTGTTACAGGTGGGCTAGAACTTAGTACTATGCAATACCATGATGTTTTATCAATGGAAGCTGGCTCAAGATCACCACTTTCAGTTACTCAAAATTTACATTTACCAAATTTTATCGATGATTTGACCAATTCAATACCAAATTCCTCAAAACCTTCTATTTTATCTACAAATTCATCAGCATTCAGTATGGAATCTGTATCACTTATTCACCCTCCACCACCAATAATTAAACCAAGACCAGTTAAACCACCAAGAAAACACTTTTTAAATGAGACAAGCAGAAAAATGTTTGATTTAGAACAATCAGAAGCTATGAGTGATGAGAAAAGATATGAAATAGTTAATTATGGTTCATCTCCAGAATTGAGTTATAAAAATAATATAAGTGACAGTGAAAAACATCCTTATGATTTGATAGAAATACGTAGTGATGCATGGAAAACTTATGGAATTGATACAGTACATGATGATGAGAACTATAGGATAGATGGTAGTAATAGTAATTCAAAAAAATATAGGGAAAAAAATAAAATTGAAAACAGTGCTAATGGTTATTTTGAAAGTACTGTTGATGAGATTATTCATAGTTACAGTGATAGTGATACAAATGATGATGTTAATGATAGCAATCATCATCTCCTTAAAGGAAATCAAGATAAAATTCATACTAATCACATCGATAATGACAAAGATGATCAAAATAACAATAAAAACGAAGATGATGAAGAACGAAATAATGGAAACATTTGTGGAAATTTTAAATCATTTTGTCATATTGAAAGTACATCTCCTACATCAATTGTTTATAATAATTTGTTTACATCAAATGAATCTACTACTAATTATGACCAGCTTGAACATATTGGGCCGTCACATAAAGTTAGTATTTGTAATAATCCTGGATATAAAGTACCAAATGTAATTCCCAGTAGTGGCGCCGAAAGTATTTCTTCAACGAGCAATCCAGCAATGACTCTCGCAAAAGAATCTTATACTGCTTGGAATGATTATGATTTTGTAGAAAATGGTCTTGCTACTGAAGTCAATGATGCTCCAATTTATGGAGTTATTAGGAAGAAAAATACTACCTCAGAACCAAAATACGAAGTGTTTAATAATACTGAATACGCAATTGTATCAAAACCGAAACGAGTATAAAGAAGAATATTTTTATTATTGACGATACTATTATAGTATGTTGCAGTTATTAAATTTATAGTATCAATAATATATATATGTATATGTATATATATATATTAACCCAAATAGTAGATCATGAATCAAGAGTGAATATTTTAAAATACTTATCGGTAAGCTTCCAAGATTATTTTTACTTTTTATAAGACCGTTAGATTAAAATGCATAAAATTTATTTTTAATTAATGGATTTAATTGAAGTTTTACAGATATGATAATAAAGAAATAAAGTACTAATTTAATTGACAATACCGGTGATCAAAGAAACCAATGTGCCACAAAAAGTTCATCAACTTTAAAAATATATTTTTGCTCAAAGTGCCTTAATTTCATTTTGTATATTATCTATAGACTAGATGTGTAAAAGATTAAATTTATATTTGTACACCAGTTGAATTGTGAAGAGTATTATGCGAAAAAATTGTCATATTTTTTAAAATTATTTATTTTTATAGGAATTTTATTTCAATTTACAATTAATTGTTTACAGTTTTTAACATAATATAAGAATCAATATATACAAATTGTAAATTTTTCGTTTTTAATATACTCTTATTTTTACTCCAAAAATTTTTATAAAATAAATTAACTATTCATATTGAGAAACAAAGAAGTTTTTATTTTAATAATAAATATTAATAGCACGAGAATGTCGATAACGCTTAATTGGTAGTCGATTTTTTGGCGTAGTTGAAGGAGAAATGTTACTATTTATAATTGTGTTAATTTGTGATACATACGGTGTGATACTTTGAACTGGTCCGAATTGTGTACACGAAAATTTCGTAAATCCTACTAGGTTACCATTTCTATCCATCACAGGTGAGCCACGCTGAATATGATAATCCTTAAACAAATTAATACTCATTAATTAAGTAAATAGTTCATTGATTTTTAACGAATTACTTACTCTAGTTTCAATTTGTCGTCCTTCAGCATGCATGAATGATCCTTTGGCTTCAACACAAATTTCATCTGATTGAAGTCCTGGACAATTTTTAAAATCAGTAACTGACAGAATACCATTGGAAAATTGATTGTAGGTTTTAAAGTTTGGACATTCGCTGTTTGGTAAACCAGATGCTATGATGACTGCATTTTGAGCTACGTTTTGAGAGGATAAATTGGCAACTTTCATTGACAAACTTGGCTCCAGAGCAGGAGAGATCTGTATACATAAATTTAATATAAACAAATAAATCACAGAAAATGAAGCAAATCGTCATATACTTACTTTTAAAAGTGCTACATCATTATTAATGAATTCAATCACTTCTGCTTCTGGATGGAATTTATTACATCTGGGTTGATCTCCACTTTCCACAGTTCCAGCTCCGAGAAATATTTTTTTATTTTTCTCATCAGCCAAGCAATTTCGGTCCATCAAAACATACTCTGGGTTTATGAATACAGCAGTGCAACCTTGGCCAGAGCTTCTAGGATAATGAGCCATATATGTAGATAACTGTTGAACTGGAGATTTATCTTTCTGAGAATAAAAGCTACAAACTTCACGTTGTTCATCAGCTGCTTGGTATATTGGTGCTTCAGCTCCTTTTATTTGAGTATTAAATTGTGAAATAACATGGTCAAATAGTTTTCCAGGATTTTCGAATTGTTCGTGTAAGTTTGGAACATTTTGAAATCTTCTTCTGTATTGAGCCCAAGCTTTACCTCCCATAACATCTACAGCCGGTTCATTATTTTTTATTCCTGATTAACATAAACGAAAAATTCAGTAATTATTAATAATAATTTTATAAAATCATTTTTATAATGTATTAACACTTACTTGCTGCTAATAGCGGTGCAACTAAAACTGCTACAAAAATGAGGTAAAAATGGGGAGCCATGATAAAGTAAAATAGACACTGTTGAGAGTCAATATTATTATTAATAAAAAAAAAGTTATTGTTTGTCAACTATTTATACCATTTAAAGAAATATATATATATACTTGTTCTTAATTGCGTATAATAATGATTCCATTGATAGAAAACACTGAAAAACTCATTATTATTTCATGGATCATAAAAATAATTGATAGAAACATTATTGATGTCAATATTTGTTATTTTTTTTTTGAAATAAAAAATATTCTTTTAAACATCAATTACTAAGTGATCTATTTTATAATATGATTATAATTGCTTTTTTTACAGGTATTTAATGAATTTATAATTAGTATGATATGTGATGCAAACAAAGAGTTATTTAATTATGATAAAATAATATTCGTAATGCATGATATTAATTTCTTAAAATAGAACAGATTTTTAAATTGTTGAATATTTATAAAAGGATTACATTCATTTAAATTTGTCGATAATCAATGATAACTGCCTTATTGTTTTTACTAATAATTGATAATTTAATTAAATGATGTTAAATACTTGTTCAGATTGACGTGGGAGGGCGGCTGTTGATGTTTCTGTTTGTTGAACAAAATAAGTTCTGTGTTATTAGTGAAAGAAAACAATGATCAGTATGATGTTAAAAAACAGTGTATATCTGTGAAATAATGAAGCCAAGAAGAAATTAAATAACAATCATTGATAAATGTTGGAGCATTAAAACCAATCGAAAACGAATATTCAATTGATATTGTTTTAATTTGAAATCATATATTTTTAAAATAATGACGTTTTTTACGTTTTTGTAAATTTATCTTGTATCTTTAAATTGCAGAAAATTATAAAAAAAGAAAAAACAGGAAAGCCATTAAATTTTTCGTTTATGGAAATCCTGACATTGAATTCATGGCAGACCAGTATCAAACTGTCATTTACGCTGACTAACAAAGGATATTAACATTTCCTATATCTATTATTAACTGAATAAATAAAACGAGCAGCCTAAAATTCAGTCATATAAAAAACTGACGTGATTTCGAAAATTCTGGATAATGAAAACAACTGTTACAGCTCCCAGCAAGTGTTAATCTTATTTTAGAATTCACATTTGACCTCTTTTTCAATTGAAACCGAACAACTTTGATGTGTTTAGTGTTTAAAATTCGTTGTTCACGATGTCTAACAAGTAAGTTGAAGATATTATGTATTCATTAATCATAAAAAATTTCATTTACATATTTATATTAACATAATAATATATATTACGTTTAATAAATTTAATTACTTTTAAAAACTTCTTAATTAGAGCTATTTTTATTTTTAAAAGGACCACTTAATTTATTCAGGTACATAGTATTTAACTTTGAACTTTCATTTTAGTTACAGTGACAAAACTCAAGACAAGAGTAGTGAAAAGGAAAAAGAAAACTCTGTCTCCTCAATGGAATGGGAGTCACCTTCATCAAGTCAAGCTATTCCGAAAAACAATCGTAGAGAAACGTAATTTAAAAACATTCAGTTTCATTATAGTAATACCGTCAGTAATTAAACATAATTAATTAATTCACTATATCCATTCGTTTTCAGTGAATGGTCACCCAACTTTCTAACAGCAGCTTCTCCACCCAAGTTTGTATCTCTAGATGAGATTATAAATGCTGCGAATGGAATAAAAAATATGGCATTGGCCCATGAAATCGCTCTAGACAATAACTTCAAGCTTGAAAAGTTAGATGATGATGATGAGAGCAACAGTATTCAAAAGAAAGTTAAGAAAATAGTTCATGAAGCATTTTGGAATCTTCTTAAAGAGCAGTTAGAAGAAAATCCTCCGAATTTCAGCCAAAGTTTGGTGCTTTTACGAGAAATCAAAGAAGTAAATGAGTTTTTTTTTCTTAATAATACATTTCATTGTTTACTATATATTGTTTATTACTATTTCAGAGTTTAGAGGAATTAGTACTCCCGCATCATACACAAATTCGTGATAATCTACGAGAAGTGCTAGACATCGATTTAATTAGCCAACAGGCAGAGAAAGGAGTTCTAGATTTTCATCGATACTCTACTTATGTATTAAATATAATGAGTAAAGTATGTGCACCGGTGCGAGACGAAAGAATACGTCAGCTATCAGAATGTACTGATGTTCTTGAAACTTTCAAAGGAATCATGGAAACTTTACAATTAATGAAATTGGATTTAGCTAATTTTACAATTAAAATGATGCGACCAAATATAGTAGCATCAAGCATAGAATACGAGAAAAAAAAATTTGCTGAATTTTTAAAAGTACAAGCTGATGGTTTACAATATACCAGACAATGGTTATTAAAATATTTGAACGAAAAAAAAATATCTGATGCGTCAAACGCAGATGGAATCAAGCAAGTGACTCATTATCTCTTAGCAGAGGCTTACCTTGATTTATTAAATTGGAATGCAAGTCCAGAAGCAGAAGTAATTGTTTTATTATTTTGGAGTAATGAATCATAAAAATTTTTTTTTTTTACTAAAATTATAATTTTTAATTTTTTAGACCCTGATGCTAGATCAAGGAAGACTTATAGAATTAAGAAACAAAGTCAATCGATTAACAATCATAGGATCAATCATTTTAATTTGTAACAGTACAATTGGAATGACAGCCCAAGCAGCAGAGAAATTGAAAAAAAATATTAAAAAACATCTTGATGTTATTTTAGATTCTGTACACTCGAATAAGTTAATATTATTTTTTTTGTTATCAAGCCTTGATATATTAAATAAATATTTTATTTGTTTATATTTATCTTACAGAGATTTAACAGAAACAATGCCGAATATTGTTGTTCAAGTAAAACAGGATGTTAACTCAATCCTAACTGAAATGAATGGTAAAGAATTGGATAAAGAGGTTGAGAGTATTCTGGACAGACAAATACAGGAATTAATTAACGAAGATCATCGGATTCGATCACTCGTCAGTGAGTAATTTATCTGTATTGGAAAATTAAATTTTTTGTAAATTCGGAAAAAAACGATATAATTATATTTATTTATGTAGATCTGAGAATTCGACAATTTCTCGAAAAAACAATTTTATCAAAGAATGCAGCGCCATTGCAAGTTCCCCTGGGTCTGTCATCGCTTCAAGAAGAATTAATAGCTATTGCTGCACAATTTTGCATTATCGTTGCACACAATCGAAGTGTTTTTTCAGAATATTATCATGATATCTTAGCAACGGAGATTGCTAGACAAAAATCATTATCAGGTTCAGTAAAAAATGAGAATAATGGTACTGTAGATGCCTAACACATTTATTATTATAGAATATAAAAAATTAATCAATCTTATTTTTACATTAAAAAATATATATTTGTTAATTAACATACACATAATTTTTTGCTTACTTTATAAAAGATGAATTATAAAAATTCTGTGTATACATGATAATCAATTATTATACAATTTAAATTTTGTAATACTTGTTTAGTTTATTATGAATAACATTTATTCTATATCACGTTGAGATAGTTGAAGACTTAGTATTTTTATTTGATTTTTTTGCATATTCATCAAATTGATCAATATGTTGTTTCTTTAAAAAAGTTTTGAAACCTAAAAATAAGTGTTCAACACCGGTATTTTTTAAAAAAATTATCTCTAAAGTTTTAATTAATTGATCGAAATCTCCTTTCTTTTTATAAGCATCAATCATTTGTGCAAAAATTTTGAAATTTTCTTTTGATAATGATTTTTTGACTGCTTTCAAATAAGTTTCTCCTATTTTCTTTTTGTCTTGATTACTGTCATTAATAGAACTTTTCGTTGGCTCATCATTAGCAGAAGAGCTACTTATATTAACATTAGTAGAATCTGAAATATTGTCAACAAAATCATTTAAATCTTCAGGACTATATTTTATATTAATTGGTTGAATTTTTAATTTTCGTTTTTTTAATGCAGGTTCATCAGAACTTTGCTTAGTTACTTGATGTGATCTAGTTTCAATTGTTTTACTCCAATTTCCTTGCACTTTGGTAGTCACAAAATTTATTGTTGATTTACTAGAACCTGCAACATTAGCAGATTGACTTGAATTTATTTTATCAGGATCACTAGATGTATTATTTGATTGTTTATAGGAGTTTATGTCAAAATTCTCTTGGAAATCGGATTCTGTTTTTAATTTTTTCAAAGATTGAGTCTCTAAAACTCTTACGTCTCCTTTAAATCCTTGATCAGATTCACCATAATTAATGGAAGGCAATCGTTGATCAGTAGGTACGGCCAAATGTGGAAAATTAACAGCGATATTTTTGAAAAAATCACGAAGTTCTTTTGTAACATTTCCAAAATTGGAAAAATTTTTTATATAGGGTCGAAGCCATGCAGATAATTGACTTTTAAATGCAGCATTGTTAAAGCGGCAATCACATAAAATTATAGCTCCATAATCATTTACATGTCGGATGATGCGACCAATAGCTTGATTCACAGCACGAGATGCCTCCAATTGATACCATTGATTTCCCGCAAGAGCAGTTTTATCTTTTAGTCGTATTTCATCAAGATATTTTTGCTTCAACATTACTCTAGGATCCATCATCGGTGGATAAGGCAATCCAATTATCAGTACAGCTCGACCATTAGCATTAGCAAAATCTAAGCCTTCGCTGACTTTTCCACGACAAACTGCCAAAAAAATAGCACCTCGAGATTGTGGATCTCGTATTTTTTCATAAAATTCATTAATTACATTGTTAAAGCCATCTTTGGTCTGGGGCTCAACAAAGATAGTCTTTTTTTGAGCGATTGTTGACCATAGTCCTGAATTTTGCCAATCATCTCGACACTTTTTCATAATTGGATAGGAAGGAAAGAAAACGAGAAGACCATCGGGAATCATACAGCTGAAATTATAAACCGTTCGACCTAAGCTTGCGATATATTTTGGATCACTTCGAGTATTATATGAACAGTTGAGTTGATGACCATCGGGACCTTGATTTAAAATACCAACACAAATCTGTGAGCTTTTGACAATATGTGGATTTTCTAGCTGTACATCAATAGGAATTCCAAGCTCAGATATAAATGGCTTCAATGGTGACAGCGTTCCACTTGTTAAAATAATTGAATGCACTCCAAGATCAATTAATTGACGCATTCCGAAACCAGGACTGAAGCACCAATAATTGATTATTTTTCCATCAGACTTTTTGGTAACTTTTTTTGTATTCCATCCATCAGATCTACTATTTTTCGACGTATTTTCTAAACTAATATAAACTTTATAACAATCTTTTACTTCATTGTAAAGTTTGACAGTATTAGATTTTGTGCTAAATACAGTTCGCAAAAAATCACTGAACTTCTGTAAAGCTCGACCCGTACGTGCAAAGGGTGATGTAGATGATGTCGAAAGCCATAAAACGATTTTATCTAGTTTATCAGCAACTAACACCTCTTTTCCTCGTGTCAACTATCATTAAAATAAAAAAAGACAATACATTACAAATCATTCGTATTAAAATAAAATGAATTACATTACCTCTGCTTTCTGTAATAACTCAAATATATAATTCCCAGGAAATGTATCTCCTTCGGGTTTACTTAAAGTAATTTCATCAATTGCTTTTTCCAATGATAAAAACATACTTTTTAATATACATAAATCTTCTGCAGTAAAATCTTTTTGAGCTTCTCCGTTGAATCCGTCTTCAAAATTAAAATCGCCATCTTCACCTTTTGTAGATTCGTCAGCGATACGCTTCATTACTGCTGTTATTTCGTCAATGCACAGTGCAATATCAGTGCTGCTGAGATCAAGAGAAGCTGCATCTTCACATGTTTTTTCAACATTATGAGCTTCGTCGAGTAAAATAACATGATTTTGTAAATCTATTCCTTGAGATCTTCTTGTTTTTGGATCTAAGAGATAATTGTAAGGCATAAAAGTGATATCTGCACTTTGTTTTAATTCTTTAGCCATAAAATAAGGACAACATTTCATTTTATTTCCAGCCTTCACAAGGTCTTCAATATCACAAATTTTATCTTTAAATACAGGATCATCTTTTCTTGAATAAATAAGTAAACAAATTAATTTAAAAATTAAATGAGCATAATTTAAATATTGATGAGAAAAAAATAAATAGATGAAAAATATACCTTAGTTCAACATTATTGTGATACAAACAAGTCCTTGATCGCACTTTAAGTTGACAAAGGTGTATTTTATCAGCAGAATTTTGCTCTTTAGATACTTCTGGATGAATACAAAGTTGATCTCTAGATCCAATGACTGCCACTTTAAGATGTTTGTATGCAGTCCGTTTTAATTCTTGCATTACTTGTGACAACTGTGAATGGGTTCGAGATGCATAAATAATTTTAGGCATTGCCCAATTGAATAAAGCACTATTTGCTCCAGCATCTGAAGGAGTACCGGCTGCATTTGCCAAGTCATTTTTTAATCTTTCAAAAAATTTTCCTCCAAATTCTGATGATTCTATTGCTCCTGAAAGAGCTTGTGCTTGTACCTGAGCTTTTCTTGTCATCAACCAACTTAAGGATGAACATAAAAGACAAAGAGTTTTTCCAGTTCCTATTACATTAAATTTATTATAACCTCAAAAATCTCAAAACTTATAAAAAAAATTAAATAATAAACAATGTCATTGAAAGTTAATAAAATATAAATAATTATTGATTACCTGTTGGTGATTCAAGTACTCCATGCTTCCTATTTTGTAAACATTCAAGTACTTTAGACATAAATACCTTTTGCACCTCATAAGGTTCAAAAGGAAAATTGACCATAACTCCATTTATATTTATGTCAGGCATTGTTAATAAAGGTAATTAATTAATCAATCAATCATCTCTTATTAAATTTAAACATTAATTTCTCAATCCATACGATATAAATATAAATGATTAGCAAAATAATTAAACAAAAGTCTGAATAACAATTGTTCAGAAGTTTTGGCGCCAAAATAAAGTCAACAATTGCTCAACAGCGCCACCAGATAATTCAAATAGAGAAGAAAAGCTACTCAATTTCCAAAAATTGTCAACTCCTAGAAAAATGATTTAACATAACTGAATTTAAATTATAACTAATATATTTTAATCTTCTGTATTCATTCAATAAATATTTTTTTAATCTTGATAATTTACATAAGTTGGCATTATTCCATAGTGTTACCAACTCGATAAAAATGTACTGTTACTACTTGGGAGGCCACAATACATAGAAAAAAATCTAGCCGTACACTGTTTTCTTTCAATGTACATGCACGTATAAAAAAAAATACAAATCTGTCATAAAATAATTCTCCAGTACATGAACGTTTTTTATCTTATACATTAAATTTGATACATTATTGAGGTTATCATTTGCTCATTATCATTAACAGAATGATTACATTTTGAACCCAAAGTTTTATAAAAATTTGCAAAATTTAATATCATTTATAGTGAAATACCTCAGTAGAAAGCATCGAAAGTTTTTAACGATTACTCAATAAAATAAATTAAACAATTCATAATGCGGTTAATAATTGGTGATAATGTTGATTATGTTGCCGAATGGTCTGCAAAATATGTGATGAAAAGAATCCACGATTTTCAGCCAAATGAAGATAAATATTTCGTCCTTGGCCTGCCTACAGGTAAAAAGTTATCTTATATATAATGAATGATTATGATGAAATATTTTAAATATGTATATTTTTTATAGGCGGTACACCGTTGGGAATGTACAAAAAGCTGATAGAATATTATAAAGCTGGAAAAATATCATTTAAATATGTCAAGACTTTTAACATGGACGAATATGTTGATTTGCCCCGAGATCATCCAGAATCTTATCATTATTACATGTACAATAACTTTTTTAAACACATCGATATTGACCCAAAAAATGTTCACATTCTTGATGGCAATGCAACTGACTTAGTATATGAATGTGATGAATTTGAAAGAAAAATAAAAGAAGCCGGAGGTGTTGAATTGTTCATTGGAGGTAAAATATTCTAATGATTTATTATACATTAGTCATAATTATATTTCATAATTATTACATTTAAGGAATTGGACCAGATGGCCATATTGCATTTAACGAACCTGGTTCGTCTTTATGTTCTCGAACAAGAGTAAAAACTCTTGCTCAAGATACTCTAGAAGCTAATGCTCGATTTTTTGGAAATGACATCAATAAAGTTCCAAAACAAGCTTTAACTGTTGGCGTGGGAACTGTAATGGATGCTAAGGAAGTTATGATTTTAATTACTGGATCTCATAAAGCATTTGCACTCTATAAAGCTGTGGAAGAAGGGATTAATCACATGTGGACTGTTTCTGCATTTCAACAACATCCTCGAACATTATTCATTTGTGATGAGGATGCCACTCTAGAATTGCGTGTGAAAACTGTCAAATATTTTAAGGTATAAAATTAAAATATAACAAACTTTCTAAGTTAATTAATTAATTATTTTTCCCATCGATTGATATCAGTTGTTATTTACTAATAGATAATTCTTTTTGACGATAGGCATTGAGCGAAGTACATCGGAAACTCATTGAAGAAGATAGTTCCTTTCCTCGTCAACTCGTCAAATAATATTTCAAATATTAATTATACATATATCACGGAGGAGATGAATTTTGATGCAATTGTCACGTTGTAAAGTTTATATAAAATAATTTTAACTGCCATTTGTATACAATATACAAAATAATGCGAGAGTATAACAAATATATTTTCGTACTATTAAATATACAGCGTATTAGTGTTATTATTAACACATTACTATTACCTTAAATTGAGAAGATCTTATTTTATTATTAATTGGTATTGGTATTATTTTATATTGAACACTTTTTAAAAATGGATTCAATGATTAAAAAACAAGAACGAAAAAATATTATCAAAAACTAATCTAAAAGTGAGAACCAAAAATAAATAAGAAGAGAAAAAGCTTTCTTTAATCACTCAAACTCAGTCTGTACACTCTTATCATTACATGGAGGTCTGTGATGTAGAGAGCCGTATTTGTTAGCCATATTTACAACTTCACGAAGAACACTATTTTCCGTTTTGAGCTTTGAATAATTTTCTTTAAACTTAAGTTCGTTTTCTTCGTCTAAAGAAGCAGCTACCCTCATTACTGTTGCCATTTCATGAATTTTTTCTGCTTGACTTGTAATTATCTAGAAAAAAAAATCAATTGAAAATAAGTGAACAACTAAAAGTGATTTAAAAGCTGCAGTGAAGACTTACATTAGCATGCTTAGCATTATGAAGCGAAGAAAAATCAGTTTTACTACTTTTAATGAGCGTAGCAGTTTGTTGACGATATTTAGACATTATTAACTCTAAAGCACTTTGATGCTCTTCAAGAGCATTTCTCAATTCTTTGTTTTCAGCTTGAAGTTCTCGTAAGTACTTAGTCTCTTGTTGAATACCAGCAATTAGTTGCTCTCGAGGTTTTTGTTTTGCTTCAGCATTCAAAACTTCTACTTCTTCCTGGTATTGCTTCATATTATCAATTTGGCTACAGACCGATTGAATTTCAGTGATTAGGTTATCTGCTGTATTTTCATGATCAGATATTCGACCAACAAGCTTTTTAGCATCACAAATTATTTGTTGAAATGTTAAAGACATCTTAACACTTTTATCATTTACACTTTGTCATTTATTATTTAATTATTATTTTAATACTATAATTCAATGATTTAGATGAATATTGTAGTTTAGATGATTGGCTTTATTATTTTAGATCGATATTCATCCGTTCATTAACTAAATGTCATTTTGTGAGTATTTGTTATTAACTATTTAAAATAATTTGCTCTTATTTAAGTAGTAATCACATTGTACTTTATATGTACTGACATATGCTATAACGGAATACGTATGTGTATAGGAAGTAGGAAGAATAAACACACATATATGGTCTCGAAATCACAGATGGCATTCTATGTGCATTCTAGCGTGTTGTATTAATTTATTTTGGAGTAAAATAAAACAATGTAAAAAATTGGAGTAAAACTTGACCTATTGGAGTAAATATCACAATGAAAATATTATACTTATCTTTCTTTTATATTTAAAATTTATAATAAATCATAAAATTTATCGTCTTTATATTAAAAATGTATTTATTTACGTTTATTAATTCAAAGCTACGCACAAAAGTGACTTAAATAGATTTTTATGTCATAAATTTTTCTCATTTTAGCACAGTGCGAGGTTTTATATAGATTCAAATGGTTCAAAATAAGTCAGAAAATTGAATAATAATAAATAAAATTCAATGAATATACATTTACAAATTTATTAAACTCTTGAAGTAGTATATTCTGAAGGGAATGCGAATGTGTGCGATCCAAGTGCATTCACAGTTGGCAATAAACCAGCATTAGGAATAATGTTCCATGACAATGTTAAAGTCACATTTTTGTTTCCTCTATAAAAAAAATTTTTTATATAGAATAATAATTAACACAGTAGAGTCGAGACATGATTGATAATATTAATAAAACTTCATTCATTTATGATTATCTTTCATAATCTTATGAACAACGATTAATTAAATAATTACCTAAGACCATTGCCATCATCCCAGAAGTAATATTTTGTGTTCATGTTTTTAAAATCAAGAACTGCATTTTCACCTCTTAGAACTATTTTATCCCATAATACAACCTGTAATAGGATAAATATGACATTATGATTGTGCTAGTTCAGTAATTCAACAATTTGCTTCATTGTGAATACTGGAGAAGTGTGAATAATATACCTGATTTATTTTATTAGCTTCCGTCTCATACTCAGCAGTAAGATAGAGAAACAGCTGTTTAACATTCCAGTTGAACAACGGAGTGAGATTTATAGTAATATCATATGATTAAGGGCTTTAATAGTATTATAAATTATGAACAACTATATGAATTATTTAAAATGTAATAATAAAGATATAATAATTATAAAAAGGATATCAGTTTGAAGATCAAATGTTAGGAATCCTAGGTCATTTCTTTCCCTAGATGCACTGTAATCTGGTACATTTTTCCTGAAAAATAAAAAAAACATAAATAAAATGAATAATAATTTTAAATAGTAATTATCGTTATGCATAGAAGCTAGTGTTTAATAAATTTAAAGTAACTTGATTCAATAAAATAAATGAGTTATACAAACTGCCATCCCGTTCTATGAGAAATGTAGGATACGTGAGCAGGTTATTTTTTTAACATAGAAAATTGATACTTACACAACAACTTTAACCGTATTCAGTGTAGCATTTGCCCGGTAATCGAAAAAAACAGTGGAAAGAAAGCAAAAGAATGTTAGGAAACCGGCAACACTAACTGTGTACGCTACGATTGCGTTAACTCTTGTGAAAACCGAATGCATTTTATTATTTTATCACTATCTTGTTTATATTCAATTATTTAAATATTAATAATAACGTATAGATTTATCACAAATAATATATTCTACACTTAAAATCGCTTTTTTCATTGCTCGTCAACTTTTGGTAAAGAAAATCTTCAACGTCATCAAATCACAAACGTGGTTGAAATTTGTTCATCCATTCTTGTTATTATTCCATTGGATTAGTATCTTTCTTGAAAAGTCACCTTAATGTTTTGGTTTTTTTGTATTGGTAAGACCTGCCAGTTACTTTTCTTTCTTTTATTAATTTGACATTCACATAGAAATTTTAGAGGCATAGATTTTATTATTAATTCATTTCGACTTTCTGCATTAATGAGTTTTATTTTTCTCAATTGTTAATTTTAAGACTGGGCTCAAGTCACGGAGCTGACTGATTCCTCTTATCTAAATACATTGGATCGTATGTTTCTAATTTCCCCGCGAATTTATGTTTTTATTTAAAAATTTCTGTCCCAAATTAAAGCTCATTTTATGCTGCAGTACAAAAAGTACAAATTTTGATTATCCAATTGATTTTTTTAACAAAAAAATTAAAAAGAAAATTAAATAATTATGAATTAATTTGCCGCGCTTTTAACGCCAAGATGGCCGCTACGAGGTTTATAAAAAGAAATCATGAATTATTCATTTTTTATTCAATTTGTGCTCATCAAAGTTAGTTTCTGCAATTTTTGCATTATTTTTCTGCCTAAAAAAACATAGCCCAGCTTTAATTTACAACAAAAAAAATTTTAATAATTTGTTTTTGATATGTTTCATGAAAACGAATCTTAATTTCACTCAAAACTAACCTTTATCTTTTAAATCTACCGCATTTTTGTTTAGAAAATAAAGGTTAAGTTGAAAGAATAAACCAGCGTGAAGCATTAAACATGTTTTATGGGACATAAAACACATTATAACATGAACACATGATTAATTTATTGGATTTTGCATTATTGTTTTCAAACTTATAATTGATTATGGCATCTTTATATAAGTAATAAATATTTGATGTTGATCCATTATGAATTACAACTTCTTCAATCTTTACATCAATAATAAATGACTATTTTTTTACAGGACTATTTATCCGGTGAAATATTTTAGAGATTACTTAGTAAGTATTGTTACTTACATAAAAAATATTTTATAAATACATAAATAAATGTATAAGTTCATAATTAGACATAGTTAATCATTTCATTTTCATTAGTCACAAGAAATCCGACCAGACGGTAGAGAATTTTTGAATTTTCGGCCTATAAGTGTAAATGTTTCATCAATAACTCAAGCTGATGCTTCTGCAATATTCAAAATAGGAAACACTACGATCGTTTGTGGTATTAAAGCTGTAAATATCAGTTGAATGCAAAAAATAGGTCGAATCTTTTCTGTAATATTTTTTTTATAATTAGGAACTAGCAGAACCTAAGGCTGATGCTCCTGATTGTGGGTTTATCATTCCAAATGTTGAACTGTCACCATTATGTTCATCAAAATTTCGACCTGGTCCTCCCAGTGATCAGGCTCAAGTTGCCTCAAAAATGATAGATGACATTCTGATTGACTCTGAAATAATTAATCTTAAAGATTTATGCATTTGCAAGAACAAATTAGTTTGGGTACTTTATTGTGATCTTGAATGCATAGATTGTGATGGATCAATTATTGACGCTTGCGTAGGCGCTTTGATAGCAGCTTTATCAACTCGTGAGTTTTTTTAAAATGTATAACTTATTTATTAAATATTAACTTAATTTAATGTTAATATTTCAGTTACTTTACCGGAAGTAAATCATAACCCTGATGCTAAAACCACGTTTGTTCATCCGACAAAGCGAAGACCAATCGCTATCAGGACATTTTTGGCATCTTGTACCTTTTCTATTTTTGAAAAGTAAATTGAATTTTGCACAAAAAAATTATTGACTTCCAAGTATCATATATGTATTTACTATATAATATGGATATTTTTTAGTGATTTATTACTAGCTGATCCAACAGATGAAGAAGAAACACAAGCTTTAGCAAGGTTGACAATAGTAATGGATTCAGAAGAGATATTTTGCGTTCATAAGCCTGGTAATTATATAGAATAGTTATGTATAATTGAAACAATATTATATAATATTTTTTTTATGAAGGTGGAGTACCGATATCCATAGATCTGCTTCAAAAAAGTATAGCAATTGCAAAAAAAAGAACAAAAAAAGTTACAACTCTTATAAAAACAGCAATAAATGATATAAGTAGTTAAGTCTGAAAAATATTTAATATTTCAATAAAAAAATTTTTTACAAAGATCTTGTTGATTAAATACTTATACCTAATGTTAAACTAGATGTGTTTTTTTCATTATTCGTAAAAATTCTTCTTGCGATATTTCTCCATCTCCGTCTATGTCAGCTTCATCAATCATCTCTTGTAACTCTTCTTCTGTTAAATTTTCTCCTAGTTCATTTGCAACACGTTTTAAATTTTTTAATGTAATCTTTCCTGTATTATCATCATCAAATAAACGAAACGCTTTCAAAATTTCATCCATACTATCTTTTGCACTTATTTTCGTAGACATGACACTTAGGAATTCATCAAAAGTTATTTCGCCTGTGTTATCAGGATCTATTTCAGTAATTATTTTTTTCAATTCCTCCTTTTTCGGTTCAACTCCAAGAGCTTTAAAAGCTACTTTTAGCTCTTTTGTAGATATTTTACCAGTTCCTTCAGGATCAAATAGATCAAAGGCTTCTCGTATATCATTTTGCTGCTCTTCAGTCAATTCTACTTTGTGAGAATTTTTTCTTTTTGTGCCAGTTTGTTTTTTTGAAGTGCTAGCCTTTAAAAAATAATTAAAAATAGTATATTTATAGTTTCGAAATGATTACTTGGATTTTTATTATTTACTATTCTTACCATGTGTTTAAATGATTCTCAAATGATTGAAGTATTAATGTATATTCGAGTATTTACACTATTAAATTAACAATACCACAAAATCATTGATTATATTCTTAAACAAACAAATAATTGAGAAATTCAATCGTGTAATTACGATTGACAATAGATATGCATTTGTTTGTTTACTCCTATAATGCGTCCGTTTCTAGGCCAGTTCAAGTGGTTTGATCAATGCGTCAGATAGCTTATAATAATAATACATATTTTTGTATAAAGAAGTTGTATATACGCTTACGAATATAACCTCGAATACTTTAAAAATTACGAAATAGTTTTTTCGTTGATTTAAATATTAATGAATTTTCCTTTTTTTTTAAATTGACAACACTTTTAATTTTAAAGAAAAATGTTAAAAAATCGTAAACCAATAAAATCTTGTAAACTATTTTTAATCCAGCCTCGTAAATAATAAAATAAATTGATTTTTAAATTTTTTCTTTGTTCTCATATTTTATTATTATATTTTTCCATAATTAAAGATTATGAAATAGCAAATCGTATGAGAAAATTCAACGTTATCTAAAAACTGCAAAATTAAATGAATTTTAAATAAAGCATTTGAATTCGTTTACACACTACCATTTATCTGATCGATAAGAAAGAATTCTATGTAATAAATTAAAAAAATTATAGAGAACTCATTGTTCATTATAAACAATAATAGTTTTTTCGATGTTTTTTTTAAAACTGATTAATTTGTGAATCTTTATACAAAGTATCAATATTTTTTATTGAATTGCTTGAAGGATTGTTAAAATAAAAAAAAACATTTTTTGAAAAAATTGAAATTTTATTTCTAAAAAAATTCGACCGAAATCATGTTTTTTTGTTTATTCATTACAAGTAATTATAAAACATCATTGTATTCTGTTATTTGTTACTATATTTTCTTTTTTTATAAAAAAGCAACTATTGTAGAAAGAATATATGTCAAAAAATTAATGGAAAAATGTTTACTTTTTTTTTTTTTAATTTTTGTTGACTTATTAAAAAAGCTTAGAGTATGGAGGAAATAAAGACAGCTACAACACCCAGAGATCTAGAAGAGGTTTAGAATGTTGACTTTACGATTGATCTGCAAGAGGAGACACAAAAGAATGTTGATGATTAGCAGATTTCATCTTATTTCGGATCATTTTATTTCTTTTATGCTCTACTTTCTTAATAATATATAAAATAACGGAAAGCTTTAATATTGAATGTTTTTTATATTTGGCTATCTTTTGAATGTGAAAGACTTATGGATACTCAAAATTATTTTTAAACGAAAAAAGCTACGGATCAGAGAAGAAAAAATCGATTGCGAAATTACTGCTGTTTACATTCAGGATGATTCTTCTGAGCTTTCGCACCTGATCTCGTGTTTTTATCTGGACGTTCTTCGTCGTCCTCCTCTTCTTCATCACAATCATCATCATCTTCATCCTCATCTTCGTCACACTCTTCTTCTTCGTAGTCATCCCCTTCATCTTCAAGACATTCTCCTAAAATCGAATAGAGAACAGTTGTTATTGTATTAAATAATTTTATATTGATTGAAAATATGTTTCATGATGATTTTACCTGTATAATAGAGAACCGCACGTGGAACAATGCGTTCTCTTATGTAATGACCGATTTCAAAATCACTAGTCAACAAAGACTTCATATCTTCATCTAAATCTACAGCTTCACTATCGTCTGGAACTAATGATAGAAAAAGTTGAAAGAATTATTCTTTGAAGACAAGTTTAATCAATAATTAATTAATTCGATTATATCGTACCAACAGGAGGTGAGAAAAAGTTGAAAAATGAATCATTTTGAATAGTTTTTGTAACAGTACGGACATGGCCATGTGATTTGTGCTTCTGACTTTTTTTTATCGTCTTGACAGTGACGTTTTTGCCTTTTTTCCAATCAATGACGCATCCTTTACTCTTACAGATTTCAGGACCTTCGAAACTGAATGGATCATTCTTATCTGGTGCGCATTTCATAATATATTCTTTAGTTAAAACAGAATTACAAAAATATTCATTCGGTTCAAAATGGAATTCAAGAACGAAACCCTGGAAAATATAAATAAGTTAGTAAAATTATTTTAAAAATAAGAACTAGTGTATTAATGTCATTAATTACCATTGGATCAGATTCTAAAAGTATCACTTTAATATCATAAAGATGTTTTAAAATAGGTTCGTCATGCTCTTGAACCATTTCATCTAACATTCCAACGTTCTTGAATAAACTTAGCCAAAACTCGGGAATTCCTTTGACATCTTCTTTTTCGCTTCTATCAAAAGAATTAGAATGAATTGTTATAAAAACTGAACTGGAAACTACTAAGTAAAATTAACATCTTTTTAAATTCTAATTAACGTACTCATTTTTTTTTTCATCGACATTTTCGATCTTCAATTTGTCTTTGACATCATTAGGAAGATTTTCATCCTCCTCATCTGTTTCCCAGACACATTCCTCATCAGTAGGTTCATAAACACCTGAAATAATGTTGCTTCTTTTTTCATAAAGCTCTGAAAACATTTTATTATATTTGCATTCAAGAGCATGAACTTCTTCATAAAATTTCGCTTCAATATTAAAAAATGACAGCTGGAGCTGCTTTAGAGCTTTAATCCGTCGTTTTATACATTCTGGAAAATTCTAGATAAAAAGAAAAAATTAATTAATCATTAATCACAGAATAAATTACTGAATTAATTTACCTGTGTTTTTTCACCGGCTTGAATCCGAGCCTGAATCCTTGACATTATATCCGGTCGATTGATAAGGCTATTGGTTTTACGATCATCATCATCTTCAACGGACTCCATATCACTAGGTACAGCCTTTTCAGGATCTGTCATGGCACGAACTATCAGACGTCGAGAAATAGCGAAATCAAGCAAAAAAAAAATTAAAAATAGCCATTCAACATAAACAACAAACAGTTAATCATCGTTTGAATTCACAATGAATTAATCTAGAGGTTATTGTCAATTATCAAGAAGCCGTTACAAAGGCAAATCATTTGGTGATGAAAATTGAGGCGGTTTTTGATTGATCGTTGCCATTAGTGATTAAAATGATATCCATTCTTCATGAATCATTTAAATTTGTTATAACAATGACTTCTTTCACGTTAAAAAAGGCAAAAAAATAACGAAATAATGGGAGAAAAAATTACGACTTAAAAAAGGTATATTAAGCACATGGAGACCTTCAAGATCTAAGTTGAAATTAATCAAAGCAAGAAAAATTTTTTTATGATTGTTCAAAGGATTCTTCTAATGTGAGAATTATTTATTAGAGAAATAAATGGGAATTTCATCATAATGGATTAATTATTAAATACATTTAATTGGCTTTATACTTACTTGGTTGATTGCTAAAAGCCGGAATATGGATGAAATGAAGTGTTGCGCGTTAAAAGAGTTGTGTGTGAGGTGGTTTCCAAGTGGTGTAACTTCCTGTTTCCAATTGTCTTGATGCATATGGAGGATTCCATTCTATGTTCTAGTTTTAGTTCATGATTGAAAATTTAAACTGTTATTTGTAGAGATGTAATTGAAGAATATTTCGAAATATTTAAAAATATATTTAATTGTATGAAATATGCCATTTTAAATATTTTTATGCATATAAAAGATATACATCTATCGATTCTTGTAAGCGTGCATAACAATAATTAACTTAAATTGTAACTATTTTTTACTTTAAATAATCAATAAAGTCATAACAATAATAGGCTTGTCGTACTTTGTAGTAATAAATGTTTAAACAAATTCTGAGTAATTTCATTTTCATAATAAATTATAAAGTCTTGTAATTTTTAATTATTCAATTAAAGTATCATCAACTCTTATATTTTACGTTATTTAAAAATAATAAGTCAATTAATAAATAGAAATTGATATTTCATATTTTTTATTCTATTTTTATTGAATTATAAAAAAATTTTTAATCAGTCACTACAAATAGTTACAAAGAATTCCATAAGGTGCGCTGGATTAGTATCTAACCTAACAACCAATTGTATGGCAAATGGTGTATCTTCGAGCCAATATCTGGTCAGTGCTCGAAAGAACACGCTTGTGTAATAACGCGTAGAGTAAATTTGAACATTCCACGTGATTGTGTGGGTATGTTTTGTTATGTCGGTGTATGTAATATGTATAATCGATATTGTGAAACTTGAATATTAACTATACCCAAAAAGTAATGGCCAAAAATACGAATTTAATAAAATTTATAACGATAACTGAATGAAATAAGTGATTTTTATGACATTATCATAAAGCAATAATATTATGGTTGACAAAAGAATATACTGTTACTTGTTTTTATTAACATTTTTGGAATCAGCACTACAAATAAGACCGTCCTTTCACGGTCACAACAATGGTAAATTGTCTCTTATTCCTCTTGATCATCATCACATTTATTTACATCAACTAAAATTGATATATGTTTATTTATTGCTATTAAATTATTTATAAAGATAAATAGAACTAGTTTATGGGGTTTTTACTATGAATCCTTGTCATAAATTTGAATGAACTCCGTGCAAAAACATTCGCTATGTCATGTAAAATTTTCCAAACCTATAATTTTTAGTGCTGAAGGTCATCAAAGCAAACCTTGACTGAGAGCACCTGAAATAATTGTATATTTTGCACATTAGCTCAAATCTCATTTACACGTCTTATCAACTGATCTTTCTTCAAATTATTTTTATGTTATTACAGGTTTTGTTCAAGATGACAATGAAGTCCACTATATCTTGGACAACATCCCCATTTCAATGCACAAAGTAAGAAATAATTTTAAAATTACTTATAATAAATTAAATTATAATATTTTTTAGAGATAAAAATTTTTTTTAAATTATTTTATATTAAAATTTATATCTCTTATTCATATTTCGAAATATTGTTTTTTGTTTAAACTATTTTCTCTGCATTTTCTATTACAAAAATATTATATTATGATTGAATTACCAACTATATAAATTCAGAGTTTCAAGGTTATGAACAATATTTGTATAATATCATCACACTTATAAATGATTTATTCTTTTCTTTCTTATAAAGCACGTATTTATTATTCATAATTAATTGAGTTTATTGATCTATAAAAAGATTAAATACCAATAATATTTCTTATTCATGAATTTTTTTTGTAAAAAATATTCAAGTTTTTATATAGAATTAATATTATTTCGAGTTTCAATAAAATTTCAACGAATATAATTCCAAGATACAAGTAAAATCATTAACTTGAAAAATCTAATTATTTGTTTTTTTTATAGGATTTTGCTAATGCACTGCATGGGCCAGGGTAAGCATCTAAAGATGAAATCAATGGTGAGTTTAAAAATAGGAAAGGTTACTAGTAGTTCTTGGGGTATTTACTGGTTTTTTTAAGGCTTTCATTTATCTTTTTTGACTTGATACTAACATTGTATTATTCTTTTTTGTGCCTTTCCTATTTTAGAACTCATTTAACTGTAGTATTAACCCACTAATTAATTATATTGCAATTAATTTATTGCTTGTAATTATCCAACAAAAGGGATACTTCGATCGATGATAAAAATATACAGGACTCGATACCGTACATCAAGTTCGAGCCGGATATTTTAGATTTTAAAGATCGGTGAGTGTTTTATTTAATTAAGCTTTTGAATTAACGTTGAAACTTAATTTTAATAATTTTTGGAATATTTTAGACAACTTGGAGTGCCGCATCAAGAAACAGTATTCTTGATAAATAAAGATCACAATCGAACGATTCATTTGACATCAATATCTGGAAGTACACAGCATTTTCACTCATCTTTTTTTCAAGATAAAGTGATTCCGCCTTTAGGAAATACAACATTCAACGTTGTGTTTCTTGGTAGAGAGGAAGGTGAAGTAGACAGTCATCTGCATATTCGAACATCTGATGGAACATTGAGATATAAAGTTAGAGGATTGAGTACAAGAAGTCCATATCGGCTGCGTCCTGTAGTCGGCGTGAAACTGCCATTAAATGCATCATTTATGCCATTTATTCACATGCATAATCCTCATCCTGAACCGATCCAGGTGATCGAAGTTTATAGCAGTGGCAGTGAATTCCAGTTAGAATTGCCATCAGGCGAAGCCGAAGGTCCTCGAGAATTATGGGAAATTCCTCCCTATCAAACAAAGCCAATAATTCGGCTACATTTTAACGCATTTACTGAGAAAAATCATACTGCTTATGTAAGATTCAAAATAAATAATAGCGTTGAAGTGATGATTGTGGCAGTAGAAGTGGAAGTAGGAAGTGGAGCTGGTCTTCATTGGGGCGGAAATTCAGCTTGGATTAATTTAGGTATTGGAGGTTCACTTCAACCACCAATTCATTATCCCATAGTGTTGAAAAATTCTGCCAAAAAACCAGTTAAAGTGTTGAATGTTATCAGTACACCAGTTTCGAAAGCACTAACCATTGATTTCGAACCAACAATCATCCCAGGTGATACGGATACACCAGTAACTATTGGCACATTAATTTATGATTGGAAGGCTGGTTTAGAAATGAATCATTTGAAAGGTAAACTTTTGATTAAAGGTGTTGGACCAGGAGGGTCAACACAAAAACTCTCAATTCCTTGGAATGCAGAAGTTCTTCAAGGCGGTCTCGAAGTAAATACTACAACAACACATTACTTTTCACCATTTAAAAATCAGCCACGAAATTTTACTGTGGTTAATAGATTCAATCTTCCGCTTGCTATAACTAATGTCTCATTAGCTGAGGACGCAAGATCATTTTTTAGCATTAAAAATTTCGTTCCACGAGTTTTAAAACCCGGACAAAAAGCTAATATATTTGTTTTAGTTACAAATAATCGGAAAAATAGTAATAACAATCTTATTAGTAGTAAACTAGAGTCGTCGATATTTATTTATTCTAATGTCTCGACGACCAAAGTGCCTTTACTGAGCTATGATGGTAAAGTTAGAAAAATAATACCTGGAGAACGTGAAAGTGATCGTGGTACTATGAATTTTGGTACTGTTGGAAGTGGAACAGAAATTGAAGCAATTTTTGCTTTAGAAAATAAAAATCCCATCAGTATAGAGCTTCATGGTTGGGGTGTTAATATGCCTGGTGCTGTTTTAGAATTAATGGGATGTCAAAGTGGTCCCACGGATCTCTTCAATAAAGGAGTGAAAAACATAACAGTTTGTAGCCATACTGGAAGTCAGAGTATAAAACCAGGATTTCTGGCAGTATTTAAAATAAAAGTTAAAACTCCGATTGTAGAAGAAGATACTATTGTTGGGGATGTTTTTGTAAGAACAATTTATGAACGATTAACAGTTCCAGTTTACATGCAAGTGGCTCATGGAAAAATTTCTATTAAAAAATTCACTTTCACTGATTGTTTTCCTGGTTCTGTTTGCATGCAGCAACTCAAAATTCATTCGACATTCGTACGATCAATGAAGATAACATTAATTGAACCAATTCATCGAGATATGCGAGTCAAATATATCCCACCGAGTGAAGAGTCATTACCGGTGATTAACAAAGGAGATAATAATGTAGGAACAATTGTGATTGATCCTTCAGTAGCGTGTAAACAGCACTGTTATTTAGGTCTTTCTTTAAATTCAACAGCCGGTAATCAGTGGTTAAATACCATGAGTTTGCCTTCTCACACAAGAGATTCAGATTTAAATTTATTAAGTTCTCGCTATACCAAGTACTTGAATTCTACTGGCTCTGGTGGCATGTGGGACAACATTACCATGAGATTAGATACAACTGAAGTCCGGGGACATCAATTTCATATTAATATAAAACCTTATTGGCCATCACTTGTATTGAATATGAATGAAAAACATAAAAATAAGAGTACTTTTACTTTTTCACTTACTCAAGTTGGTAATACGTCTTTTAAAATGATTAAAATCCATAATCCAAGTACTAAACCTTTAATAATTCAACTGATTATGGATTGGGCATATCCTCAAGGTACGAGACTTTATCATTTACTTCCTAGTAAATTTAAATCTGCTTGTTATGACTGTCCATCAACAATTGACGGAGAATTTAAGCTTCTTGATGATGGAGAAGAACGTAAGGCATTTGAGAGAAATTGGGACGTGACTGTTGCACCAGATTCTTTACCTCTGTTCCTCAATCCAGGAGAATCTCGAACAGTTAAATTGTCTTATACACCTACTCAACCTGCTCCATCGTCTGGATTGCTTTTTATTCGGAATAATTTGACAATTTTACAAGTAGTAAGATTATCAGGACGTGGAGCACACGCACAGTTTAAATTTGGTAATCGAAAATCTGGATCTAATACACCTTTGCTTTTTGAACTGGCAGAAAAACATCTAAAAGATTGTGAAAGAGAGCGATCTCGTAAAAATCCTATTCCTAATCTCACAGTCAAACGATCCTTTACTGCAAGAAATACTGGAGAATTACCAATTGATGTTTATGGTTTTTATATTAATGATTTACATTGTGAAGGATATGGTTTTAAGGTTTTAAATTGTGGCTCATTTAAATTAAACCCTAATGCTACGAAAAAAATTGAAATTGCATTCACACCAGACTTCACTCTATCGAGGATTGAGAGAAAACTTTTAATACTAACTAGTCTTGGTACAAATTCTGCTGATTCTGACATTCAACAAAATGGAATGGTACAATTATCACTTTTAACAACATTACCACCTCATACTCTAGAAACTTGTGCTAGTGTTTTAATGCGTCCATCATGGGAACGCCCGGTTCAATGGGCGGCTATAAGTTTTTCATGTATCTTCTTAATGTGTATTTTAGCAGCATCATTTTTAGAAGCTGATAAAATTTTTCGTGCTGCTCTTCTAGCAATGTCAAAGACGAGTGGTGTACAACCACCACTTGATTTACGGCATTTGGCAACACAACAGACAGTTGCTTCAAGTCGAGAAAAGCTTGTTGATGAAAAAACAAACTGTAAGAAAAGAGATGAGCCAGATTGGAATTTGATGAATGTAAAAAGAAGTAAAGAAAAAGAAACTAAAGGTTTTATTAAGATTCCTGATTGGTCTGCTGAAGAAGAACGTAAATTTAAAATGGACATGGAGTCTAAGGAAATTATGAAATCGGATGAAGTATTGGACACAGATAATTCAACGTTAGTGTGTAGAAAAAAGAAAAGGCAAGTAGATTTGAATGATAATACTGAAGTAGATCAAGAAAAGAAAGTTTCATTATCAAGTAAATCAAGTCCAAAAGTCAATTTTAAAGTTAAGAGAGATGAACATGAGCATATTTTATTGAATAATGAAGTGAGAGAAAAGAAAAAAATTCAGCACAATATTAGTAGTAATTTTATTAATAATAGCACCAATAATAATAATAGTAATAATAACAATAATAATAGCAATAGTAATAATATCATTAATAGTAATAATAGTTCGTACAAGAAGTATGAAGCAAATGCTAGTCAGAAGGTTGCCCACTACTCAGAAGAGGATACGTCTTCGACAACAACAGAAAGTTCTACCCATGAAGAATCGGCTTTTAAAGATCAGACATTTCATAAGCCTGAAAAAGTATCAAAAAAACAAGGAGGAAAGAAAAATAAACAAGTTCAAAATTCAAATATTATTGACTTTAGAGATAGTTATGAAGGAGATTGTGATGATGATGACTATGAAAAAGAACGACAAGACAATCCAAATCGTTGGAAGATGAATACTAGTAAATCGGTGACTAAAAATCACTGTCAATCAATAAAAAATAGTAATAATGAAAATAATATTAATTATAAACCAACAAAAACGAAGAACCTACCGAAGAAAGAGAAAACATTGCAAAAACGACGAAGCTCAGAGAAAAATTTAAAAGTTAATACGAATCTTGAAAAAAAACCAGAAAGAAGTGTAGCTCAAGTACCTCCATCACTTCCTCCACCACCACCACCACCTAAATGGGGAGAAAATCGTGCTAAATTTAGTGACGTTGTTGCTAGGAATCCTGACAGTATATCTCCACCATATTTATCAACTGGAAAATTTACTTTGATGAAACGTAATGAAACTATCAAGCCTAATGCTTCTGGACATCCAAAAGTGGATCTGAATAAAGGAACAAATGAAAATAGAAAACCAAGTAATGATTATTCCGAATCGACATCTAAATTCAACATTGATAATAACTTGAATGGTATTTTAGATGATCGTAAGTTTTATTACAATAATGAATCGATTTTAAGCAGTCATAATCATCAACAGCATCAGAATCATCATAGATCATCTAATAGTTATTTTATTAACTCATTAGAGCAGGCTTATGAACCTGAGTTGATCCCTTATGATGATTTACCAGAAACAGATGAACCTTTGATGGAATTAGAGAGTCTAGAAGAGGATACACGATCACCATTATGGACTGATAGAAGTCCCATGATGAATCTCTTAGCTGATACAAGTTCTTATTCTGAACTTGAGACTCTAAATCACGTAGACAAGTTAACGAATAATCTTACAGATTCACTTAAAGACAATTGGCTCACGGTAGAGACCAATTGGGAACCTTTGTATTCTAGAGGTGCTGTTGGTGAAGAAAGGAGTGGTGTTTGGGGAATTAATACTGGAGGTGTTTGGGCTGCTGCTCCTTGGGGTACACCTACACCTCCTACGCTTCAAGTACCATTACTTCAGCAGTCGGAGCAGGACGTACAGGTAAAGATTATATAATTCTCTAGTAAAAATGTGTGATTTACTATGAGATTAGAATGTTTTTATGCTTGTAGGAGCATTCCGGGTTTGATCCTTTCAGATCTCTGAGTACAATATGGACGCCGTCAACAAGTTGGGACACAAAACGTGAAAAATAACTGTTTTTTGTACTTTCCATGAAAAAAATGTATAAACCAAGCATGATTGTGATAAATGATTTCATTAGATGAGATAATTATTGAGACGGTTGTGATAATTATTGAAAAAAATACGTAAATTATTTTACAATGAAAGAAAAAAAAAGTAAAAAGCTTTTTTGAGTGATTTCGATAGCTTTTCGATTTATAATCGCACAGAATTATTATTTTTAACATCGTTTATTTTGATTAATTGTTGATTTTACATTCTTTAAATTTTTGTTGTGAAAAATCCTTGATTAAAATTCATTTATTCATTCGAGTTTAATAAAAAAAAATTCAAATTTTGAAATGATTTATTTACAAGAGAAACCAAAATATAATGGAGTTTATGATAACTGAGTGAACTGTACCTACTTATTAAGACTGCTCATTGTTGTGTTTAAATAAAAACAAGTCCTCTCAGTCTTCAAATTAGCTTTATTTTTAATTATATTTTCCAAAATTCTAAAATAAGCTATTTATATTTATGTAAGAAATAACTTTTTTTTTTTTTATAAAACAGATTTCAGTTGATGCTTAGGTGCTCTTTTTACGGCAGAAATATGTGGCTTTGCATTTTGAATCCTTCTCAGCATCATCTAAAAAATTTTGTTATATTATTTTTACAAATAACTCGTCTTAATAAACTTTAAATGTTTTTAACAGTGTAATTATATATTATGAAACGATTAAAATGTTTTTGTTGCAGTTAATAAATTAATATCATTATATAATTCGTTTCTGTCTCTCGTCTTTATTTTCATTGTTCTATACTGATCGTTATTTTTAACTATCGTGAACTTATAATGATAAAAATATGATAAAATTTTTAAACTTTAAAAAAATAACTCATTATTTTTCTCTACTTTCATAGAAAAATATTACTACAATATTAAAAGTAATAACAATTACCATATTTTCTTCCTCAATCTTTCTTTGAAGTCTCTTCCGATTGATCGCTGAACTACTTGGTCTATTTGGCACGGTTTGTATCTGTACACTTTTAGAGGGTGTAGATTTAGCCATTATTTTTCTCAATAAATATTGATTTTCTCTTTCAATTTTCATCATTTCATTATTTGTAAAACTCATATTTTTTCTAGTATTTACACTTGTTCCACTTGATGATACTGAAAGTGAAGATGATAAATAATTTTTTTTCCTTGTTCCTTTCAAATTCTTTTCCATATCACTCTCTTCAGAATTATTAGATGATTTTGAAGCTGAAGAATATGAATATGAATTTCGACTTATCACGGAGGATCTTGTGGTAACATTGGTAATATCTGATTCATTAAAGGATGCATCAGAACAAAGTGAGTCATCACTATATGAATAATTTTCTTCATCGCTTGAGTTTTCAACACAATTATTAGCATTTTTGGCGGGATCATTATTAATTTCTTGTATTGTGAGATCTACTTGATCGTTAGTACGATCATTCATACTGATAAAAAGCTTCAAAAAGAATAACTAAACAAAAAGATAACATAAATGTTCAAAACACATGCAGTTATAAATAAATATTGATTAATGTATGTTTGGATGCTATGGCAACGTTTGCTATTTACTGCATTATCACAATGAACATGAAACATTTTAATATTGCCCTCCTTTCTAAAAGATACATATTGATTTATTCATGTGTGGTAATGGTTGAACTAACACAAAATATTTGAAATTAATATTTATTATACATATATATTATACAAATTATAAGAATATTTATAAATTTTATTAAAGTAAAAAATATAAATTTAATAATTTATTTGTTTGATTCACACCATGTAAATGCATTTGCGAACATTTTTAACCATGGAGAGAATTGGTTTTCCCAGTTGGGAGGAATGTAAGGCCATTGCCACATGTCTGTGCATCTTTCTGGATGTGGCATCATTGCTAGATGACGTCCATCGACTGAACATATTCCAGCAATACCGTCTACAAAATTTTATTAAACAAATTAGACATTTCGAATTTTTTAAATACCTGTAATTAGACTCATGTTTATAAAACTTACCGACACTTCCATTTGGATTCATAGGATAAATTTCTGTAGGAATTCCATCATCATCAGTGTACTTAATTGCCAAGCAATTATTTTGTTTTAAATCTTTGAGAACTTGATCATTTTTAAAAGTAAATCTGCCTTCTCCATGTGCAATCCACACTCCTAAAATGCTTCCTTCCATTTCTTTAAGCATTATTGCTGGAGATTTTTCAATTTTTACTGTACTCCAACGACATTCGAATCTCTCAGATTTATTATGATCTAACACAATATCAGTATTCTTTTGTTTGCTTCCAATCCAACCAAGTAGACTCATTAACTGACATCCATTACATACACCAAGACTAAAGGTGTCTGGTTTTTCAACAAAAGCATCAAGTTGTTTGCGAAGAAGTGGATGGAAAAGTAAACTAGCTGCCCAGCCTTTAGCAGAACCTAAGACATCAGCATAACTAAATCCTCCAGGGAAAATAACTCCTCGGAAATGATCCAAAGTCACAACTTGTTTCAAAAGATCCTGCATTGTTACGTCCCAAACTTCAAAACCAACTTTTGCCAGAGATGCAGCCATTTCTCGATCTCCATTAATTCCTTCTTCTCTGATAACAGCGACTCGAGTTTGGCTGCGCAAATATGCTTGCTCGACAATCGGAGCTACAATATCAGGATTAAAATTCAATTTATAACATGGAATCTTTCTATTTTCCAACATATTAAATTCTTCCATTGCACATTGAATATTAGTTTGACGTTTTTCCAATTCATAACTAGTTTCTTCCCACATTTTCATCATCTTCAAAAGCTGTGATTTGAAAAGTTGATCACCTCTGACTTTAATCATAATTTCAGAAGACATTCCTAACCCTTCAGATGATCCTACATGAAATGCTGGCACTTTGTCGTTTTCAAACATTTTTAAAACGTGATCCAAATCATCCGTATTTACTTCTAAAACCCATCCAACTTCTTCAGCGAAAAGAATATTAATAGGATCACATGACTTATGTTTTACATCAATCTGTAAACCACATAATCCAGCAAAAGCCATTTCCAAAAGACAAACAATCAGTCCACCATCACTCACATCATGTCCAGCAAGAATTAAGCCTGAATATATCAGTCTTTGGGTTACGTTAAAAGCTCTTATTATGCATTCCGCATTTTCAACATCAGGAACACTATCTCCAAGTTGATTAAACACTTGTGCAAGAGCAGTTCCACCAATTCGACTTTTTCCTTGCGATAAATCAACAAATACTAGTGCTCCTTTTTTACCTTGACTGGGATACTTAAGATCTGGAGTCACAACGTGTTTGATATTTGGACACGGCGCATAACAAGAAACGACTAATGTTCCAGGTGATTTAACTATGTCATTTTTTACTCTAGCAGCCATACTGAGAGAATCTTTACCACCATCTATTGCAATTCCAAGCTTGTTCATAAGTATACACATTTCTCGGCATGCATCATATAATTTAGCACCTTCTCCAGGTAGTTTAGCTGCCCACATCCAATTTCCACTGCATTTTATGTCTTTAATATCACTAATTTTAGCAAAAACCATATTAGAAATTGCCTCAATTACTGTCATTCGTGCTCCAGCAGCTACATTAACCATGCCTTTTATCGGCTGTTCTCCAATTGACGTAGCAATTCCTTCCAATGAGAAATGAGATATAGCAGTCACAGCTACATCAGCTAAAGGAGTATGAAGGGGCCCAACACATTGTTGTTGAGCAATTAATCCAGTTACACATCTATCAACTTTATTTGTTAAATAGCGTTTGCTTGCAACCGATGGCAATCTTAACACTCGCTCCAGTGCTTTACCGATATCTAAGTTAGCTGGCAATTTAACTGGTTCAAGAACTATAGTTTCTCTATTCATTCTAAACACTTTTTGAGGCATTTTTCCGAGTACTAACTCTAAATCTAAATCCACAGGATGTCTAATATTAGTATTTTGATTATTTTGAAGATATTTAGAAGCATCACAATCAGCTTCTTCAGATAAAACAATTTTTCCTGATCCAGTTACTTTACCAACAAAATTAATTGGACATTTTTCACGATTTGCTATAGACTTAAGGATATCAATATCCTGTTCTTTACATAAAATGGCATCATTTTCTTGATATTCTGCTCCCCAGAGTTCCATCGTGCTTATGCTAGGATCACCAAGTTCAAACTTTTTAGTAAAAATAACAGCTCCAGCTGGTTCTACGAGTTCTTTTAGTACATTACCATTGCCTCCAGCACCTTGGTCATGTATGCTAAGTATTGGATTCACGGATCCCATTTCTGTACAAGCTCTTATTAATCGGTTTAATTTCTGCTCCATTTCTGGATCACCTCTCTGAACTGCTCCAAAATCAAGTTCTGATTTATTGTCGCCTTGGACAACAACTGAAGAAGCTGCACCACCTCCTACACCGATTCTGTAAACAGGGCCACCAATTTTAATCACCTCCATCCCCTTTTCTGGTACTAATTTATTCGTCATATCAGCATCTACCATTCCCACTCCTCCACTGAACATAATTGGTTTAATCCATTCTGTTCGTGTTTCTTTGTAAGTCATTCCAAACGTTCTAGCGAAACCACCAATAACTGGTTCTCCAAATTTATTACCATAATCTGATGCTCCATTACTTGCTTCAATAATTATTTCTAAAGGAGAAGCAAAATTAGATGGATATGAACTATTTTTATCTTCCCAAGGTAAATCATAGCCTGGAATCAGAAGATTTCCTACAGAATATCCAGCAGTTCCAGCAATATAATAACCTCCACGTCCACAACCTTGAATATCTCGAATTCTTCCTCCTGTTCCAGTTGTTGCTCCACTAAAAGGTGCTACTCCAGTCGGAAAGTTGTGTGTTTCAGCAGTAAAAATCAAATGTCGTTCGATGTCATCGAATTTAAAATTACTAGCTTGATGGGTTTGGCTTGGAATTATAGTCCGTGCTCGAAAACCTTTAATAGCACTACTATTATCACTAAACTTGATTACATTATTACCGTTTGTCCAGCTTTGAGTATCTTGGATCATGCTAAACAGGGTTTCTCGTTGTTCTTCACCGTCAATGATCATTTTTCCACGAAAAAACCAATGACGACTATGTTCACTATTAGACTGAGCTAAATCAAAACATTCCACACTAGTTGGGTTTCTTTTTAAAACATTCTTAAACAAATTAGTATAATAATCTAGATCCCAATCATCAAATGCAAGTCCTAATGTTGCACTTACTTGCTCTAGAGCTTGTCGTCCATGTTTTAATATATCAACTTCGTACCAATTTTCTGGTTTAAAACCATGATCAAATGTTTCCAGAGGTTTTAAGTAGCGGCACTCTGTCATTTTATCGTGCAAAGCATTAACTATTTGCTCTTCCAGAACACCTTTTATTGAATTTTGACATTTTACAAGGTATCGTGTGGCTGCTTCGACTCGAGATATTTTGTCCAATTTCGTGAATTTAAATATTGACACAGCGTTACTAGAAAATGCTGTTGAAAAATTTAATCTTGGTCCTATTTCGATTATTAAATCATGCTTTGATGGGTTCAAATTGCTTGAAACTTGAAAGTCTGAAGATTTGAATGGTGAATTGAGTACAAACTTAATTATATCCAATTCTTTATCTGTTAGTGGTGATGAGCTTTCGATATAATAGCATAACTCTGATTCCAGGTCGCTGATTAATGGTGAAATTTGGGAGATTGCTTCTAGCTTTGATGATAGCTTTCCTGTTAGTAAGCCCGGAGATTTAAAAAATCTGTAGATGACCATGTTGATAACTAAAATGATGAATTAATCAATGTATATCTGAAAATTTAATACATTATAATTAACATTAGAATAAAAATTGTTCTAATTATTAAAGAAATATTTATAATTAATTTTTGCAAAAATATTACTTGAAGAAAATATTCTTAAAAAATTTGAAAAATTAATTTCTCCAGTTCACAAACACTTCAATATCAACTTTCAAGTGCAATGAATTCTTTTCATGTTTGTTAAGATTTGTTCATCATCAATTTATGATATAATGATGATGAAAGAATGTAATAATCACATATCTTGATTGCTTAATTGTAAAACAAGTTAAAGTATGATGAAAAGTATTTTGATGTTCAGTTCAAAAGTTCAAAGATTAGCTACGTCATAAATAACTTACACAGGTCTACAAATATAGAATTGATCTTGATCAATTAGCTTGGAATTTTCCATGCGTAAATTTATGGTGTCAGAATTTTTTTCATGTAAATAGTATGTGTATAAAAATGACAAACATTTAAATAACAAAAAAATAAGTACTTGGTAGCTGCAACTGTTTGATTAAAATTAATTCATTATCAGCACTTAAATATTAATTATCATTTTAAATATTGCCCTGTGTTGTTATTTTAATTGTTAAAAATTCTCCTATAGCTATTATTGATATAAATAAAGAATTATAAATATTTTATACAATCTAAATATGTACAGCTTCATTTATTGCTTGGGCAGACACGTGTTGTCAAAAAACACGTGTACTGAAAATATTTTCGTTTACTTGAAATGAGCATAACGTAAGTAGGAAGTTACCAGTAGTGTCACACTTACCTCAAATTTTAACAAAAAAAATCAATCTACAAATTTACTAATTTCTAGTGTCTAACAAACACGAGAGACTAATTAAAATATCTTATAAATATCCTGATTGTTACATTAAAACCAAGCATTTGTAAATAATATATATACATCTGAGAGGATGATTTTGCTATCATCGGCTCTTTCCGGCAACTTGGTGATTGGCTTTCATGTTTAAACCATCCCAAAAAAAGACCAATAAAAACGTTTCTCTTTCTTTTATACATACATCGTAGAATGTAATAGGAAACTATGAGAAATAGGTAAACAAGATCAAAACAATCCGGTATTTATTAAAACTAAAAAAGTATGTATTAACATTTATTTTAAGAATTAATAACTTACAAATTACTTCATTTATTCTTGATTTTTAATTTTTTTCAATCATCAATACTTGTCCTTATCATTTACTTTGTAAATAGACATTTATATATCAAATTTTGTAGAACATAACCTCATACTCGTTTTTATTTTATAGGAACAAAATCGTAAAATAAAGACCATGCTTGATTGTGATAATAGATTCTTTCAATAATAACAATCAATAATTGAAGTTAGACATTGTTATTTAAAGAGAAATAATTATTTTTTAATTTACAACCATGTGGAGCACTCGATCTCTTCTACATCTAAAACAGTGTTTAAGATTGACTAGGACATTTTTAACTGAATCTTACAGCTGTACAGAAGCATGGAATCAACGTTTACAATCTCCTATCTTGAGTAAAATAAAACCACGTGATTTTTTCATTGAAATTGACTCAAGATTACAGACAACAGGAAAACTTGGAGCAATTGATGTTGATATCTATGCGAATACAGTCAATCATATTGATTCGGTGGATGAAACAATTAATGTTCTTCATCGTTTTCGAATGACTGCTAATACTTCAGATACTTTTGACTCTACTCATCACGCAATCATACGATATTTACTAGATTGCAATGATACAGAAACTCTTTTACATATTCTAGATGATCGTTTAAACTATGGTATTTTTCCAGATCACTTGTGCTATAATCTTATGATGGATAAGTTTATTAAAGCTCAAGATTATGTATCAGCAGCTAAAGTAGCAACATTTTTGATGCTTCAAGAAGATAATGATCATCCAATTTGTAATGCTTTGGCTGTTTATAGTTGTTATAAATTTTTAGAAAATCCTGATGCTTGGGTACTACCTCCACCAGAACCTGAAATTCCTGATGATGAAAAGACTAAAATTCGAGTGTTTTATTTAAGAAACCCTTTCTTTGATGATCATTTTGATCTCAGAGAGCCTAAACATTTAGTTGGAAAAACTCTAGTATTTTTTGGCAAATATTACAAAGATACTCCTCTAGGTCGTACTTGTATGCTTCGTGGTTTTATTTTACATGAAAAATACGATGAAGCTGTAAAATTAATTGATCATTGGATTCAAAATTCTACCAAGGAAGTTATTTTCAAAGATACTTTACCGTTGATTAATAAAGAATTAGATGCAATTCCTGAAGAAAAAATCAACGATAATGTTAAAGTTCTCCAAGAAAAAATAAAAGAGCTGGAAAAATGTAGTTTAAAAGATGGAAGTATTATGGAAGAAATAGAGATGAAAATCAAAGAAGCAGTAGAAACTCGTACAGCAAAAGATATTGAACATCAGCTGTCTGTAAGTAAATAATTAATATTTTTAGATTATTTATTATGATTGTATGCTTTTTTTAACCTGTTGTTTTAGATTTACAAACAATGGGATGAGAAACGAATGGCAGTATTAACTGCTCAATTGAAAGAACTAGATAAAGAGAAAAGGCTCGCACAAATAAAAGAAATAAAAGAAGATTTAGCAAAACGTGAAAGACTTCTAACATTCTATGAAAATGAGGAAAAACTGGAACTTCAAATTGAGAAGAAATTGAAGTGGGAAGAGGAAGTTTATGGTCCCCCAGTTGAACAAGCAACGATATTAGATGAGGATTATATTCCTCCTGATGTTACATCAAAGCCTGCGATACAAAATAAATAATTGAATATAATTAAGTCATTTACTTTTAAATGAATAAATTATTATCCGTTGTTTTTTAAAAAACATGAACATCTTTTCGTAAATTTCACATTTTGTCATAGATAATATGACTTATAATGAAATGTAATTTTTTATAAATCAAATTTATATATAATTATCTTTTTATTAGATATAAAAAATGATAATTTACGAAAATTCAGCGTTATATGATGACTGGATTTAGAGTATTTTTAGTTCACAATAAAAAGTGAAATCGAGTAAAACTTATAAAAATATGTAATTACAATATTTTATTTACAGTTTTTAATATTTATACCTTGACATGATTTTATGTGATTGCATTTATTCTATATAACAAGTTTAAAAAAAGTTTTAAATTAGCATCATTGGCTATGTTTATTATTTGTGATGTATTATTTTGATCCTCTCTTATTTTGAGATAAATATTTTTATGAGATATTTTAAATATTTCGGCAACTTCTAATAACAATATGAGCCGTTAATAATTTTTTAGTGACTAATCATAATTTTTTATTGGCTAGTTGTGCTGTTAATGATGCAGTCTCTTGTCTCATTTGTTCTAAATCTGCAGTAATTCTTTCTAAATTCGCTTCAATGTTCTTCGCAGATTCTGCATCAATCTATAAATTAAAACAAAAAATTTAGTAAATATTTTAATAAATAGTAAATATTAATAATTGTAAAGCTCACTTGTTCTTCTAAATCACGAATCTCTCGCATAGTTGCTCCTGTTTCTTCTACTAATTTGACAAGCTCACTACAATCAGAATGTAATGTTGCCAATAATTTGTACGCTTTTCGAGAAGCTTCATTATTTTTAGCATCTCTGAAAATCATTTCATCAACAACGGTGAACGATCTTTCTAATTTTCCAGTCAAAACATTTATTTCTTTTTGTATTTCTCGAGTATCTCCCAAAACTTTATTTATTTCATCCTTTTGTTTACGTACATTATTAATTATCTCTAATATTCTTTGAGTATAAGCAGATCTATTAACATCTTTGGGAAGTTTTGCTACTTCAGACATTAATTGGTAATATTGCTGGTCTTTTTGTTGACATTCTTCTAGTAATTCTTTTTCTTTTTCTCTTAACTGACGTAATTCGTCTAATTTTTTTTGACTTGTACTCTGAAAACGAATTTTTACTTGAGTAATATTAATAAATTACTCGGAGAACAAATATATTTGTTTTTTATACTTACAGTTTTGGCAAAATATTTTTCTCTTTCATCTCTATACTGTTTTATTAAGGGAACACGATGTTTTTCCCATTGAGTTGCTAAATTAATAAGTTTATTTTTTTCAGCTTCAACTGCTTCCTCTAACTTTTCTACACTATTATCTGGGTCTTTCATTAATTCATATATTTTAGCATCAATATTTCTTTCAGTTTCTAACTCTTGCATTTTCTTCTGTTCTTCTTGTTGTTGAGCCATTTTTTCTGTCAACTCTACTGATAATTGTTTTATCTCACTTTGTAAGACTTCAATTTGACTGCGTAAATTCTCGCAATCTGTTTTCATTTGTTCAATTTTTACATTCTCCATTTCTTCTTTATTCTCTTCAGACGTTTCTACAGCTAATTTTGATATATCAGATGATAATTTTGATACTTCTTCCTCATTTGTATTTTTTTCTTCACTTTTGGAGGGTTCTGGAGTACTTTCAAGTCTTTCATTTAATAAGAACCTACTCATCAGTCTTGTTTCATTAAAACTAATTGTTTGTTTATTATTATCTTCTGATTTTTTAAAATCATTCAGGAATTTTATTCGTTCTGACAGATCTAGCGGTTTGGAATGTAAAAGTCTAGCTTGATGAGAAATAATTGAAGGCAAAAGTGTCTCTGGATTTGTCAGCTGATCGCATATTGATGGTTGGTATCTTGTTTGATATTCATTTAAGGTTTCTAAAAATATAAAAATAAATCATAAAACTCTTAAGTAATTTTTTTAGATCCTGTAGACATAAAAAAATATATCAACAAAGATGATTAAAATTTAAACAACTTTTTTTTATCAATTTTATTCAATTATTTTGAATTTACCGTCTTTAGTATCTATTAAAGTTTCTTCAAGCTTCACAGAGGTATAAGGCATCTTTGTGTATCCTCCACTCGATGACTTATGACAATAATGAGGCAACCAAGGTTTGCTTAATTGCACTGCAAGAATACCAGCAATTGATCTTTCCAATTCCTCAAGTTTACTTAATGTTTCATGTACTTCTTTATCACTTTCTTTTGGTAATTTTTCTAATAAAAACATGAAAACTCTTCTTAAGTCTGCTTCTGAGCTATAAAGGAAAGTTTGGATCCCAATATCTCCACGATATCCAAGCTCCTGATGGTAAAACATGAGGTTTAATGAAGAAAACGTTGTACTGTTCCTGGAAATATGTGTAATTTTGTTTGTTTCTTACTGAACAAATTTGAGCAAGATTTGAAGCCATTCGAAATTTAGCTGCCATATTCTCGGGAAACGATCTTGATAATTCTAGGCCTGGGCGAATTATTTCTAAACATCTTACAGTAGCTTCTACCACCAATTCTGTACTGAATCCGCCCATATTTGTGATATTATCATCGATGTCACTAGAATTTAAAAACATGTGATGAACTATACAGAGATGAAGAGAAATGGATGGTGAATTATTAAAAAAAAATCAACTAATTTCACCTAATCAGATTAATAATTTTTATATTAAAATAAAACAATTTTTATTATAAATATTCATATTGTTGATATAAATATTACTCACCAACCAATTTGTTTCAATGTATGAATAATAATATTATCAACTTCCTCCATTTTAAAGAGAAGATTTTATTTAAATAACTTTTCTTGATTAATAAAAAAATTTTTTGACAAAAAATAATTCATTCGATGTATTTTTTGATCAATTTTATTTACAGGCATGGGAAAATTTTTATATTTTTTCACGCGTGTGTATGTATTTGATACTAAGAAGTAAAGACTTGATGTGATTAAAAAAATTCACAGAAGTTTTTGCAAAATTAAAGCAAACAAGTGACTCCTATTAAAAATTGCAGGCTTATGAAGGTAATATAATTTTTGGGCTATGGCTGTGCCATCCATGATTGTCAATAAATAGGATTCCGCATTAACTAACTGAGACGAAAGAACAGTGGCGCGATATGATAGAAAATAAAAAATAATTTAATTGTCTTGATGTTATGTTCTTAATTTTATAAATAATTTAATATTATTTTCTCTCATTTATGACTAAATTTATCAGAGGATTGATAGGGATAATTTTATAAGGAGTAAATTATTTTAACGGAAACAATAAATAATTTCAAACATGAAAGGTAACATTTATTGCGAATAAACATTTTACATTGAAAGGACACTTGGAATAGAATGCAATTAGCAGCCGTTAGCAGGTTTGTTTCTGTTTGTTAAAATATACATACATAAAATCGACTTGTATTTAAAATAAAAAAGAAAAATTTTCACTTGGTAATAAAGTAGCCACATAAATCCAAACAAACGGCATCTAATTCGCAATATTACAGTCAATATGATTGGAAACACCCTTTTTTCACATATATAATAACTATAATAATAACATTAATAGTCGTACAATCAGATATTTTAGTCTCTTGAGAGAGCACTTTTTTTCATATTTATAAGTAGCTTTAAAAAATTGATAGTTTATTCTTTACATACTGAATCACACTACATGGATAATTCATTGCATTATTTGAAAATTCCTTCAATATTTTTGATATTTAGGAATTGTAGAAAATGTATCAATTGACAATAATAAGTGTGATAAAGTATTACATGGTATACCATTGTAATTTTTTCAAGTTCACATACTGTATATTTCAATGTAAAAATTCAAAATTGTTAATAAAAAATAAACATTAATTATTTATCAGTTTTTCTTGGCTCTCTCTTCACTTTATGACCTTTCAAATAATTATAAAATTGAATATTACAATTAAAAAGTATCAAGAAATAAGAGAAAACCATGAAATTCTGAATTCATTTGACAATTTATGAAGATTTTTTCTATTTTCTGTTTTCAAATAAAAAAAATTTTTGTTGGACTAAAATGATAATGTGGACAGTCTATATGAAACTACTTTCAAGCGTTCTGTTATTCATTTGAGCAAAATCTAACACTTCTTTCATCTCAATAATAATACAATTAAATAATATAATATTTGCATTACAAATTATCATCTATTGAACAAAATGCAATTTTTTTGCAATAATATAAATTAAATAAGTCATGTTATATTTATAATTACAGATTAAAGCATTAAGCGAACCAGCCTTAATCATCTATCACTCTTATTATAATCTCTTTTCGTGCGTACTGTAAGAAGCACGGTAGGTACATTAATTTTTGTTTAATAATTTTTATCTTTATAATTATTGACAATTATTATTAATTCTACATTATTAGGTACGGTTTTTGCGATAATCGTTGTATGATAGGATATTTTCCCTACTCGCTTCTTGAATTAATAAAAGGGCTTTCGTAAACTACAAGTCACACATTAATTGTTCATTATCTAGTCATTTTTTAGTTAGTACTTCAAAAAGCAGAATTGTTTTACATAGTAGGGATTTTGGTCACACGCATACAGAGTATATAAAGGTATTTTTTACCACAGCCCATTTAACGATACACATTATTGATTACGTACATTTATTAATGTCCAATAAAACAATTATATGATTATTTTGCATAAAACAGTTTTTTTCAGTGATTAGATTCTATTTTTTTTCGAGAGAGAGAGAGAGAAAGGAAAAAAAGTTAATAATTAGGATACATAAATCGATTGAGTTTGAGATTTGTATATGTAAGAAAAGTCTAGAACATGATTTATAAAATTTGTTTGTTTTTAGAATCAATTTTCTTATTATGTAAAATTGTTAATGTTAGAAAATGGTTTATAGTTTGTGTAAAATGCTCCAGAATGTGATTTGAAAGTTTTTTTCTTTATATCTTACAATTGAGTTAATGAAGAATTAATGTTTTTATTTTTGATAGTTATCATAAATATAGATAGAATATAAATATTTTTATAACTATCTGAATTTAATTTTTTAAAGAAGATCTTTCTTTATTCTGTAAAGTATTAAAAAATTTCCATTTTTTTCGAAGTATTGAAGTAGAAAATCTTATAAAACGTATTTTATATATTAATAAAAAATTATAGTATTTTTTATTTAGAAAACTTGTAATCTTTCAAATATTTCTGGAACTTTCTACGAACTTTTTTTTTGTTCATTTCACAAAAAACTTTTACAGGAAAATAATATTGTTCTAGACAATTTTAGGAACACATTGAAGATGATATGATATATAAACAATCTTCATCTTCTCTCACTAAAAAGATATCTTTACATATTCAATACAAAATTAGAAATTCAAAAAAAAAAAAATAATGCAGTCTACATATTAATATTATAAGTTCACACCTAGATTGTCTACTTTCATAAAAAACAGGCTTGTTTGTTTATTTAATACGAGCAGTAAAAATTGTTTTATAGTAAATTTCAATGAGGATTTTTTAGTTTATAATAAATTAACATAACTAAAAAAATACGTTGGAAAAATTATCGATTAATTTAATCAAATCGATACCAACACTAAGAATCAAATCAAAAATTTTTAAACATTTGATAATAATTTTAAAAGAACTTTATATACAATTAATTAACGTATTCACATTAGTAGTTTTCCGTTATGAATTTAGAAAAATTTTTTAGCTAAAATTTAATCAGTCTAAGTATATTACTGTCATTCCTGTATAAAATGTATTTGATAAAATGCAAAGCGTCATACTTTTGTTACTTTTCATTAAACAGAATTATTGGCATCTTAAACAACAATAGATTTAGAATTAAAAATCCTCCTTGGGGTTTTCAATCTTAGTTTATATTAAATATCAATAATTAACCTTTGTAGTTATTCCGTTAATTAATTAATAATAATGATTCAATTCTCGCTGCAATTTGTCCAATTTTTACATAAAAAAGTTAAATTTTTATTATAATTATCAACAATTATTTGATTATTGGTCTGAAAATTTGAAAAATCATAAATCGTGCATTTGTTTAATGATTAATTAATTATCAAATCATCTATTAACATGAATTATTGATCATTCATCACTGATTAATCGACATAAAGTATTTAAAAGTAACAAAATTATCAATTATTTATCAATATAAGTCATTTTTTATATGGTTCTTTTTTAACGACTTACACGTGCTTCTTACCTCAGACTACGATATATTAAAAACCCAGTCTACATTAATCTAAAACTTTTCTGAATATTTTTCTATTTCATATGTTTTGTTTATTTCTCATTATTTCTTTATATGATAGTCACTGAATATTTATTATTGGTATTTAGTTTTTTCATTGTTACTAATAATATTATTGTTATATTCAACGGTAATATAGCTATTCATAAATACCAGACTTTGAAATTTCACATTGAGCCATCTATAAAGTTGCAACTACGTGGAAGCTTAAAAAAGTCATCAAGAATAAGAAAACAAGTACATTTTTCAATAATTTTTGTTACCTAATCGTTCAAATTTTTTGTGATTTCTACTTTTATAAATATTCTTGATACGAAAATCACACACACGAAAAAGACAACGATCATAATGTCACAAATTAATCATCTTTACTAATTTCTTTTTAAATCGCAATAAGAATAATTCAAAATAGTTTTTAATTGAAATTTCTCGATCGATATGTACATTACGAGTTTACAAACATTAGTTACTACATAACTGACAATTATCAAGAGTAAATTTCAGTTTTGCAATATTTTTTTGATAAGTCGAAATATAAAAAACTTAATTCTAACCATTCTAGCTCATCTATTGTTTATTAGATAAATAAATCAAGATTATATATAGAAGACGATGAAACTATCAATGCATTATTTAAAGTTGATTCAAAGTCCACTAGAAAAATGTAAAAAAGCATCTTTAATATCTACAGGACTTGATTTTATATAGGAAGTCATTTGTGAATCTCTAGAACTTTATAAAATTTGTAGAAAAGCATGAAAAAGGCCTAGAATTTTAAAGAATAAATTAAGCTGATGGTTAGACCATATTATTCTGGTTAGAAATTTGTTTTAATCTATTTTTTTTTTTAATTTCCAATATTATTGAAAATTTAGTTAAAATTTAGTAAAAGCTTCATTTATGAGTTTTTCTTTTAAATATTAGATATCAGTACTATTTTTCATTGTTTAGCGCCATTGGATTATTATTAAAATAAGAAAGAATAAATTGCACCCTCAACACGATACAAGATTTATTATTTCTTTAACAACCACTAGATTAAATAGTTTCAGCTATCATCAGATATGCAGCTTAGTTGAAATTATTTGTTCTTTATTTAATTAATATTCGCATTGACATTATTGGTTCGTTTACTTTATTATATACTTTTTTGTCAGATGTATTTGTTTTCGTTGATGAACTAATTAATCATTAAAGTTCTGTCACTTTATCGCTTGTAATAATTTTTTTTTTCATTTTCTTTCCTCTTGTTTCGTGATTATTATAGTGGGACAGTAAAATCTATTACATTTCATATATGATATACACATAAATATCACATGCAATTTAATAGTAGGATTGTCGGACACGTATCAACACTTTTCCCTCACTAAAATTAAGTTTCTAATATATAAATAATTGTATTCAAAATCTAACATTTCTTCCTTTCTCTCATGATTAAATAATAGCAATAATTATTAATTGTCGTTATGATTTGTTATAACATTTTGTTTTTTGTTAAATTATTAACTTCTAAAACTGTACGCGAGTATTTTTTACTAGCATGTCTATAGACTAACTCGTGCACGTTATTCATTTACTGATTTGTACACAAATTCTCGAAAACTGCACTAGAATAGCTATTAAAAGCATTGTTATGAAAATCTAGCGACATTTTCAGAAGAAAAATTGTTGATTAATAGTTAAGTACAGTAACAATTTCTAATTATCGAATTCGACAAGTTGTCAATTTGATTATCAACCATGAATTCAATTTAAAATTAGACTCAATAGCTATTGTTATTTTTTGTTCCATTTGACATTCGATGATTTATTTAGGCTCCTATTCAGTAGTTGGCATTGGAAATTATCACAGTTGTAGTGAATATTTTTTCAAGTATCGTGTATGTGCCCGAAAAACATTAAAATAAAGCAGAGAGAGAATGCTACTCTGAATTTTTAATTGATAAATAATGGTATGTTGAATAAATAAATAGTTATTATTTGTAATGACTCTAAGCTAGAAATTACATTGAAAAATATTATAAAGCAAGAACGTAGCGTGTCTTGGGAGATTTTTCGAATCTTTTAATTCAACATACGAAATTCGTTATGAAAGCCCGTAGTATATTTAACGCTATTAAATATATGAGTCTATTCAATGTACTCAAAACAGCAACAAAACTCGGATAAGAGAGAGAAAAACACAACGGTGACATTATGACACTATTATTCTTGAGAATTATCCAGATCTACACACATCAAGACATAGACTGCGATGGACGTAAGAAGGGCCTTTTGGTCGCAAACATCTCATGTGTTTTAGAATATTTTCAATTATCTGAAAATCCATTATAAAATCTACCAGGACAACACTTCTCTCTCCTCCCTCTTATCAATGTCAGAGGCTTACGAAAAAAATGGGTATATGCGGGATGGACAGCCCGTTTTTAATTGCTCCGAAATACTAACATTAACATTTAATAGTTATTACTTTATGAAAATTGGATGGATAGGTACGTTTCCTCCTCCATTTAATTGCTTCCTCTCTTTTTTTCCTCCCCATCAATTTATCACCGCTTCTCCCAGCATTCATCAATACGATTTCTGTCTGAAAATCTAATTATCTAAGTTTTGATGACACTCACACGCACGCAAGTGGTAATGAGGAAGGCCACACTCAACTATTCTAAACAAATAAAACTTAATAGTGCCTAAAATTCTTCAGTCAATGTGATTGCACTCATAATAATAACGCAACATATATTCATATTCTCTCCACCTTGACTAAGTAGCAGCTTTTCTCTAGGAAGATCACAAGACAAGTACGAAAACACACCGGCTTGGTATATTTAATAATATTTTTTGTCTTCTTTTACTAAAGAAGCTCTCAGCTATCAATAACTTTTCATTCTAAATCTCTATTAATCAATTTCAGACAACAGTTTACTTTCGATAAATTTTTCCAGATTTCTGGTAAGTGGTTATTTTTTTTTTAATAAAAGACATTTTCCTCCAATTATGTACCTATTTATTATTGATTGGAAGATTACTTTGTGCATCTTCGCGAGTCGGATGCTTGCTTATAGCACCAACTAATACTCGTTTTGAGGTATTATAGACTAAAAAGAGAAACAATTAATTTTTAAAGATTCTTTAAGTGAACTAGTATTTTTTACTTTACGTTAAAAGTATTTTTAAGCTTGAACATTACTGTTCCCAGAGTGGACGCAACGGTGAGTAGATTGAGCTGACATTTGTTTGTCGATTAATCATTGGTGCGCAGATTAAAAAGGAATTTTGCTAAGTACTATTATTATTAATATTACTTGCTAGTATTGATGTCGATGTTGTTGAACAGTTACCTAAGTTATTTTCGGTGTTGTCAGCAACGTTTGATGATTCTATGTCTTCTTCTTTGTCGACTAGAAGTAACGCAACATCTTTTGAAGTGTCAATTATTTTTTTCTCAAAATCTTTGTCATGAAGTAGCGTCGCTTGCATGGCATTAAACATAGCTGTCCTTGCGAGACGTGAGGCTTTTGTCAGTTCGCGAATACTGTTTGCCAGCACCAGAATATCTTGAAAAAATTATTATTATTTATTTTATTATTCTCATCAATAAATTATGAGAAAGATAAAAATTTTTCGAATTTATAAAACTTTTCTAAAGTGACTTGAATAATTTTAAAATAAAAAAATTACATTATTCAATAAATGGCTAGAAAATAGTTCGGACTTTAATAAAAATTTAATCATTTCTGAGCTACATAACTTTTTGATTGACATTCATACAAAATGTATCTCAGAAATCGAAAAAAAATTCTGTTTACATAATTTTATATGTTATTTTCTCAAAGTTAAATGAATATTTTCCAACAATTTTACCTATTTTTAAATAATTTTTATTAAATTATACCTTTGTCATCATGAATAGAAGTGCAATGAGGGTTTTCTTTTTGTCGTTTCGAAGCATGAGTAATTTCCTTTTTTCTACACTCCTGCACAAATTTAATAGATTCCAACCAAATTTCCATTGCTTTGTGAACTCTCTCACTCATATTGACTCCTCTGAGATGTTCCATCTTCAAAAGGATATACAAAAAGTTATTTCATATGTTACAATCAAATAAATTAGTGATATTACATAAAAAAAACAATAAAAGTCAATTTTACCTTAGCAATAAGAGTTATTACACGAGCATGCTCTCTCAAATGATCAATAATAAGCCTATCAGCACGCGAGGGATTCCCTTGAAGCCTCGGGATAGGAATATTATTAGCACTGGTGACACGTTTACCGGGAAAATGAGCTGCTAAACCTGCTTCACATTTTTTTCTTTCTTTTTCTAGTTGTTTAAATTGGTCAAAAGTCTGCTCCAGCCTCAAATGTAATACCGAAGAAGGTCCAGCACGTCTTGAAGATTTTACATTAACACGAGGCCCAAAAGCTCCAGTTAAAACAGAAACGGAATGCAAAGAAGAAAGTGGAACTGCTGAAAAAACATTTCCAGCTGCTCCAGTGCCAATTCCTCGCATTAATCTTGCGTTTAAAAGTACATCTGGAGCAAGCGGGATCCTATGGAGTTGCTGTTGCTGTTTCAACATAATTTGATTGAAGACATTAGAATCCATGGAAGCTCGTGCTATCTGATGAGCAAGATGATTATTGGAAGTAAAGTTAATATCAGGAGTGCGTTCATAGGTATCTATTGGATAGCTACATCCAGAGTTGAGCCTCTTAACACCATTAGTATAGTAAGGAGGAGGTGAAGAAACGTGAGTTTGTGATAGACTCTTGAGATTCTCGCTGTTACTGGCAGTGAATCGTTGATAGTTAGGGTCAATTTGATAATTAAATTTCATTTGGTCCATTGTAGAAGAATTTTGACTATTTTTAGAGTTGTATCTTAAAGATTCTTTAGTTTTGAGCTGGGGACTTAGCATTTTCATTAAATTTTCATCAATTTTTTGATTGAGCATATAAGAGTTTGGATCATTCGTTTCTATCTTTACTCCAGCATACTCGTTCAGCCCAGGATTACGATTTAAAAGTAATGATTTATAATTCTGATCAAATTGCTTTGATTCTACCCTGAATCCACGGCCTGAAACCAAGTTTTGTTGAGGCATTTGTAGATTAACAGCATTTAATATAGAATTCTGATGAATTTCTTCGTAGTTTCGTTGATAATTATTAACAAAGTTTTGTTGAAGTGTAGAATCTGCTGGAGAATAATGCTGATGTGAAGAATTAGATAGAAATCCAGAATCACCACTGAAATCAGTCATAGCAGAGCCTGGACGATGATAACTGGTACAATTAATAGCATTGTAAGTATCGTGTGTATTCATTAATGGCGCCATGTGTGCGGAAGTCGCTAGATTTGTGCTCATATCAGTTTGTAGAATCTCCGGCTCGTGCAGTGGCGGCATAATTGTATTAAAGTTAAGATCAAAATTATTTGGAGTCGGAAGTCGTGAATAATTCTCAAAAATATCATCGTTGTAATCAGAATTTAAAGTCTCGTTCCAATTATTAGTAGGCTGTGGTAAATCGCAATTAAAGCGTGGCATATCGTTGACTGGATTATAATTAATGGAGTAATCGTTAGAATTAATCACTTTTTTCATTGAATCAATTGTTTTATGATTTGGATAATCATTTCGTCGATCATTCCTAATCGCATAATCGTTCAGACATAAATCTTCTAAACCATTGTAAACGTCAATTAAATCACGTTTGTATTGGCTGTCGATTTCTTGTCCAAATAAATTCGGTTTTTGATAATTCGGTAATGTTTGATTAAATGATTCATTAGCATTGTTATTTACATAATTTGCATGATAATTGCCGTTAGATTTTATATGATAATTATCTATTTCTCTTTGAGAGTAAACAGAATTACCATTGTAATGATTGATGTAACATGCTTGCTCGTTGATAATTGGCTCGTCATCTAAAATTTTTGATACTAAATCGTTTACCATTGAATTATTCAAATCTTGAGTCTCTTCATCATCAAGAGGCATCTAAATTAGTGGAAAAAAAGTTAAATGATGTCTTATAGAAAATGTATATTTAATTATTAGAACTGACCTTATGATTTGTATTTCTATTCATTAAATCGTAACTCCATGGATTGTACTCATTGCATCTGTTATCCGCTAAATTTCCTGGTGAGTCGTACATATTGATACCACTTTCAAGCTGCAAAGAAATATATTGGTCAACCGAAAAAAGCAATAAAATTAAAATAGAGTTTTACAATGTTTACGTGAGTGATAATTTACTAGTTTGAAATTAACAACTATTAAATTCACTGTCAATAAATGACAGATAGAGTTTCTAGGCAAAAATTATATTGATGAATGCTGGGAGAAGCGGTGATAAATTGATGGGGAGGAAAAAAAGAGAGGAAGCAATTAAATGGAGGAGGAAACGTACCTATCCATCCAATTTTCATAAAGTAATAACTATTAAATGTTAATGTTAGTATTTCGGAGCAATTAAAAACGGGCTGTCCATCCCGCATATACCCATTTTTTTCGTAAGCCTCTGACATTGATAAGAGGAAGGAGAGAGAAGTGTTGTCCTGGTAGATTTTATAATGGATTTTCAGATAATTGAAAATATTCTAAAACACATGAGATGTTTGCGACCAAAAGGCCCTTCTTACGTCCATCGCAGTCTATGTCTTGATGTGTGTAGATCTGGATAATTCTCAAGAATAATAGTGTCATAATGTCACCGTTGTGTTTTTCTCTCTCTTATCCGAGTTTTGTTGCTGTTTTGAGTACATTGAATAGACTCATATATTTAATAGCGTTAAATATACTACGGGCTTTCATAACGAATTTCGTATGTTGAATTAAAAGATTCGAAAAATCTCTCAAGACACGCTACGTTCTTGCTTTATAATATTTTTCAATGTAATTTCTAGCTTAGACTCATTACAAATAATAACTATTTATTTATTCAACATACCATTATTTATCAATTAAATATGTATAGTGAAATTTTTTAATTGATTTAAGTAGAATATTTTGTATTAACATTCAAATAACTAATTTTATATTGCTAAATTTTGAGTTTAATCGATACTTTACAGCATGAGTTTAAATAATCTGATTTATTGATGCCATCTCAGTGAATTCTAATATATCATTATCTTCATGTTACACCTGTCACGATTGTATTCAATATACAATACATATTCTTCGAATCAATTTTTTATTTATTTTTAATCTTTCATTCTTTGAGCTTCTACAATGTATATTTAATGTTGTAAAATAAAGTCTCCGGAAAGATTGTAATCATAAAATAAAGTGATACTCAAATAATGTCATTTACAAAAAGGTCAAAGATTCCACCTATTTACTGTTGCTAAATAATAAAATGGAAGCAAAATTTTCTTGTCAAATTGTATGATGTAGTGTTAAACTAGTAATACTCGGAAAAGAGATACATGTATGTGCAATATTGATGTTAATGGGAAAGGTGAATATATAAACAAAAAAGTGTTAAAATTTAAATATATATATGAACAATATGGGGATATAGTTAAACGATTAGATATCATTTAAGCATTGGAGTACCTTAATGATTTCACTAGCATTGTTCCCGAGAATGGAGGTAAAATTTTGCACTTTAGAGAGAGCCATTTATCAGAAATAAACTTCAATGTTGGCCATTACCGTTTCACTAGCGACTCTTGTTCGCGACTCATGCGCTAAAGTCAGCCACCCTCTCCTCCCATACACCACCCACCGTCAACTGCGGTCATGGTCACGCCATCTCCATTACCGATTGCGTTATTTTTACAAAATTATTACCGCGCTTTTTAAGATGTTTTGCCATTATTTGCATTACTGATTTTATGAATAATAATTTTTTTTTTTATCTTAATGTTTGTTGTACTTCATTCCTTTTTTTTTATTTATATTAATGAATTTTTTGCCAATTTATTCAATTAAAAATATTCAATTATATTATTAGGCATTCATTTAAAATAATTGAATTTTTCTAACTGCTGATTTGAATATTCTAGAATGAAACAATATTTTTAAACATTCTTAAGGGAGATTGTAGGCATTTGTTTTTTAAAACACATTCTTGTTATAGAGAAAAAACAAAAGAATTCTGTTTTTATTAAATAAACAAAAGAATATTATCAGTCATTTTAGAATTTTTCATATAAATCTAGTTAATAACTCAGGATTAAATGAATTACTAGATAATTTAAAGAACTCCAATTTAAATGATAAATTTTTCTGACGAGAAAATAAAAAGTTTGTTTCCTTTAGTTATGTCTTACTATTCGTTAAATTTCCGCGAAAAAATAATAGATAAGTTTTTTAATGATATATGAAGTCTATAAAATTCTTAGTATTCCTGCTACTTTGTAACGGATTAAGATTCCTAGAATAATGAACATTTGTCTCATCTATTTTGACAATAGCTAGACGAAATTTTAATTGCAATGTTGTTTATATTAATAAATTTACAAAAACAAATATCTCTTACAATGATATTTTTATGAACAAATAAAAATTATCGATAAATAACATAAAAAACTTACAAAACTATTATTTTTAGAGATACAGACGCTTCTTCATATCCTTCTTCTATGTAATTCTTAATTTCTGACAAGTTATTTTTTCCTTTCGTAACTCAATAATATAATTCAATTCGGCATAAAAATTAATTAATTTTATTTAATTTTATTGACAGATTATTTAAAACTGAAAAGCTTATAAAGAAAAATTAACTATGTTACACCATGTTAACTTGTCAGAGTATCATGAAGAACTGGAGAAACCGGCGAAATATTTTTTTGAATAGACGCCAAAAACTGCCCTCTACAACTATTTGGCGCTAAATGTATATAAATTTAAATTTCGATATAATGATTGATCATCTTCAAAGCCAAAAAAACATAATTAATGGTCGTTTAATCAATAATACTTTATTCAATAGAATGTGATCATTAGTTATTTGTATAATATATATGTACATATTTACATTAACGAATATGGCAAATTACCAACGAATAACAAATTGATTGCGTTAAGAATATATCATTATTAAATTAATATTATCACAAGCTCAAAAGTAGCTGTTTTATTATGCAGTTTTTTTTTTGCATAATTGCAGGAAAATTGCAAATATGCAATTTATAGCATAATTATAAACTGTCCAATGATTTAGAAGTAAAATTAAGTAATTCAATATTTAAATATACGTGCATGAATCAAAATGCAGTGAAGAATAAAATAGTAAATAAGCGCTTGAACTCAACGCTCGAATTGCCAATTCATTTACTTCTGACACTGTTTGATCGTCATATTTGTACCATCTGTAAGATAATTAGTCTAATTAGTTTTACTCAATTATTCATCACATTTATCTAAGTTAAAGCATTTAGAAAATTCAAAAATCAATAGAGAATATTTTCAATAGTTTTTCTTACTTGTTTAAAGTTGAGTTTTTGCAGAAAGCAGTATAATGTCCACTAATCATATTTCCAGTATGTGAAGAAAGAGCGTAAAGATTATAATTGCAGTATGAAGCATCATTAAGAGTATTGTTAATACAGGAATCATCAGCAAGAAATGATTCTAAGTTGAAATTTGTTATAGGAAAAATCACTGGGGTATCTTTTTTTGCTAAAGCACCGTCTGTGTCAGCAAATCGATTCAAATGGATTATCAAAATTGGTGCAAGCTTTACAAAATCGAATTTCTTTTCGGCATCTCGAGGTTTCTTGCAATTAGGACAAGCCCAGCCAGAAATCACTTGTCGGCTTAGAAAATGTTGGATACATTCCTAAGTAAAAAATGTAAAAGAAATGATTTAATTCAAAAAATGACTATTTTTTAATTAATAAAAAGTAATTAATATAAATTGTTTTGTAACGTATTCTATATCTATAAAAAACCAAGTATGTATATTATTTATAAAACAACGTTTAGATACTTTACTTACATTTAAAGTACACCGACTGGATCCGGGCAAAGATATAGATAAGCTGTTAAAGGTTTCGTATGTAATACTGCGACTACCACAAACTTTACAGCTTATTGTGGATTTTAACTGTCCAATAAAAAGCTTTGAAATGATTGAAGTTTGGCCCTCTAAAGCTTTCCACCATTCTTTTTCAGCTGGGCTTAATAAATTTTCTATCTGTATTTTATTGTCTTTCTGTAACGACACAACATCTAATATTAACATCAATTCAAATAAAAAAGTATTATTTTCAAGCGTATAATTGTTTTTGGAAAACGAAATATATTCAAGATTATTTACTTTTCTTAGGTCATTGTGCATCCATTCAAGGAAGAATGTTAGGAATTCGTGAGAATCTTGCTGATCTGTAGTATCGAATTGGTATTTAAAACTACCAATAGTATCCTGAAGAAAAAATATTTATGTTAATTATATAAAATAATAATATACCTATGTATCGTAGAAAATGTTAAATAATAATGATATGATAGAGAATATGTAAATAGATAGATAATAATTTTAACAAACCTTGAAATCTCGAGGAGCTATACTTCGATATTGACCTCTCCAAAGCGCTTTAATCACATGAGCAAATTCCTCAGCAACTCTTCCATCGGTCTCACTATTTCTATTGGTATTTAAATCATCTTTGTACGCATTGTCGATAAAATATTTTGATAAAAATGGTGTGTTACTTAGGCACTGAATAATTGAATTCATATAACACGAGTTTCCTAAATTTTTTAATCCAGTTATCCCAGGATGCTAAAAAATTCAATAATATTAGAATAAATATTAAACAATTTCTGTTATCAATTAATTCACTTGTTAATAAATTAAATTCGATAAAAAAGTTAGAAATCAGACACCTTTTTAAAATAAATAATTATATGAAATGGCACTAGTTTTTTATACAAATAAACCATGTCGATAATTCACAAAACTTTAACTATTATTTAATACAGTCCATGATATATCCTCAACAAATGAAACTTTAGTATCAATAATAACGACAGCGGAATTCTTTTTTCATCCGTATTAGACATTGTTCGCTATTGCACTAAGAACGAAACGCAGAAAGTTGGAGAAGGTAATGTACAAAATACAATAATAATAATAATATGAAAAGAGGAAGTAGTCACTATTGGATTGAATGAGATTGAGAAGCCTCACAATCTTATGTTTTCTATGTACACGTGTTTCAAATATATCTCATATGTTCTGTTTAGATTAATCTCTTAAATGAATGTACATTTTAATCTTGGGTCATGCACCTGTGTCTTAAAAGCATTCTTTAACTCTTGTATAACGTTATAATAATAATTATATTTCATTCCTAATTTAATTCTTGCTATCAAATGTTAGTTAAAACATTCATTTTTTTATCAGAAAAAATATTTTAAGAGTCTTAATGCCAATATCTATTGACTTTTATGATCTTCAGATCTCTAAGATAGACCTGATATTTTTTGTTCCATATTTATCTTTGTTAAAGAAATATTTTATATATATTTAACTTTCAACTTTTAGCTGATTATATAAACTAAATTGATATTAATGCTATTTCAATATATCTGATTTTAAAATAAAACTTCATTTTGTATATTTTTTTTATCAATGTCCTTTACAGTTATTTTGCTAGTGTTATTCCACTAACGGATAATAGAAAAGATAAAATTATAATAACTTACAGGATTGCTGCTGTCGACGACATTAAAAAATTTAATCTGGACCATATTAAGTAGGATTGAAACTATTTATAATTTGTATGCAATTGAAAAAAAAAGGATGAAAGATGATTAAAGTAAATCCAGTCTTGAAGATTTTAGTCTTAGAATAATTTTAATCAGTTACGTTTTAAAATGTCTCAAGACGTCAGATCATTTTTTTCTTTCGTCCTCTTTTTTTAATTTTTTTATTCTTCTTCTTTATTTTATCCGTTTTATTAATTTTATTACTAATTTTTTCTTTATGAAGATAAATTAATTTACTTTTAGCACTCTTCTTAATGTGCAAAATTCTTATTGTTTAATTAATGAAGATTACGTGAAATTTCCCGACAAACTGCCAATTCAGGCACGTGATAATAAAATTATCTCAAATTGAAATGAACACATTACACATAACACGTCATCAGATTAATTTATCATTTATCAAGATTCATTTCGTTTTTATTTGTTTTAAAAATTTTTGATAACAATTTATAAGTCATTTGTCTCGATTTTTATGTTAGCTTTGAATAATGTTATTTTTTACTTAAATTTACGGTCATTTTTTCAGCTAAATATAATTTTTCTTCCTATTCATTATTTTCAAATCTATCAAGTTTCGTATGAAGAATTATTTTGAACTTCAATTTGATCGATTTTTTAGTGCAATGTCATTTGACATATGCACAATCATAATTTAACTAAACGTGACTAAAGTCTAATACTTTAAACGAATTAGCTCTTAACGTCATTTGGACTTGATAGATTAGCTAGTTGAATGCTTTCATACTACTTTTTTAATGCATTTTTTTCTGTATATGAAAAAAACCTATCAGTAGACGTAGAGTTACAGAAAATTAATATGATGATAGAGATCTGACTTTTTTATCGATTATTAAATAACAATTTCTACATTACTATAGCAGTTATTCTGATAGAACACGTTTTTTTGTTAAAATTAATTAAACAATATTTAAATTAATATATTTATCAGTTTTTTAACATGTTAAATCCTACTTTAATTAAGAAAAAAATTCATAGCCGATTGAACTGATGATGACTAGCTAACAGACATGAATGATAATGAACAAAGCATCGTTTAGTAAATGAATAAATTATTCTTACCACATCCCGATAAACTGGATCCATTCTTTTAACATGATCTCTCCATGATGTTATTGAATAATTATTATTATTTACGTTGTTTATTTCTTGTTTTTTATATAAATCTGTCGGCTTAGATGATCTATCGACTACTGGCTTTTTTTTATCATCGATCTACAATTGTAAATTTGATGAAAAATTGGGCAAATGGTTGATGAATCAATTAAATGATTCCGAAAATCTGAGTTTAAAAAAATTAATTTACCTTTGCTAAATTAGGACTAGAGAGGGATCTCTTAAGGTCAGAATTCATTGAAAAGCCTTCTGATTTTAATGGTTCTTTAAAAATTAAATTATTGTTAAATTTTTGAGAACAAAGAGCATTTCTTTTGGCTGCTTCTTCAAGTTTTTTTTGTCTGAAAATTTTTATTTCATTATTTTATGATAATTAACAGCAAAATATTTACTTACTTTACTGCCTTGCGTTCTACTCTGATATTAGTTATGTGATTTTCTATATTCAAGTATTTCAACCATAAATTATCAATTTCTGGAGTGTTCAATACTCCAAGTTTTTTAATTTCTGTAATCTTCTGTTTAACTGCATCTTTATCCATTAGCTAAAAAGAGTTAACAAAGATTTTAATTAGAAGTAAGTGTTTAGAGTTTTATTTGTTTATTCGATAATTGGCATTATAAAAAAAAATTTACTGTTTTTTGAAGAGTTTCTTGGACAGCGTTTTTTTTGCTTTCTATTGTATCATAATCTTCTACTAGTCTTAAATCCTGATCATCAGCCATATCAAAATCTAATAACTGTTTCTCAAACTTCTCTTGATCCTCATCAGTTTCAATTAGTTTCTGTAATAATTCAATGAAAACTTGTTCTTGAGATTTTATTGTTGGTTTATTACTTCGATCAATGACAGGCTTTTGAATAATTTTAGGAACACTCTTAGGAGAATTTTTAATAGAATCTGGTTTCAAATTTATGCTATTTATTTCTTGTGATATCTGCTCCATAATTCCAACCCCATTTTTCTGATTAACGACTTCGTCAAATTTAAAAATTAATTTATCATCACCCGGAATCCATTCTGGGTATGAAATTTCTTCTAAAATTTCAATCATTGAGTCCTCCTCACTTTTTGTTGATGGAAGAGTAACATTAGGATTTGTTACATAAGTAGGATAAACATTGATCCATTCTTTAAATCCTCCTTCAAGGATAAGAGGTTTTGGTTTTACTATTCCAGGATCCCATTTATCTAAGATGTCCTTTAATATTGTTAATTTATTGGAACTATCTAGAGATTTATGATTTGTTGACCAATCTAGAAGAATAATACGATCTACATGTGCAGTACTACGTTTTGTAAAAAGTGAACAAGCTTCACTGTCACGTGATAAGTAAGACTCAAATTTTCTTGCTATAAGTCTGAAAATTTAATAAAAAGAGTCAAAAATGATTTCCTTTGATTTTACATTTAATAAGCTACTGAAACCTTACCCTGTTTTAATTTCACTGGCTGGTAAATTAATGCACGCAGGCGCTTTAATTCTGGAATGTTCATAGTCTTTTGCAGATCTAATATCAATAATTAAAGTTCTCTTATTTTGAACATGTGTAAATAATTGTGTGCACAATATAAAACCATCTAATTCATCATTAGGTTTATTAAGAGGATCATCTGTTGGTGTTTCTGGCAAATTTAGTGCCATATCTAGAAAAGCTTCATCGTCGGCTTGATTATTTTTTACTCTATTATTATTTTTAACTGCTACAATTTTATCTATTGTACTTTCCACTTTGTTTTTTTCAATTTCGTTGTTTATATGCTCAATAACTTTTTGTAAAATAGCTTTGGCTTCTTCTATCTATAAATATATCGAAAAAAAGAGTAACAAATGAATATTTTTTTCTTTACTTGAAATTGCAAGTAGCATGAATAGAAGATTAATAATATTACCTTACTATTGGGGATCGACTTATTAAAAAAACTAGAGTCAATTTTATATTCGTTACATTTTTTAAGCCACTCAACTATCTTCAAGTATTTTGTGAAATTGATATATGCGAAATCATATTTATGTTGTTTGTAATTGCTCACACCTGCTTCATGTAATTTAGGAAGCCTTTCGACGACCTTTCGAGGCTTTTTATTCACTGTATCGAAAACTGACTTTTGATTTAAATAATCAAAGTCTGTTATTGTTTCTTTTGGATAATTAACCATTTTTTTTGTTGTTACAACTTTTTCAATCAATATGCATAAATATTTATTTCGTACAATTTTTCATTACAATTTCATCAGTCATCATTTGTCTACAAGTTATCAATATGTCTATTTGTTAGATTACTTTGATTATTTAAAAATAATTCATTACTTTTCTGTAAAAAGAAAATTCGTTATTATTGATTTAACTAATTATAATGTTAACTTTTTTGCAATAAATCGATCTTTTGATTATTCCTAACGTATATTAATATTGTTCATTGACAATGATTGAATAGATAAGTTTACAAATTTCATCGATAAATGTACCAACTTACATGTACAAAGTCGATTAAAAAATATTTCTTTTATTTATTATAACAAAAGAAGTACGTAAACTGAATAAAATATGTTGTTCAATACTTTTTCAGTAAAAGCGATATAATACACAGCTGTCTGAAGTGAGTACTGCATTGGAACAAGAATATATTAGCTGCGCCCCCTATCTCTTATCGATAATAATAAATATGACACCTTTCAGATTTACATCCTTCTCAATGTGAAAACATTTCATGGTGTTGGTGCATCATTTGGAGCACACGTGTGTTTATCAATAACCTTAAAACTATTTATTAATTATCAATAAATAATACATTAACAATTATTTATTTAACAAAATAAATAAATAAGAAAAATGGTGGTCTTTACTTGTAATAATTGTGGAGACTCATTGCAGAAACCAAAAGTAGCCAAACATTTTCAGTTTCAATGTCGAAATCCAATCGCTTTAACTTGTGTGGATTGTTTAAAAGATTTTTTGTAAGTATTTCAGACATTTTTTTTGTAAATATTTGATAAAAATAATTAGTTTTCATTTTGAAAGAATATTATTACATATTATTCATGTTTAAATAGGAATGACGAATATATCGCCCATACAAAATGTATCACTGAAGCAGAACGATATGGAGGAAAGAATTTTGTACCTAAACCATCGGCAAATAAAGGAGAGAAAAAGCAGCAAGAATGGATCAATATTGTAAATAGTGTTCTTACTTCATCACAAATTTTAACAAATGAAGAAAGAAGTTTCTTACAAAGTATTGCTAAATATCAGAATATTCCACGGAAAAAAGCTAAATATTTAAACTTCATCAAAAATGCTTTAGGATATAGAGTTAATTATAACATTGTTGAAAGTTGTTGGGAAAAAATGGAAAGTGCTTATAAAGAAATTACTGATAGTTACAAAAAAAATAACAATAACAATCAAAATAATAGCAATTCTGTCAACGCCGATAATGACAACCATAGTAAAAATAATAATTGTAGTAATAATGTTAGCAGAGAAACTGAAGAAAAAAAGAAAAATAGTAAGAGTAAAGAAGTAATTGAAGTAGAAAAAGAAGACGATGAAGAGATGAAGAAAAAATCCTCTAAAAAGAAGAAACGAAAAAATTTAGAACAAGAAGAAATAAACACTAATAAGAATAGTAATGAAGTAGATGAAATTGAGAAGAAACCAAAAAATAAGAAGAAAAAGTTAAATAATTCTGAAGCAATTTCAGAGAATGGTAATTTTAAAGAAAATCATTTAAGCAATGGAGTACAAATTGAAAATGTCGAAGAAAATAAAGATAATGGAGAATCGAGTGAAAAAAGTCACAAGTTTGATTGGAAATCGGAAATATTAGAAATTTTCGAATCAAAACAAGAAATTTCATTGAAGAAATTAAAGAAAAAAGTGCTCCAAAAGTATTTAAGTGTATATCCAGATGTTTCCTATGACAAAATTGAATCTAGGTTTAATAAAAAACTTAACAAAATATCTCAATTAGTTATAAGTGATGATAGAGTTAAACTTACATCGTAATAAGTATTTTTCAGAAAATGTATATATTGTTACATTAAAAATGAATTTTTTACAATTAATGTATTTAATTTAGTTTTGAAAGAAATTTACGAAGAAATATTTTAATTTTTAACCCCTAATTTCTCTTTTGTAATTAATTTTAAATAAAAAATTTCAAATATAAATTTCCCTGTTCATTTGTGGTTTATTTAAAAAGTTAACTTCCTATTATATCAAATGTAGATAAAATGAATCCTAACATACACATAAGATGGTGATAGTAATCATTTCTATATATATATATGGGTTTTTTCTCTATTAATTGTATGTAAAACATAAATACTATCTATAGGATCGTCAACAAATTGAAAAAAATCATATTAAAAAGTATATAAAAAAAATAATACATATAATTTTGACAAGGGTGATTAAGTAATTAAATTATTAGTTTACTTGCTCTAATTGCTTATCGTCTACATATTCTAATAAAAAGTGATTGTACTTTGTAAAGAATAACAACTACACACATTCTTGAATATCTTTTTAAAATGACTCCATTTTCTTAATAATTAATGAGTTAAAGCATAAATAGTAAGTGTAGGTCTTATCAGTGGTATGACTAGAAAATCGAGTTATGGAGTCAATTATTTTTACATAAATCTACATAAAACTAATTGTACTGAAGTTTCAGTTTTGTCATGAGACTCAATTGGACGATAAAAAAAGGTGATAACGTTTCTGACAATTTTTCTAAATCTTCAAAATGCTCCAGGCTGTGCGTTTGTTGACAGAATTAGCAAGACCTGTAGATTATCGTCGAGAAAGTGAGCCAACAATGGATCGACAAACTTCACTCGGAGAAAATACAATAATGTTCCGTGAAATTTACAAAAATGGCTGGCTACGTAAAACAGCTAAGTCTGAAAAAGAAGCTAGCCGATTTTGGGTAGCTTTTTGTGTTCATAATGATACTGAGCCACATTTAGAAGGCTTTACTGATCAAAAACAATCAACTACACACTCACCAGTGTGGGCGCATTCTTTGCGAAATATTCAACATCTTTCACCCACGCTATGCGCTACTTCTCGTCATGATTATGAGTTTTGTATTAATTTTAATGACGATCGAGTTCTTAGACTTGCAGCTCCGTCTTATCAAACTATGCTTGAGTGGGTGCAAGTTATTACGCGCAAATTGACAGACATGAAAATTCTAAGTCCTAAAGAAAATGTTTATTCTAAAGGGCCTGAAAGGATTGCTACCAGAGATCCTACTAGTCCACTTCCTCCTCCACCTTTGCCTTCTGGGTAATTATACAATATAAATTTATATTTTAAAACAAATTCAAAGTTGTCAGTGTTAAGTAAACATTCTTTATTCCTTCATTTCTAGGTCATCACGGCCTATTCAACAAACTCCGTCGAGTTCCGAAGTAAGTATTACTGAATCACCTTCAGAAAGAGATCAAAATAGTCGAAATTCTCCAACTATATTCACTTTTGAGGAAATAACACGTGAAGAAAGAAGACCTAGACCCAATCATTTACAAAATATTCGAGCTAGATCTCATCCTACTAGTGCATCTAATTCCACTGGAACATCTATTCCAACTACAAGTAATGATAGCGGTGATTTAAGTTACGATAATATATTTATGGCATCATCGGCACCATTAATTCCATCAGTTAATCCGTCAAACTGTCCACCGGTTGTTGAACAAAATCAAAATCAATCGGAAAGAGGATCTAGTCAGCCAGTTGTTGAGCCTTCTTTTGAACAATATGCAGCTTTAATAGAATGTAGAAGTTCTGACACACCTGAACTAAGTCATCAAAGTCGACCAAGTCAATCAATAACTCCAAGATCAAGTCAAAGTGGTCAAAACCACTCATCTGGAGTTTCTAGTACAACAAACGTTATTAATACTCCAAAATTATTAACATTAAGAGAGAAACAGGTAGCTCAATTAAAAAGAGAAATGAATCACAGAGCTGGAGTGAGATTGCAGCTTGGAAGGAGAGATTGTAAAGACGGAATTGCTTTTGTTGACTCATTCGGATCAATTTGGTGAGAATTACTCTATAACATTAATGTCAAGAACTTTTTTTTTTTTAATTCAAGCTATGAATTTTCATAAAACTAATTCATTCTTTATAATAACTTTAGGGTAGCTGGATGGAAATATAAAGAGCATCCTTTACTTTACAATGTCCTTCATGTTGGAGATATGGTTTTAAGTGTAGCTGGAGTTAAACCAGTTAATGCAGCAGCTATTCGTGATATTCTCAAAGGCATCACCACGCCAAGAGTAATTGAATTATTGTACTTTTTCTTTTAACATCAAATGAACGTCTTATAATTCAGAAAAAATTTTAATAGACTGAAATTATAAAGTCGTTCAATAATAAGAAAAAATTTTTTTATTGCATTATCTAATAGAATAGCTATCTTTAAAGCTTATTACTTTGATAATAAATGTTTAGACAACCATGATATGAATGTTAAAAATATTTGATGCCCTTGAATTTCTACTTCCTTAGTTGTAGTGATTTAATAATAAAGGTTTATTATTTATTTCTACAGATTGAAGTTATCGTACGACGTTTACCTTACGCCAAAGCAATGATTTTGACAAAACGTACAGAAAGTGAAGATTTTGGATTAGAAGTCAATGGCAATGAATTATCAGGTGTTTATGGTGCTGCTTTAAATGCAGGATTACCTCCTTTAGCAGAAGCAATGGATCCAACAGCGCCGATTGGTTCATCGACCACGTGGACTCTGACAGAAATGAATGGAAGGCCTTTAAATATGTTTGACAGCTGTGCGAGTGAACGACTTCGCGCCATCGGTCGCGATATATCAATAGTTGTCCAACCAACAGACTTAATAGCTTCATTGCGCAACAAATTACGAGCAATGCGTAATTATAAGAATTTTATTCTTCAGTGATATTAATTACACAATTTTCTTTCTTTTTTTCGTGTAGAAATTTAAAAAAAATATTCATTTTATTTTATTTGGAACTTTTCTCCAACTTTAGTAATGCGAAATCATTTCATAAAATAAAAATAAGATTCTTCAGTGTTTTATATTAATATGGTCACTAATATTTAGGAGTAGATGATAATGTATAAAAAAAGCGTATCCTGTGATAATTTATACGAACTTACATTGACATATTTGTAAACATATTTGTCCAAGTTCTTTTTATTAATTTTTTATTATATTAATATAAATTGATTAATAATCCTTCACTTATGTAAGAATTAATCACTCTTTAACTTTAACTATTTGCAATATTTGAAATTATTATTGTAATCGTAGTCATTTAAACCGTGAAAATCATGGTTTTTCAGTAGCAATAATTATTTCTTCAATTAAAACTACATTGTAGTTACAAGTGCATCTGAATACATATTTATTTTTATTTTTTCTATTAGTACAATGATATGAAAAATATAATTTTCTTGATTAACAAACTATTGTTTGAACAGGTTGAATACATTGATAGATATACATCTCTTCGAAGATGAAAGAATTATTTTCAGTTTTTATTTATAGTTTTTTCTTTATTAAATAAAGACATCATTTTTCAAGTAAAAAAATTGATATTTGTTTTTGTTAATCCTACAATGTTAACTGTTTATCGATTAGTTTTTTGTTGTCTTTTTGTTCGATCAAAAACTGAAGTTTTCGAAAAAAAAGTAAAGACTTTTGATTTACTACACATTTTTCAAATATGATTTAAAATAATGTCTTGGTAATATGAATAGAAAACAATTTATGAAGAATTATTATTTTATTTAAGGTACAAAAAAAAGCTTATTGATTTATTTTATTACAAATAATAGTAAATAACAAGTAACAGAAAACTAACTACAAATCCTTACCAATCAAGAGAAGTTAGAGACTTATGTGTTGGACTGTTAGTCGAATAGAATTGCGAATACCATCGTCGGAATGTAGCGATGCGTCGCTCTTCTTTCACTAGAATCGGATTTTTGAGGTATATTTTATGGTCCCAAACTAGTACATCACGTTCAAACATATTTTCCATACCGTAAAAGACTATTTTCGTGAGTGGACTGTTAAAAAATGGCGAGTAGACTAAATGAGTGACACGTTGAAGAAGTGGTTCTACTGGTGTTACTGTTTGAAGAATACAAATTGGACCGAATGATGTTTTTATGTTCATTAACACGTAGCCAGGACCAATTTGAACTCCATTAACTTCCAAACGAAGAAAAGAAAATTTATTGAACAATTTGATGTTGTGAATAAGATGAAAAGTTGCTAGATGTTTTTGATTTTTGACTGGTATTTTTCGTCGATCTTCAATTTCAATTTTTTCCGTATTTCCTAATGAATTTTCAATTGATTTCAGGTTCATTTTTGTCGTATTTCCATTTTGAATACCAGAGTTTATTTTAACTTTATCATTTTCTGAATATTTGTGATCTTGATCGACGTCAATTGATTCAGGAGGACACCAACCACTTCCAGTCCAAGAATGATGGAGTATTGAAGGAGATAAATTTTCACAGAACATTGCAGGAACATGAACTGCATCCAGATGTGTCCAATCAGATCCATTTTCAGGTATTTCCTGACGATTTATAAATCCAATTATTCAAAAAGAAAAAAGTAGTGTTACTTATCAATTAATAATGGTTAACATAATTATGGTATTATCAATGCTCCGTACCTATTCAATTAAAACGGAACATTTGTGGAAGTATATGGTGCTTGTAAAGTTATAGACGTAGAAAATCATCAGATTATCTCAACCATAAGAAGAATGAAAAATATTTTTGGAGTTTGTAATTTTTCTGGGTCTTACTTGTATATGACAATTGACGAAATATTCATTTTGCCCTTGATAGATCCATTTGCCGTTATCAATTTCAGGAATTGCTTCGATTTCCCAATATGGATCCATTGATTCTGCATGATACCATATAAATATTTCTTTATTAACTTCTCGACATATCCAGTTCTTTGTTTTGATTCCTGATAATGCTGTAATAGAAATGAATATGTTTCAAATGAATTACTTTTCAACAATACAAAAAAATTTTAATAAAATTAATTTATATAAACTCGTAAAAGAAGATAAAATTTTTCCAAGTGATTTTAATATTTAATCTAAATACATATACAATTTAAACTTACCTCGAGAAGAGTAAGGAATACTTTGGCATTGACCGTCGCCATTAAATGTCCAACTGTGAAAAGGACATTCAAGACAGTCACCTTTTACCTTGCCTCCAATACCAAGATTCGCTCCAAGATGTGGACAGTAAGCATTAATAATATTTACTATTCCACTTTCTGTCCTATAAAATGTAAAAGAGTGCAAGATTTATACAACCAGCTAAAATAATTCATGAACTTGATCTTAATAAACAATTGATCCTACCTAAAGACTGCAAAATGTTCTCCAAGTGCTGAGATGTATTTGACCTGACCTTTTCCTAGCTCGCAACTATGAAGAAGAGCAAACCAACCATTCGGGTAAACTGGAGGTAAATCCTTTGTTCTCTGGGTTAGATTAGATTTATTTCTTAGATTATTTGTGGCTTTAAATGTCTGAAACAAAGTAAAAAAATTAATAGAAGTCTGGAGTCTTCTTAATGAATTACTTCATTATTTTAATGTTTATGCATTGAGATAATTATCGAGTACAAATTATCTCATTTTTATCTTCAGAATTAGTATTAGCAAGAGACAATTTTTTGTTAATATTATTCATTTAGATATAACAACCTGTAAGTTAACAAGAGATTTAGGTTGTAAAAGTTGAATAATTAATGGATAATATTATTTAAAGGTAGAATGTGTTGAATACATTTCCTGCTTTATTTTTTTCTTGCCAAAAAAAATATAAAGGATTCCAATAGCACCTGTTTTGGCGACATAATTATAGTATTCACTTCTGATTATCATACTTATAACTTTTTATGACGGTCAAGGTCTACCAAATTTAATATTTCATGTCAAGGAACTCAAATAAAATGAAAAATATTACGGAAATTTAAAGATAAACAGGAATTTTTGTCAACATTCAAAAGAAATAAAAGCTCATAAAAAAAACAAATCATATAATTAGTAAAATAAAAAATATTAAAAGAATAAATAGATTCTATGTGGTACGTTCTAATATTTTATAAAATTTCCAGTGTCAGCAAACAAAAATAAATTGACACTTGTTAAATTTATCCAGATTAGTAAGCAAAAAATATATTTATAAAAATAAAAATAAAAAATAGAGTGTTATTTGGACTTACTTTGATGGCATGGATTTTCCAAAAATATAAATAATAAGATATCAAACCCAAAACTAATATGATCCACTCAATCATTTTAAAATTTTGATGAGAAAACAATGGAAAGAATCCAAAGTATTCGACCGACAGTGAGAAGATTTTTTGACTAACTGAAACAAGTTTAGCCTGTGGATTTACTTATATAATAGCGTGTGGCTTGACTCTTATACAATTTAAGGGAGGGAGGTTGTAAAAAGATGTAAAAAGAATCAGCACGAGGCCCATAGTGAGGGTTTTACGCATCCATTATACATTGTTCGAACAGAAATCCATACATTATTAATTTTACTTATCTTTCATCGTCGTTTTACTTATCTTCTATCTCTAATTTCTATTCAATCCAACTTATCCGGACCCCGTAAACATTTTTGCCATGGAAGGAAGATGACTGATGTAATATGAAAAGAAATTTTGAGATTGTTTTTTTTCCACAAGTGGCAAAAAAAATTGAAATTGACACCATGGAGTTGTTCAGTGTCTAGAAATGACAGGGGTACACTACTGTGGATAGTTTATGCTATCTTCAGGATATATAAACTGTCGGTGTGAAACCGGTACTGGTAACATCATCAGATCTTGTTTATGAGGTTATCTTTTATGTCAAATTGATCATCAAGTATTTATTGTGTTAGATTGGTTTTAGTAAGAGAAAGTTTTAGTGAGAAACATTTTCGGAATTAAAAAATTAATTCGGATCTAGACTCAGTGGCTGTTTTTTTGATCCTGGAGACTTGTTGGGCTGGAAAATGGATCGAATTCAAATCTTCAATAGCTAATTCTATTTTTAAAGAAACGGCGAACAAGAGAGTTTTCCAATAGCATTGTTTCAGTGGAGAAGAGAAGAGAATAGTGTATTGTTTTAATTGGAAAGTCATTGATTTCGACTTGAAAAACATAGGCAAACAAAATTGAAACGAGCTAAAAATAAAAAAAAATGTTTTATTTTCATCATCACCGTATGAATGAATAGATGAATATATCAAAAATTCATGTTTCCATCATTTTTGTGATCTCTTCAAACGTTAATCCTTTCAAGAGAATTTAATTAAATGTTCATTATCCTTTGGACAGATTTTTACAAGCATCAGTAGAACATCGCAATCAATTAAGCCACATAGTTGAATTGATGAAAATTGATTGATCATGACGGTCTTGAATTGATTGTGAAATTTCCGCCATTAGATCAGTGGTTCATAATTATCCACTCTACTCAGCAAGTTAATCGCAAGTCAATCAATACCTGTTGAGGTAATGGAACAAATAAAATATCAAGAAAAAATGAGGTAAACTATTTTTAAAAATAAAAATTTCTTTTTTTTTTCATTGAAAACTTTAGTTGAGTTAAAAATTTTTATTTATGCAAAAGTTTTTAAATAGCTTGATAGACAGCTATTAAGTTCGTTTACTTATCTGATCATTATCAGGAAATCTGGGTACTTTCGTTGATTTTTGAATGCGTTTTTTCTCCTATCATACAGATAAGGGAGACAGATAAATATTAAGTATGCAGTCAGCATAGACAGGTTGAATTTTTTATTTTTAGAAAATGTAAAAAAATACGAGGGAAAATACTGTGAGGAGTCTTTAGTGATGAAGATGAATGAAAGGTGTCTTTCTGTCAGAGTGGTTGGAAAATAAATTTATAAAAATGTTAATTAGTCGATAATTGAAGTAACTGATATTACAAATAATATCCTTATATTTATCATGTTTAGATATTTCATTTTTATTCATTAGATAATCATATCTAACTCATTCCAATTTTTTAAATTCACTATTTTTTAGTTGAAGAAATAAAACATGAAACTGTACAAGTTACTTCATAGGTATAATTAAGTACAAGTCTTTAGTGACTTCAATGATAAATTGACTGTCACGAAAATTGAGCAAAAATCTCACTAATTACCCTTCTTAGCATGATGACTATGTTAAAAGCATTGTAAGAAAGATGCATTAAAATCTGTATATGTCCCAACTAACGCTTGGCTTCCTTGAGTGGCTTACCTGCTGATAGTATCTAAATCCTGGATTATAATTTTGAACCTAATATTAATTGACAATTCTCTGATGGCTTTTCTTCTTCTTCCTCTTCACTGTCACACATAGAATTTATTTTTTAATACACTTTTTAACAGCATGAAAAATTTGAATAGATTGATTGTCAATGTTGACAATGATTGAAAAGGTTCGGTATCACTGATGCATTGTGAAGAAATTGTTTTTGCTGCAACTTGAAAATAATCAAATTAAATGAAAATAAATGATAACAAAAATGAAAATAACTTGTTTTTATTAGGTAAAGATGCAATGATGCAATACTAGTCTACTAACATACATAAAAATAAACTTGATCTTGACTTTATATACTCCAAGGTATTTTCATCGATTCAGTATTCAAGCACATGTGCAGTGTGCAAAGTCATGTAAAAAGTAAAAAAAAAATACAAGATGAAGGTAGTAAAAGAGAAGGAACACGACAAGTTATCGAACATACATACTTCTCCCTCAATTTCGCAGTAATTTGATGTCAGCAAAAGAATGAAGAGTTAACTTGATACCTCACCTTCATCTTTCTCTAATCCATATATCAGAAACATGCTACTCGGCAGCATTAACATTCTCGTCAGCAATTTCATTTTGATACCTACACTTGTTTTTAACATTGTATCTCTTTAAAATGAGTCTTTGTAGTTTCCCATTTCAGAGTCTCTGAAAAGCAAAAAAAAGTCAAATTATTATTAAATCAAATACTTGTGACGATTTGATTTTTCGTTATTTGTTCTATCCTATTAGTTTTTACTTTATTTATTTTTTTTCTTGTTTATTATTTTACTTTTAATTAAGAATAACATATAGAACTGTTTATTCATGTTTTTCAATATTTTTAATTAATAAAGATATATAGAAAAATTTGAATATTTGTTTAGTCCGAATCTTCTAAAAATAGAAGTTATTAATTTTTTTTTTTTTGGTAAATAGAAGTTTCATTTAAATTTACATTTTATCCTACGAATGAATCAATAATGATTTTTTTTATCCAGAAATGTTGGTGAAAATATTTGTTCAATATTTTTACATCATGTATTCTATTTTTTCTTTTTTTTATATAAAATGGTAAATTAATTGAAGGTATATATTTTGAGTACTGAATTTTTATTGAAGTTGTATCAATATTTTGTAAAACAAGAGATAGATATTGAATTAAATTTTTCAAACAATATATTATTTCTTTATTTATTTTAATGAAAGTAATAGAAATAATTTAAGAGTTTTTGTTTTTAATTCTGAATAAATTTTATTTTTAATTAAAATTCTACTTAACACACTTTTGCAATAGTATTAATATTAAAAATTCGATTTCGCGCTATAAATAATTTTTTTTCTGCAGAGCAAAATGGAAATAAAAAAAAAACAAAACTATTTAAAAATAGAAACAGCAGTATTAAATGATTAATGAATATAAGCTAAAAAAAAAAGTGGCTTCTATGAAAAATCACGGAGAAAGGCGAAAGTATACTCAAGAAGGAAAAAGAGTAATGGAAGTTCGATAATAAACAAAAAAATAAAGAAAGATGACTGGAGGACTGACAAATAAGAAAGAAAAATAAATTATGGTGGTTCGATTACATGCAGCTGCAGCTTCACTAAAATCACATACTGGACCCTTGTCTTTGCACGAAATAAATTTTAGTTTATTTTCGCGGCCACTGCATCCATCAAATGCACCTTCATTACATCTTCTCAATTTTTTCCTTCATTATTTCTTTTAAATTTTTATTTTATAACAGTGACATAAAATATTTATGTATTCACCACACGTTTCTGCACTTTGAGATTCACGAATTCATGTTTTATTTTCAACTAAAGTTTTAGTGTGTCGATAGCTAAGTTTGACGATAAATACTTTGTGAATCATTCATCAACAGGTCGAAATAAGTGATGAATTGTTTTCAAACTCTGTATGTGTATGGCAAAGTTTCAGAGTATAATTTAAAGTTACTGTGTTAAAATATTGATTTTGAATCAATAAAGTCAATATTATATTTTTTCTTTCTTTTTTTTTTATATTCAAATAAATATTTACGTCGATTATTGTCACTAAAATCTATAAACAATGAGTTGGAAAATTTCTTTCACTCAAATCTCAATATCTTTTTTTTTAATATCAATAAAGACGTGTTTATATTTTATGAGTTCTCACAGCTTTACGAATATACTCCTGTCATTTTTATTCGCATCGTTTCGAGCTTTAATTATTATGCGTACCATAGAATAGATCCCACCACTCTTCTCTTCATTTTATACGAATTTTATTGCAACATTTTAACACGAACATTTCCAAGAGAAAAATGTCAATTGCTTTAAAAATACACGTAGAAAAATAAAAAGAGTAAATAAATAAAAAATAAATATATCTAATATAGATCAAATGATATACTCTTTTATTATTTATTCTCCAAAATTTTAGTCCACCACAATTTGTTACTTTCATAAAAAAGCAATGTTTTTTTTAAGGTAGTCGAAACAAACAGCTTTCATAATAAAAATAGATAGGTGTTTAATAACAATTTCTGATAAAAAAAAAAAATTCCAGCATCATCTTTCGACTTGGCAGAGATGAAGTAGCCAGCGAGACACGAAATTACCTACAATAATTACCTTCCCCGAAAAGGGGGAAGATGCCCTGATTGGGCCTAAAAATAAACCTCGTCAGTCTTCTTCAGCCCATTTAACCCTGACGATGTCTACCTGGACTGGATCCAGTGTTGAATAATAAATCACGCCCTTTAAGTATCACTTGGAATCGTATCATTATTTATTTTTTTATCACTATAGCATCGGTAAATTTGCCCAAATTCATATCACTCAGATGTTCAAAGCTGTCTGCTTTTAAAAGAAGATTTTCCATCAGATCTAACTATTGATGCTGACTGATAGTTTTCAGCCTTCAACATTAGTTATTACTTGACATTAAAAAAATAATAATATCTCCTCAATTAGTCTATGAAATTTAATGATATTAGTAAGTGATTTGTAAAATATGTCGGTTTAAAGTACATATATTACAAAATAACGATGTTAGGGAAATAATGTTTGTTCATGATTTCTGTGAATTTGATAATCAAAGTAACTGATAGATAAAGTGTTTTTATCAATGTGATCAATATTTATAATGGGTATAAAGTTATGGCATTTCATATCAACTCGAAAACAAAATGCCAATTTTATTGTTCTTTAATGATCTATTGATCAAAAGTTTCTTTTTTTTCTTTTATATCAGATAATTATTACTGATAATGATTATAGTAAATTGCATTCATTAATACTAAATTAATTTACATTTTAATATTTTTTATCAAAAAATACAAATCTTTGATGAACTTGACATTTAATATAATATACTAATTGATGATGAAGAAATAAAAAAAATTTCCATTGATTTATTTCGTTAATGATTACAATGCCTTTTATTTAATTAATCTCAAAGTAACATTGTACTTGACGAAGAAATTATTAGCATCATATGAAGATAAGATCCTAAGTGACCGTAAAAACTGGTTAGAAAATTTTTTTAAGGCAATATGTACTGGTAGAAATAAATCACAGATTGTGATAAGATTACCGATTGATTGGCTGTAAAAGAGGAAGGAACGGTGGAAGACCGGCTTCCGGGGCTATAAGAGCCTCGACCCAACTAAAGATCGTCCATTCAGTAGCGTGGTAGCATCAATTACGTTCAGGACGTTGAAGAAACTTTATCCAATTTTTAAATAAGTACGCATCGTTTGTGTCCGTCCTTAATATTTTTTAGAACATTTTTTCCTTTTTTTTTTCCCTTACTCCTGTATGTTTCCTTCCAAGCCGTGCAGAGGCGCCGTCAGCTACCATTGCCTATTACTACAACAACTACTACATTTGCTGCTAACTACTACTAATACTTGCCCTGCTGGTCCCCCATTCTATTTCTTCCTCACTCCTATCCCGTTCTGGCCACTTGAAACGCCTTAGAACCGGGACAGCGGTCCGTCGAGATTCATTTTCCATCGCTTCTTCCTATTTGACGAGTTTCCTGTTTTCATTACACTACTTACCACTTCCAACATTATTCCATTGTTTTTTTAAAAATAAAAATAAAATAATCATTAGTGGCGTTTATTTGCTAAATAAGTCCTTCGCAATGATAATGATCGGTTTGTGGTGTGTGCTCTTGACCTGCGTTATAATATTTGCCGTGATCCTCCTAAGAACGAAAGAACGTAAAGAAACGGAACTAGACAAACCTGAAGTGAAAAAAAAAGTCTTAACCGGACCAAAATGTTGGCCGATCTTTGGAGGTCTTCATCATCTACAGGGTCCAGCAGGGCCATATGATGCATTTACAAGACTTGCAGACAAATATGGTGATATTTATAAAATAAAACTTGGTGCAGTTAACTGTGTTGTTGTGAGTAGTTATAATTATGTTAAAGAAGTATTGATAACAAAAGGACATGAATTTGGTGGACGACCGGATTTTCTACGATTTCATGAGCTTTTTGGAGGCGATAGAAATAATTGTGAGTAATTTATTTATAACTTTTAAAAAAATCAAAATAAAAAATGAATAACTTTTTAATGTTGATAAAAGTCATTATAAAATAAGTTGAAATGTTCAATACTTGATGAACAAAAGTTTAAGCTTTGGAGCTTTTTCAAAGAAAAAGTTCAAGTTTAGAAAAATCTTTATAAACTTTTTAAAAAATCAAGAGACCTTGTTCTGATTCTTTTAAGCAGAAATTTTTTTTTTATAACGAATAAAAAAATTTTTAGAATAAAAAAGATTAATAGAATATAGTTTGGAATAATTGCAGTAAAAGTAGTTGATTTATACAGAACAAAGTCAACATGATTCAGTACTGTGCTAGATAATAACAATAAATCTGAATATGATTGATTCTTATAAGCACAGTACTGATTACTATTTAATATGGCAACTGTAAAAGTTCTGTACAGTAACCAGTAAAATTCTCACAAGAATTATTCATGTTTAAGTTCATTTTTATAACAATAATTTTTAAATTGAGAGATTATTATGTACCATAGTCCTCAATCATATTTTCTCTTTTCCATGAAATTCCTCAAGTTATTGTAAGACAAAAAATTTATGAATAATCAATTTGAGTGATAAATTATTTATATAGACATCTTTAATCTTTTCTAGCTCTAGCATTGTGTGATTGGTCAGATCTCCAACGAACACGACGATCAATTGCTCGAGTTTTCTGTTCTCCCCGCGGTGGAAGTCTTCAGCAGGAAATATTATCAAAAATAGCAATAGAAGAATCTCGTGAGCTGTTATCAATGTTGGAAAGTGAAGAATCAAAAGAAATAACTGATGGTAAGAAATCACTGAAACCATTGTTATTAGCAACTCTTGCTAATATGTTCACACGATACATGTGTTCAACGAGATTTACATATCATGATGAAGATTTTCGTCGAATTGTCCGTTCATTTGACGAAATTTTTTGGGACATCAATCACGGTTATGCAGTTGATTTCTTACCATGGCTCACTCCGTTTTATAGCTCTACAATGGAAAAATTGAGAAATTGGTCAATTGAGATCCGCAGTTTTATTTTAAGCCGAATCATCGAGGATCACTTGAAAAATTTAGACTCAGAATCAAACGAACCCCGGGATTTCACAGATGCATTGCTGCTCCAATTACAATCGTCCAGCGAATCAAATGTTTCTTGGGAGCATATCATGTTTGAACTAGAAGATTTCCTTGGTGGTCATTCAGCAATTGGTAACTTGGTGATGCTGATTTTAGCACACTTAGCTATTAGACCTGAAGTCCAAAAGAAAGTTCAAGAAGAATGTGATTTATTCCTGCATCAGTCAGACAAATCAACAGACTTTATAACTCTAAATAATAGAGCTGAAATGCCTTATACTGATGCAGTCATTTGGGAAACATTAAGAATATCAAGTTCTCCTATTGTTCCTCATGTTGCGACAGTTGATACAGATATTGATGGTTATCCCATTAAAAAAAATACTGTCATTTTTATCAATAATTTCAATTTAAATTTGGGAGCATCATATTGGGGTGAAGATGCCCATGAATTTAAACCGGAAAGATTTATTTCCGTGGTTGATGGTTCAGCAAAAATAATAAAGCCACAGCATTTTGTACCATTCTCAACAGGGAAACGTACATGCATTGGTCAAAGACTAGTGCAAGGCTTTGCATTTGTTGTCATCACCGGACTGTTATCGAAATTTAATGTAAGACCAGTTAATAATAATTTTGATGGATTGAAAAAACAATTGAATCCTGGATGTATTGCTGTACCGCCGGATTCTTTCAATTTTGAGCTGAAGCCTAGAGAAATATTAAATCTAAACAAATAATTTGATTGTAAATAATTAAGTAATTTAATTCTAACTTCGAAAAAAATGATCTCATCGGCAATTTATTGTTAACAAAAAAAAAATATTTCTCGTACTGATAACGAGTTTTGTTAGGGTAAATCGACTAATGGATAAAAAAAGAAACTTTTGAATTGAAAATTTCAAGTTTTATGTATATTTTTTAATTAAAATGATGAAAAGAATTTTTTTATTTTTAATAAAGTCACTGATATTATCTATTGGTCTGTTTACTTTAGTTTTACAGTGAAAAATGTTTTAATTTTCTATTTATATGCAACTTGGTTGCAAAGTATATTGAATTATTTATTCAAGAAATGAAAAGTTTTAAAGTGAGTTGTAATTATTTTTGAAATTTAAATGATAATGAGTAAGAATAATACTTTGTGATACATCTATTTCAAAAATATGAAATTATAAATAATTGAATGTTGATGAATGAAACAAGAATACATTTTAAATTGATCTCAAATTAATGATTGTCGATAATTTCAATAATGTAGAATATTAATTGATGAAGGTGTTATATACATCAATAATATTTTACAAGTTTGTTGTTTGCATTTAATTATTATCCATACTTTTATTTAATATTAAGAAAAATGATTATTTTTTAAGAATAGATTTAATATTATTAAATATGTTAAATTATATTCTATTACTTCATCAATAAATATAGCAACTGTACGTACTTTAAGACTAGCTTTTTGTATTCATGCTAAAAAATTATATGTATGTTGAGTTTTTAAATTGCGTATAAACTTAGCCACAACAGATACTACAGTAAACTCGAAACTTCACTAATCAATGTATTAATTGTCAACACTGACAAATTTACCCTTGAGCTATTTAATATTTTTACTGATAGAAAATATTTTATGGAGATAAACTATATTTGAAAACGATCTTACTACTTTCTTAAAATTTTCAATCCTCATTAGTGGATTATCGTTATTGCTTATCAATGTAATCATTTTATGAGCACTTGAAAATCAACTAAGAAAAAAAATTTTTCTAATTTGGATTTGAAATAAAGAAAACAATTCAATGTCATAATATTATTTATTGATATTTTGTTTATTAAATAATTAATAGTAAAATTAAATATATAAATTACTCTATAAACAATGTAATTTTATAAATTTTTTTTCTTAGTGTATGATTTGCTATAAAAGTTAAGACTGATGTGTATCGATTCATTTTTGTATCGTTGCGTATTCTACCTAGTATTATTGTAATAATCAATAAAAAATAAAGGAACTTTATTGCATATAATGTTGTATCGTTATTAAAAGGTTACAAATGTCGCAACGAGATGGCATTAGACATAAGAGCTATAAAATGAAAAGAATAAAAAACAACTAGAACCCATAAGAGTCCATAAGATGACGGCTATGTTGTGGATGAGGGGAAGATGATCACCTTGACTCTTGAGCGCAAGTTTGCGCTTCTCGTGGTTGTTCATGTGTCTCGTCGTTTAGTTGCTGCATCAATTGAATGCGTTTAGTTTCTTCTTCAGTTGCGACGCTGTTTCTTCGTTAACTTTAAAACCAGTCTTAGATTGAATTTTCTCTCTGACATTAGGCACATGATTTTATTATCAAGATTTTCAACGTTTCATGTAACGATAAAAACTCGTCTCAGTACTTTATTTGTTTTATCATAAAAATCACATATATATGACAACAAAAAAAAAAGAGAGGATAAAAGAAAGAGAGAAAAAGAGTGTGTGTGTGTGTATATATGTGAGAGAGGGGGAGGGAAAGTTTAATGCAAGAAGATAAATTTTTATTAAACACTTATAACATGAATACGGTAACATGGTTCATTTTTATTACGTAATTTTGTTTATCAATGATATTAGAACTAAATAACATATACGCAGATTTATTTGTTTATTTTTATTTTATATTCTAGAAGTAGTGGTAATATCTATCGATAGTTTGCGACCCTGAATTTTACATGGATCTTCAAATCAAAAAGTCTACTAATTGGTCAGCCTTAAAGGAGTATGTTAATTTATTGGTTTCAGGGAACAGTCTGAAAGTGGGTTATTTATTTAATTTTTCTTTGGAAATCAATTTCATTTTTAAATCTTATAATTTATATCTGCAAACTCAATCATTAGAACTCATTCATTCACTTAAGAAGATTAATTTAACTTTAATGGTCATTAGAAAAAATAAAAGCGTCGTGGTCAGAAAAACATTACATTTTTGGCTATGATGAAAAGTGTTTCGAATTTCAACTAGACAGTTCCCAAAGATGTTGATATTCAGGTGATTTCGGACATGTTTTTCTTATTTCTATAATCACTACTTTTAAGTTTATACATATATATTTTGTTTTCTTGTAGGATTCAGGGCCGTTTGATAAGAATCATCCCTAATTTTTTGATTCGATAGGAGCAGATAAATCACTACGCAAGTGTTACCACAATTCACTCAGGGATGCTCAATAATTATTCGTACATAATATATATTTATTTGTTTTTTTTTTTTTAGGTTTAGTTCCGTCTGAATCTCCTTGTTATTTATATCAATATGTATATGTATATATTTATTCATGTATATACATATATATATTTTCAATATTTATATTAATATATAATATCTAACAACAATCATTGTATTATTATCGATATTCTTAAAATTTTTTTTTTGTTTAATAATAGTTTGTTACTTAAAATTAATGTTTAACAACAAATTTCGCTTGTATTACAGCGTTTAACTTCTAAGCTTCCTACTTTATACAAGAGGTTGTTTCTTATTTTCTATTTTTTTTTTGTTTTTCTTATTAATTTGTTTTTATATCAATTTAATTTTTAGACTCATTTTTAATTTTTTTTTTCCGTTAAAACACTTTAATCCGTACACTCAACAATACATCCAAAAATTCTATGGGTTATTATTATTTTCTTTTTGTTTGAATCGTCTATTTTTAGCGCCGGTTATTTTCAAAAAATAATGATGATCCTCAGCAAATTTCGTGCGATTTTTGGGCACACTGTTTTCTTTAAATTTAATTATTTTCTAATAAAAATTAATTATAACTAATTAATTGATAATTAATTAATTAATCATTATAACATTTATCATTACAAGTATTTCGTTTCTATTCATTTATTTTGCTCGGTAAAATTATTATTGCATGATTTTTTTTTTTTATTATCCACGACAATGTGGTTATGAAATTCGCTTTAAGAACACTGAGGATAGACCTTAAGATATGAATAATAGAAATTTATACAGAGAATTTAGTAAGAAAAATTTATACATTTAGATAAAAAAACAATGGCTATAGTGTTCGTCAGCCAGGGAGTATTTATACATATATATATTTATATTTTTTTTTTCTTTTGGTTTACTGCTTCCCTCATATCAGACTAACATACTCGTATAAAGAATAATTAATATAGGCATCCACAGTATTGCTTCTTGGTTCGTATAATCATTATTAAGTTATTTTATTCAACCATCTGTACAATTGTTCAAAGATCTTTACTCATTAAAATCAATCAATATTATGATTTTATTTAACGTTTAAATATTTAGATAAATCAATTTATGGAGAGCAGACTTTCAACTTTGTGAGATCTTTTCATGAATTTAGAGTTGATTTTTATTAAGGCAGTGAATAACTTGGTGATAAAAAATGCGACGACGGTTAAATGAGCAAAGTGATTAGAGGAAAGTTTGCTCTAGGGAGAAAAAAAATTTTTCAATTGAATTTTATTTTTATTTTTCGACCAAATTCGAACAAAGTTTTGTGTAAATTCGATATATAAGCTAAATGTTTATCGCTTTTTTGTCTCTTTGGTAACTTTGTGAAAAATAAAGGTAATTAAAGTTGAATTTAAAAGAGAGTTTCAAATGTCTTTTCAAGAACCTCAATTAGATTATTTTTTACAAAGTTATTTTATTCTTTAGCTCCAAAAAAAAAATGTAGATTAATAATATTGAAAATTGAAGGAATTTTAAAATGTATGAAAGAAAGGATTTGAATGTAAAAATTTTCGAACAATTGTATACTATGTTACCAATTTTTCTAGGGAAATATCTTGGAAAATTCCCATCATGTCAATAGGCATCCTAAAAATCGCACAAGTCCGCTCGAGGGAGAAATATAGTATTCTAAATTTATATACCAAACATATACAGTCAAAAAACAATTTTCTTTTAATTTTCCTCGTTTTCACATCTTTTCTCTCTTTCATTCTTTCTATCTCTTTCATCCCTCTTTATCTTTTCTCTCGTTCTTTCATACATCTGGTCGGGCACTTTTTCATATTTTTATTTGAAAATTATTCGGCTTCCATTTTTCACTTTTTTTTTTCTTTTATTTTTCATGTACAAAGCTGAAGCCTAATTTTTATTTTATTTTTTCCTTTTTTTTTATTTATTCGTAACGTTGAACTTAATTTCTAAATCACTCCACTACTTTACATAATCATTTATTTTCTTCATAACACACGTAATATAATCATAAAAACAATATATAAATTATCATAATTATAATCACCATTCTTATTATTATCATCATCAGAGTAAGAATTTTTTTTTTTACGTTTTTTCTTTTAAATTATACAGATTATATAATTTTTAAGGTATATCACTTATTTTTTACTTAATAATGCGTTTGTCGTTGTCTCTGAATAGTCACATTTACGGGCCTTTTCTCCTGAAAATTTTCTAGATTATATTTATAGTTATTTAACATAGTTAGAAGCATTTGTCGACACATCCTCGACTTTAATTGATGATTCGATTTTGTGAGTATACATTTATCGTTTTAGTCCATATTTTTTTTTGTCTATGCATCGTTCGATCATTTGATCGATTTTTTGGCCAATTATTTCCCGAGATTTGGGAGCCCAGACTGGTCCAAATGTTTTTTTTTTATAGACTATGGTTAAGAAACTTAACGAAAATAATAATTAAAACTCCCTGAAATAATGAGGATTTAATTTTTATATCAAATATAAATATTTACACTAAAATAAAACAAATGATGTTTATTTATTTATTTATTTTTTTTTTCAAAGATTTCGGCGGATTTATTGGTTAATTATTCGATTAATTAGTCACTAATTTCTATGTATTTGTTTAAACTCAATAGATACAGTGTTTTAACTCCACAGAAGTATGTATGAAATTTTTGTTTGATCCTTCAGTAATTATTATCTAAAACTGTTCAAGAGTTGTAAATAAAGTTGAGTAACAATTTATTATTAATAATTATTTACTTGACTAATTGTAAGTATAATATTTATAATATCATCATTTCGATAAGTATCGACGTGTTGCGGAATTTTATGAAGTACGAATCAAGTAACAAGTAAGTTTATTTATTATTTTATTTTATTTATCAACTTTTTTTTTCGATATCACGTGCCACATTGCTTTATAAGAGCTTAGGGTGGCCATTAATGAAAAAATTTACGTAAAAGTTTATTGTAAAGGTCAAGAGTGAAATGATAAACAATAATTTTAACGATTGAAGGCTTATAATTATAAAATCCTGGTCGTAGTTTGAGTTTGAGTTTGTTCGAGAAAAAGATTTTTATTGATTTTTATTTATTTATTTTTTTCAAACAATAACAATTGATTATTTCGATTGGTTCTTAGGCCACAATAAATGTTTAAACGGACTGCTATAAATCTCGAATCATGGCGTCTTAAATGTATTTTATTTAACGAGATCACTTTTATGCTAATTTTTTTATAAGATTTTAAGTTTAAATTCCATCATTATGTTGTCTTTTTGTTGTGCTAGTTATTTTTTATATAGATTTATGAGTTTTTTTGTATGCTGTTTGTTTTTGATAATATTTTTTTTTTCTTGTATTGACAAAAAAGTTTCACATTCATGTTTGCAATCAACATTGACAATATTTTGAATATCGAGAAACAACAACGACATACGGCATTACCCAGCATTTACAACATCAGTGTTGCCACGTTAGAAGACAATAAATAATGCCAATTGATGGATTACAATTGGACTAATCATTCAAAAGTACACTTTGAAAACTATATACATTGTAATTTATCAATTGCATAAAAACTATGAAAATAATAACAACACTTTTCTGAAATAAATATTATGATTGTTTGAATATAAAAAATTATTTCAGTATAAAAAATTGTTTTGGATGCAGTATGTAATGACATAAATAGTATTTGTGAATAAATAAATAAACAAATGTGATATTACATAATATTATCCATTATTACAAATATAGCAGGGTAAATTGAACAATCAAATATTTAGCAGTACTAAATGATTTATCATTCATGCATATCCAAGTTATCTAATCGATATCCATATTTTAAAATCATCATCATTAATCAGGCTTTATCATAAGAATCTATAATCGTGTTGTTTTATCGTAATAAAATGGAAAATTCATTTTTAATGAACTGAAAATAAAATTTATCAAAACGAGAGAAAAACTTTTGTTCATTAAAAAGAATTTATTCAGAAGAATGGATTAGTTTGAGATTCAATAAATTTAATGGTAAAAAAAAAATAGCAAAAGTGAATTTATGTCTGCAAAATGTGGCAATACTGATAATAACAGCGTTTAGCAACACAGCGCTGACGATATATATGTGTATATATATATATATTTATTTTTTTGGCGCTTAAGATAGAAGTTAAGATAGACATTGATTTTATACACTTTTTTTTTCTAGTATATATTGTGAACAGCTGTACAAAGAAAGCCCTTAAACATAGACATACTGTATACGATCACAAGAATATAGACAAAATTTATTTCACCTTTTAGATTTATTTTTATTTTTTCATCTCCAAAGTCAATAAAAGAGATTTGATGAGTTTAATTCTACTATTAGGCAGGATTTAACTCGGAAATAGAATTTGTCTTGATCATTTATGAAGAATATTCTTTAGAGAAATTGATAGACATTTATAGACATGCACGAAGAAATATCAGAATGCGAATATATTTATGAGCAGAATTTTTCCAATCTACAGAAATGGAATAAGTTTATTATTTTTTCTTTTTATTTTATGTACTTGTTAATAGCTGGAAAAAAATCTTAGAAAGGCATTAGATTGTTTTGTTTTTTTTTTTTTATGAATACATATAATATTATTATCTTTTTTTTGGAGTAACTCCAAATGAAGTGTGTATTTGAAAATAATATTAATAAAAAAAGTTTTAGTTAATTTAACGATTAAATTATTTATTATAACAACGAATATTGAAAACAAAAAAATTTACAATTCCTTTTGTTTTTTTTTATATGTCTAAATATATAAATATGTATTGTTTAATAAATATTATCTGTTTTATTATTCTGAATAATTGACGTGAGTAATATTGAATTAATTTAATTTCAAATTGTTAATAATTATTTGTTTTTTATTTCTGTTGTCTTTGTAGACTCGAGGAATTTTATTGGAGAATAAATTTAATTAAATCTGCACAATCAACTGAGTTGTGTCAGTAACAAAATAAATTCAAATAAAATGGAAAAATTTAACAGTTGTGTTGGATAGAGTTAGAGAAATAGAAAAAACGTGTGTTAATAGCGACACAGACCAGCAGAGCGACATTGACAGACAAGCGATTACACTTTACATGCATTTTTTCACAAAGAGAGCGAGAAAGAGAGAGAGAGAGGAATGCGAAGAGAAAGTTAAAAAATAGGCAAAGAGGAGAAGAGAAAAAAATAAAATGATGAATACAAAGAACAAAGTGGTAAAGGAGAGGAAGGAATATTAGAAGAAGAGAGGAAAATTGAGTTGGGATATATTAGAGAATAATTTGAAAAAAATTGTTCAACAGAGAAGAGAAAGAGGGATTTTGAAAGAAAAAAAAAGTCAAAAGAGTTAAAAGGAAAATAGAAAATTTGATAGAAAAGATAATTGATTAAAATGATGAAATTTTTATAAAAAAATAGATAGATTGAAAGTGAAAGATATTTAAAATGTTCAAATGGGTAGGATTAATTGTTATTTAAGATTACAAGATGTTATGTTTTTGATTAGAATCTACTAAAAACTAGAGACGCGCCGATTCGAGGATGCAGTTCCGTCTAAACTAGACATTAATCAAGATGTTATTCATGTACACTGCCGTTTAAAAGTTATCATCATCCACAATGAATATTAAATACTTTTTAAGAGAAGTCAAAAATAGATTCAAGTATTTCTTTTAGTGTTGAATAAGGAAAAGAAAAAATTCATTAGTATCACTACCAAGTAGCTATGATCATAAAAGTATTACTTAAGAAAGTGGAGAGTAGAATAGAATAAGAAATTTAGTCTTTGAAAAGCCTTTAATATAATTTATCAACCGATTTTTTCATTACTTTTCACAATTACTGAAACATTTGATTTCAATTTGACAAATTCATCTTTCCTCCCTTTTATCGTACGATAAAAAATTAAGAAGATTAAATTATTCAAAGAGATTTCTTTTATAGAGAAAAAAGAAAAGAAACTTGGAGCTTAAAATGCTTTCCCAATAGTCTTAATTGAATAGTAAGGTATATGTTTCAAAGTAGAATCAATAAAAAAATTGACTATTATTTAAAAGTGAAAAAATGTTTATTTTAGATATTTATTTATTTCTAAACAGTGATCTCGTGAATACAAAATGACTTTTAAACAGCTGCGTAATGACATGATAACTAGATGAACAATGAAAATGACAAGAATAAATAAAACTATGATTGCGTGCGATTGATGGAGGTTTAGAAAATATTAGCAAACATTAGTAACAATTTGGAATTCATTTGGTCAATCATTTATACAAGAAAATGTTTTCCTACATTCATTCGTAAAACACAAATAGCACCACACACTGTAATTAACAGTCACCCATCTTTTCTTTCTCTCTCTCGCTCCTTCTCTCGTCATCTGTTTCCTTATTTTCCTCTTATTTTTTATTTTGGCAGGCAAAAAAACATTCGACGCGTTTTATATTTCTTTAGGGCATAATTTCTAATAATCATCGTCATCATCATTTAATCATTTCAAAATTTAATTAATAATTAATAGTGTATTTTTTTTTATTATATTTTAAGATATATAAGGCATGCATCATCCGCTTGGTGGTCAGTGTTTCTTCCCTATATATTTTTTTACACGGAAGTAAACGCGTATTCACCAGTTCAACATGAAACTATTTTTTAATAACTTTAACAAGTGCCTCGACGTGCGTGTCAGCTAAAAATACAGGCTGAAAATTCCAGAGTTTTGCTCATAATGAGGCTCTTATTATTATTTTTATTATTCTTATTTCTTTTCTTTTTTAACCGTGAAAATGCTAACACAGACTTGGTCAAAATGAAGGAATTATTTTAATATAGCTTCAAGTACAAGTGGAATTTTCATTGTCTTTTACTTTTTATTATTATTATTATTTTTTTAGAGAAAATTTTTTATTTATCTGAATAAATTCCACTGATGTTTAAATAAACTTTGCTTCTTCTATGTCATGTATTGCTTATATAAATAATTAAGGTAATCTAAACTGTCCTTAAGACGCTTTTTCATCATCACTCATACAGTATTCATTGGCGACGTTGTTTAGCTTTTATTTTTTATAAAAAAAATACTCATCATTCATTTCCAATGTTTACAACTCGTTTTATAATTTTATGAAAATTTCATCTTATTAATTTTCGAGTAGGAAATTATTTTTGTATATCATTACTTAAGACTAATAATTAATATTCATGAAAAAAATAATAATAAATAAATGATAATATTTTTAATTATAAAAATAATATAAATAATTTTGACCACGACTGTAAAAACAAATAAATTCACTATGCGCAAAGCTCTTGGATCTTAAAATACCTGTGTCTCTAGCTACTTTTTTTGAATTTTTACCATTTTTTTATATTTTTTATTACATTTTTCCTCATTAAAATTATTTATCACTGATTATTATTTATCAAACAATCGTTCAATATTCAAACAGCCGTTGAACGGTTCAACAACTACATAACTTTTACTATTATAATAATTAATAGGTTACTAGTAATAATAATTTACTATAAACTTAATGTTTTTTTAATACTTTTTCCTCGTTGTTTTATATATTAATAACGAGGAAATGAGTCCCTTCGATGCTGGTTACTAAAAACCATCAAGAACATGTTGTTATTTTTTTTTTTCTCTCAAATTAATTTTGCGTGATCAAGATACAAGATTGTGTCAATGCGTGTAGAGCAAAGGAAATTAAATGTAGTTCCTCTGTTGGTCAATACATGGCACAGCTTTCATTGTGATTCTCCTATTTCCTTATCCTTTTCAACGATTTTAAATCATAAAAGGCTTCACAAATCTTTAAGCTACTTTTCTATTAATTTTTACGATTAATAAATTATACTTTTTATTTTTTTTTTGTTTGCTTTAACTTATTAAAATCTTCTCCGTTTCTTCCTCGTAAATTGGACGATGGTGCATTTTTTTTCTAGTTCGAATTTACATTAACTGTAATTAATCGAGCGTATTAATGATGATCTTAGCAGTTGAAAAAATTATCTCAAGCTGCTTAGATATGATCTTATGATAAGCCAGCAATCGGCATGTTTTATCTATGACCTATCGATTACTAGCATTCGACTAATTACTCATTGCAAATTGCACTTGCTTTCAATCTGCGTTTTGAGCTCCGTGACATGAGTCTCCAGCGTTTGTTTTAATTCTAAAATACATGTAAATGACAATAAGACATTGACAAATAAATTATAATAAACATTTAACAAGTCAAAACATTTAATTCTTTATCAAATACTCACTCGTAAAGTCGTCTTGTTCTTCTGCTTCAGCTTCGGCCGCCAATTCTTCCGGTGTCTTTTTTTTACGCATCAATGGATTTGGTTCTTCTTGTGTTAATTCTTGTACTTCTTCACGTTTTTTTATGTTATACTGAAAAATAAATAATACAAAAAGGTAAATATATAGATATATATTTTTATAATAAAATTAACAGAAAAAAAATAATAAAAATTATCTAGTCATTAAAAGTTTGTTTTTTTCATGTAGTTTTCAATTATTATGTTACAAAAATACACCTTAATGTTCTCGGTAATTATACTTGAGTTCTAAACAACGTAGACGAGAGTACCATCTTGAAACTTCCTCGAAAGTGCCATTGTAGGGTTAAGGGAATTTAGAAAATTTCTTACCGAAAATTCAATGAGGATAAAGAGGTTCTATTGTGCACAAAATCAGTATCAGCTTTGCATTGTGTTTGGATGAGCATCACAATATTCAGAAATTGACCGTTAACATACAAATGTTTCTAGTAAATATTCACTCTATACATTTCTATTATGAATAAAATTATGCTTGGCTATTTTTAAAACAAATTTGTTTCCAAGTTGTTTTTTTTTTAAGTTCAATTTAAAAGCCATCAGGTCTGCATCTCATTAAAATAATTAAGACACTAATTTTTAGTGTAAGATAAATAAAGTCTTTTTAGCAAGTTGAAAAGTTAATGATGATAAAAATATAAAAATCACATTCAGTTAACATGCATTTAAATTTTAAAAAATGTATAAATAATTTTAATTTTATATTATAATAATTTTTCTATCAGTTTTTTTATCTGTTGAACCTAATAATTTATCTAAATAAATGCGCATTTTATAGTGCATAAATGTTCTAACATGTATGTATTCCCTAATGTAAAAATAATATTTTCAACTTTTCTTAAAAACTTTCTTTATTTTTATCTTATCCAGTATGTGAGGAAGTTATCTAAACAAATATTGAAAATCTATAAATCATTTTCCATCATTTTCACATAGTCATTTGTGCAGAGAACAGTATTCATCATAGCTTGTCACTAGGATAAATTGGTGATAAAACATGTGATTACTATTGACAATTCAATGTAACTACGTTGATTAAAATACATGAAATAAATTAGCTGTTATTTTTCAATAAAATCATTTCAATTTAGATCGTAGGGACCTAGTGAAAATGATCATTACATGTCCAATTCTAAGTTATTTATGTTGTTGACATGACAAATTAAATGTATTCACTGATTAAACTAATGCAATTAATCGAATTCCAGTGGTTTACAGTACCATACTTAGGATTATTTAAATAAGTGGAAAATGACTGTTATTTATTACATTTTCACTAATTCACATCCGATGATTATCGTTTTCCTATACCAATCTATTATCTAAATTTATCAAAAATTTGTTTAAAAAAATTTATATTAATATAAAAAAATCAAAGACTAGTTTTAAATTGATATTTTTTCATATTTAGATTTATTATTACTATCAAATGAGCATGGATTTTGACATTCAAATATTCAATTAGCCAAAATGATCAACATTTATATTAATATAATATTGAATGTCAATAAAAGCTTCTTTGAAATGCGTTAAAACTGAGTAATTGTCAATATTTAAATTTCAAATGAGTGTACATGTTTTGGAGTATTACTTTTTTTGCTGATTGATGGAATTTATCGTGAATCGTAGTTAATTTTTAAGTTAACAAATTTTCCAATAGATTTACGATAAACAATAAATCCTCTTAATGAAATATGAACCAACAAATTTAATTTATGATTTAAAATTTTCATTACAGTTTTATTGAAGTTAATTATATGAAATTAAACATTGTTATCATTATTATTACTCATAATTATATATATAAAAATTATTAAAATAAATTTACAAAAATTTTAAACACAACAAAGCTTAAACAAATTCATATTCAATTAGTCTATTGAAATAATCCAAAATTATTACCACCCTACAAGCATTAAAATTACTGTCAACCTGTGTAATCGACAATTATCATTGAAGTCAATTTAATAAATTGTGAACAAACAGATGGTACTTAAATGAACCAGTTAATCTGACTAATTGGATTGCTAGAATATATATCAGGAAAAAAAAAAAATTAGTGAAAATTCCGAATAATTTACTTTCCGAGAGTAATGCAATCGATTTTTAATTTATTGAGAAAGGTCATTGAGAGAGGTCAACATGAGATAAAAATATAAGTGTGGGTACTGGAGTGAAGAGTATTTTCGTATTCACTATGACAAGTAGTAATTAACGTCAGTGCCAGGCCACAATCTCTGACATGTTGCATGAGGTTTGACTTCATTTGTACTAGTGCTATCTATCTCCTTGAAAATGATTAGGAGTTATTCACATATAGATGTCAAACAATTGACAATTTTTCAAAGATGCTTTCAAATAAATGGAATTTTATCTTAAAAGCGAAATTCTCACTTACAACATAGGTCTACGATAAATATAGATTAGTTTAATTATTCCAAAAGGGTCAGGGTTTGATGGTAAAGAGAGGTCATAATGGACTGGACTTCTTTGCTTCAATTAGTCTAAGAGAATCACAGTGAGTTCATTAATAAAGGATTAATTAATTGCAATAAACATCTTGCTGTTGTTTCCATTGAGGGTCTGGAGAAAAGGAAAATTCAAGAGTATGATAAAGTAAATAGAAGTCACGGTGAGCGTCTTAAAAGGAGTCAGCCTGACTCTATTAGGAAGTCGCCATATTGAATGCAGGGACTCCCTACTAGAGTCAATTTGACCCCAGTTAAGTTTAGTCTTCTTTCCATCTTTTTCTTCTCTTTTGTTTCATGATTATTCTTCTTTTTGTCGCTTCCATCTTCTTCCCATTTAGTTAATACATTTTTACAATCTAATTTCACAATCTTTTATATATATATATATATATTTATATAGATAGATAGGCTTATAATGTAATTAGGACAAGCGTGAAAGACTAGGCGGCCTCTTTCATCTAAACCAAATTATTAATTATATGCAATCTATGCTAAAATGAATTTATCTTATTATTTTTTGATGACACCATTAAGTAGATTGTATCACTTTAAATCATTTTCTTTTGGTTAAAGATATTTTTGGAAAAGCTTTAATATAATACAGAGAACGCCAATGTCTTTTTTCTTAGGGTTTATGGTTTTAAGCTTCCTAAAGGAAATATTTCCAGCAGATGAAGATCTTATTTATCATTATTACCGTGATAAATGAATACTTCATGGCTTTTTTATTGCTATGGTATTAAAAGGAAGTTACAGAATTATCATTTATTATCGGTGGAAATTGAATTGAAGTAAAAGGAAATTTTTCCTTCAGATTTTTTTCTTTTTACATTGATGAAAAATATTCTTTTTTTTTCTCTCTCTTTCTACCTTTGTGGCACATTAAATATTTAATAATTAGCTTTTATATTTCTTTTTATGATATTTTTACAGAAAATAATATCTCAAAATGGTTACAATTAACTTAAATGAATTCGTAATGAAACTAAAAAAAAATAAGTGAAGCTTTGTTTGGACATCGCACATTTTTTAATATTAATTCTTTCCAAGGTATTTTATCATATTTTTAATAAATTCTTTGACGGCATACCATTAAAAATAAGCTCCAAAAGTATTTTATTAAAAAAAAAATTCAAAAAAATTAACAATTGAGGTGCTTTTGGTATACATTTAGAAGCTTTTATTCTACAGAGCCTACAGTCCTGCGAGACTTGATACATCACAGAATTAATTCTGTTAGTCCAACTATTGAAAATTCTTTTGAAGTCACATTCATTAGAAAAAAATGTTTCGAATATGTTGTCGATTGTTTGAAAAAAATAAAATATCAACTAAAAGGAGACATGTCAGTAGGAAGTACAAACACGATGCTGTCACTGGATAATTTCGTTGAAAGTTTCTTTTCAATGAACGCCGCACTGCGGACATCTGCATCCCCTCTTTCACTTTCCACATTCAGTAATCTCATATACAAATGTATGGAAACTTTTGTTGGCATTTATTTGTAACTATTAACGGTTTTAACTTTAAAAAATAGGGTCCCATTATTTCATTGTGTTTTACAAACAAATAAACAAATCCAACAAATAACTTGCACTGATGCAATTGAACACAATAAAAAAAAAGAAAAAAAAATACTATTGATTTTCAATGAGTATACTTGTCACCGCAGCCTTTACATTACAGGGTTGTTCGACAGGTGACCCCGAAAGAGAGTTTAATTAAATCGATCGACGTGGTGAGAATATAAATATTTTATTTCTGCCGAATCAGTTCAAATGGTGCAATTTTTGCTCAATCTAATTGGGATTTTTAATCGAAAATAATTATATTGTGTGTCAGAATGATTTTAATTAATTATAGTTAACAAAATAATAATTAAAGAATGCAAAGAATAAATTATTTCCTGAATTAAAATATTCAATAATTGGTATATTTAATTAATTTATAACAATTTTACATTTCTATCAATTCTTGGAGATAGAATGATTTTTATTTTACCGGAAATTAATGTTTTTTGGTCAAGTTATCATGGATTTTGTAACATAATGGATGAAAAAGAAAGGAAAAAAGTCACTTTTAAATTTAAAAGTCAAGTGAAAAAAACGTTACTGGACTGCTGAATAGAAGTGAAAAAAATGTTAAGAATACAAAACAGTATTGGTTTCTTTTTTCATATAAATATATTAGCACTTATAGACTTTTTAATACGGCTTTACAAAAGATGTCAAAGAAACTCTGATGCGGATTTACTTAAACGCTAACATAAAACCGTCAAAGGGATTCCTGGGGATATTAATGGTCAAAGCTATAGCAATATTGTTTTCTCACTCTTTTGATGTTTTTCTTCTCTTTTAATTTTCATTGCCACACTAATTAGAAGGAGTTTTACGTGAAAAGTAAGTGACATAAGACAAGAAAAAGCATGCCATTAAACATAACTTAAAAAACAGATAAAAAAAAAACTCAAATTTTTTTTTTATCAGAAACAGAAAAATTTTTATGTTCTGACCTTATCTCTGATTTCTTGACGCATTTTTTCCCTTTCCTCTTCCATTTTGCGGTGTTTTTCCTTACGTCTTTCTTCAGCCTCTCGGATGGCTTCTTGTCTTTCCCTCTCGGCCTCTTCTTCCTTTTCCTTATCGTCATCGTCACCCCCTTCACCCCCGACCGCCCCTGAAAAAGAACATTACCATAGAAATTTAGCAATGTCAATAAAAAATATTGTCACAAAAAGTTTGTAAGAGAATATTTTTAAAAAAAACTTCTCTAACACGAATATTTAAAATTAATGGGGTGATTAATTCTCTTCAAAGGGAAGTTAATACAAAAAAAGGGGGATTTTTAGGAATAAAAAAGGATTTACTTGAGGAATTAGTCGCCATTTTGTTAATTACTATTTCATAAGCTTTAAAATCGTCTATACTGTTCGTCTTAGAATGAATAATTATGACTATTTACTAATGAATACGTGATTTTATTTAAACAGATTATTAATAAATTACCTTACAACTTAATTATGAAAATTTTTAATTAATCACTGATTCTTATGATTTCTTGCGAAGTTCTTATAGAATTAGAATCAGAAAGACTTCTGCTGTATTTTTAATTAATGTAACTATTCTCTTTTATGCAACTTAATAAACTAAATTCATTCTTACTTTTCTTGATTTTAATAGAGATTAATATCAAAAATACAAATCCTCCAGCAAGACATTTATTCAAAAGATAAATTCTCAAGAACAATAACTTGAACAGTTTATTTAATTTATGTACTTAAGGAACTTAGTTTCTTTTAATGTAAAAAATATTACTTGTAATTAATTAATGTTAAGTTAATATTAGTAAGTGAATAATATTTTATGTTGTTTATCACTGAAGAAATAACAAAACTTGATGTGTTTTATTAAAAAATTTATTTTCAAATAATGTCAAGTAACTTTTCTTGACACAAAGAATTTGTTGATTGACTTATACTACTTGAAGTACTGTTGAGATATAAATTAACATCAAACATCTTATTTTATTAAAACCAATTCATACTCTTAGATTTGATTTGCTTGATAATAGAGAGGGAAATCAAATAAGCCAAACTTATTGTTAACTACAACTGTCATAATATCTCAGATAGTGAGAAAGTTTGTTTAACTCTATTAACACTTTATGATACGCACTTAGTAAAGTACACGTGATAAAATTGTATGTAGTTTTGAAGAATGAAAAAGTTGGTTGAATTGAATGAATTTTATTCAAGATATTATATCGATTTAAGTTCACAACAGCTGTAAATTCAGATAAAACTAAGTATTTTTAAGAATGTTTTGACAGTATTAAATAAACTTTAGAAGAAAAAAAAAAACAAATCTTCAGTCTATTATTTGTTTAAACAAAATAAAATTTTTTCTTTCGCAATGACAACCTTGCTTCTCGACCTCGTTTGTTCAATGACTTTTAAGTAAGTTTGCAAATCCCAACGGCTTTGCCCTTGGAAGGTTTATCATTAGCAACTAGATCAATTCTTGGAGAAGGGGGAGACACATCAGTACAAGTGTCGCGAAAATAAAAAATAACCTTCTACTAGAATATATAGTGATACTTGTTTTCAATTTTATTGTTGTTATTAGTGAAAATAATAGAATTTGAAAAAATTATTTATTCAAAAGAATAATAAAAAATTAATCCTTTTTATTTAATTAACTTGAAAAATATAAATTAAATCAGTGAAAAAAAAATAAAGTATATTTTTTGAGTAAAGCTCATTTACAGTTGATTTGTAATAAAAAAAAACTACTCTACGTTGGGAATATATGTATTTTTTTTTATTAAATTTCATCAAACTCCGGATCAACTATTGAATGAAATCGGCTTCCGTTGAAATCTATATTTCTTTCTAGCTCATTGCTGATACCGTATTATTAAAAAATTCCTGTTGGTATTATTATTTGTTCTATGTATCAATTTATTATTTTCAGTTGCCATAAGATCGAAAAACAAATGTTTGTCAAGGGGCAAGGTAGTCTATTGATGAAGTATAGTAGATATGTTGGTTGTTGTTATTGATCAAAGTAAAACCTCTGATATTCCTCGAGGAGACATTGAAAAAAAAAAAATAAAGAAAAACAGAGAGAAAAAAATGGGACAATAGTTTTATCGACAATGCGGTCTGTACACATTGAAATATATCCGTTGACAAATGATTTCCACGAGCCATGATATTTTTCTTTCATTGTAAAAAGGCAGGCAGAAGGAACAATAGATGGAAGATAAGTAAGAGAGTAAGGTGCAACTACCATCACAGTGAAAGTTATTTGGACAATTTTTTGGATCTTCAATTTATCAATTAAAAGAATGAATGGTGCAATTTAAAATCCATTTTTCTCATGACAGTAATCTTTCACAGCTTTCTATAGTTCATTTTTAAAATAAAAGAAAGTTATTTTTATCTTAAAATACTAAAAATTCTCGACAATGAGATGTAATTAGATCACCTTGAAAATGATCTATTTCTTAAAAAATATTTTAACCTTCTTTCAGATCAATATTACTTTTAGACAATGCCACCACCTCTGGTGATAATCTTGACTATCAAGGTTTCAAAGAGTTACGAAAAAATGTGCTAAAATCATTTTAGTAGGAAATAATCAAGTTTTAAAGCTTTGAATCTCTTTGGACAGAAGAGAAATTTATGTTCTCCAAAAGACCTCTCGTTGAATTTTTTTAGTCAACACTAGCATGATTAAAAAAACACTCTCAAAGGATTAGAATGAGAATTATAAAGGCAAGTATATACTTGAAAGAATTAGTGATAATAGTTTCTCAAATAAATCTGTTTTTGGGTTAAAAAGATTCTGGAGTTGATTTAAGCTAAATAATAGGGAAAAAATGCCAGAGAAAATGGACATTTCTGGATATAAAAATAATTATAGAAACTCAAGGACAGTAGAGTAATATAAAATACACTGAGATCTTGATAATCTTCATTACCATACAAAAAAATCATCCCCGAAAATTGTTCATTATTTTTTCAGCTTAATTAATTAGTAGAGAAAAGGCTTTGAAGTTAAATAAAAAAAAAAAATAATAAACTACAGATTAAAATAGCGAAAACAATTTAGCACTAATTCGCCTATTATTAATAAAAATTCAAGCTATTAACTTTAGAGTTCGTAACCCAGTTATTTTTTCAAATCTCGAGCACATGTTGTCGAAATATTAAAAACTATGCTGCACGGAGGTCTTGAGGAATATTAATACTAAAAATTTCGAAGTATCATGTTGGTCATAAATTGTAGAATATTATTAAAAAAAAAATGGATCATTTAGGTCTTAGTAATTCAATAAACTTTTTAACATCCCCTAGGATTTATTAATAATGCTAAGACCATTGAAAGAAGTCAAGGAATTTTTTGGAATAAAAAGCAAAAAAACAATAGCTCAAAGATATTTTAGATTGATAATATCAGATATTAATGAAGAAAAGAAGCGCAGTAGAGAAAATAGAATAATAGCTAGACAAGAAAAAGTTAATAGGCTTTTGGTATGTAGGTCAAGTAACTCGTGACAAGACGAATATAGAAGCAAAAAGGTATGTATGTATTATATCTGTGTATGTATGAAGAAGAGGATACGATCGTTATCCAAGCAAAACGTCGATTTCAAAGAAGTAAATCTATTTCAAAGCCAATTCACTGTCTGAATGAAATATTTAAATAAATAAATACGAGACATCATTTCGAAATGGATAAAAATCGAGTGAAAATTTATCGCATGATGTTAAAAATAAATGTAATAACTTTTCCTTGTCTACTTTCGTTACATAAAATGTAAATATAGGTAATAATAAATTGTATGGCTTCTTTTATTAGACTCGTAAGAAATAAAAATATTGTTCTATTGATTCAGTGTTCGATAAAAGATATTGTTTACTTTAAAAGATTATAACTAATTTTATTATTAGCAAAAAATATTTCATTCGTTGAAATAATATTATAATTAAGAAATAAAAAATAAATTTTTTTTAATAATAAATTAATAAATAATTATTTAATACTTGAGATTGAATATCTTTAGGATTTAAATACTTTTTGGAAATATTTTGAAGCCAAGCGATTAATGAAAGAGGAAATTTGGTACCACCCTTAAAACACTACAACAATTCGGAAACAAATGGCAACAAAACTTCTCATGAGAAGAGTTTTGAGTTCATGAAAAGTATAGTCTTTGAAATGTATTCATTGTTTTAACCTTGCAATTACATGTTAATTCGATTCTATAGAGCTTGAATAGGAAATTCCCCCCAGTTGTATTCACGATAAAATAAAGTACAAATGAATTCGGGAGAAAGAATGAAATCCCATGAATGAAGGATATGCACTTTTGGAATTAAATGAATGAAAATAAAAATGATACGAATGGCTTAAAAGGATCGTTTGAAGTCAAATGCATTAGAAATAAGGTCACTTGCAAATTTTTTCTATCAAACCGACATCTTCTCATTTTCTCAATCATTCCTATTCGTTTAGTAATCTCCAGAGAATTTAATAAACATTCCGACACTGCTGTGGAATGAGGTTTCTCAATAGAATAATACCAACTAAATGCTTGAAAATTATTTTTTATTCTCCACTATTTTCCAAAGTGACACCTTTATTTAAATGAAATAAAAAGAGTTCTATCTAACCGCTGACAATCATTAATGATTGCAATACAATTGAATCACAAGAATTGAAATAAATTGTTTAGCAGAAAGTGATAAGAAATTATTTAAATTTAAATGATTAATAGAAATGGAAAAAAAATAGAATCTCAAGAAAAATGTGATTAAAGTCTGGTGAATGAAAAGAAAATTGAGTTATAAAAAATAGTTCATTGAAATGACTTGGATTCTTTTACCAGTAAACAAAGAACAGAGACAATGCCAGAGACATAGACAATATTCTCAGGCGTGAAATTATTCGAATTAGTGATTGAAGACCATTCAATTGTTCATTCGATGGAAATTTTTCTTCTCTCCGATATCTCGGCCTCATTCTTATACAGTTTAAATGCAGATTGAATTTACTTCGCTACCGATTCGACATCAGGTGCTCTATTCACATCTCTGTATGTCCGTGTCTATTTGTTTCGCGATAAGGATAAACTAGTTTGTTCAAACTTTTATATTTCATTTCACTAAAAGCTTGATCAAGTGATCGATTTTTTGTTTCGGTAAATAAAAAAATTCCGGGGAATTATAGGATATTTTTCCTAAAAGTTGAGGGAATAATTGAAGAATCAAAAACGATTGATCTTATCGTTCATCGTTAAATGGCGTCGCTGCCAATCATAGGATCGATCGCTGCAGAGGAGCTACATGGTAATACCAAATGACGCGGTGTGGTGGACTTGCGCGGATGCCGTCGTCAAAAGGCTTCTTGGGTTTGTGAAGTTAAATATAATGAAATAATCGTGCCCCTTCAAGCACATTTATCGGATCTCATTCACAGATTATTGTTGGTATTTTTTTTCTATTTCCAAGGTTTTGTCGTGCGAGTTGATTAATAAATTTCTCATGCAAGAGCTAGAGTAGCTTAGGGTGGTAACATCAACAGCAAAAATTGTTTCTCGTATGGTGCTGAAGAGATTTATGCTTCGGGAACATGAATCACTTCTTAAGAAGTTTTAAAATTTTACAAAATGGCGGCACGCCTTAGGCCTATATTTGAATTATTTATTTAAATTATTAAGAAATGTTTAAAAAAAAAAATTCTATTATTTTATTTTTTATTAAAAACATTTTTTATTTTCATTTAAAGTAAGTTTTGGTGTGAAAGAATATTATTATTTGATAATAAATATTTTTTAAAAAAGAAAAACACCAAAATTCACTAAAAGTTTTTAGGAAGTAGTATTATCCGATTTTAGACCGACACTTCAGTAATAAGGTGAAAATGATAAAATAAGTACTTTCAAAACAAAGAGTTATATTTAAATAGTTTGAATGATGAGATAAAAGATAGTTTGAAAAAGTTTTAAAATATTTTATTAATGAAAATTTGGAATTGAAACCAAACTTTTGTACCACGTTTTTAGAGTCATGATCATAAGCTTTTTAGTAAACCATATTAATTTAATCACAAACTTGTAAAATATATTTTCGCACAATAAGTACAAAATAGTACACTTGAAACACCACTCAATTTATGTATTGTAATATTTTCCCGAAACAAGCTGAATATCCGATCCATTAATTATCATAGCTGTTATTATTGTTGAGACGGAAATATATCCGGCTTAACATTAATTGCGAGCCGTATTATTACTGAAAATAAACCAAAATACTTAACTGATTGTCTCACCAATAATTGACAAGTTTAGACATTATTCTTATTTTTAAATAACCATTTCCAATTCATTCTATAAAATTTTTAATTCAAATCTAAAATGAAGAAAATTTTTTTTCCTAAGCAATCTTTTTTCTTTGCACAGATATTGCAAAAAAAATTTTAAGTAGCAAATATAAGTTATATTATAAAATTGAAAGGGGAAAAAAATGCAAATGGGTCACGTGAAAGATGCGAAAAAATGTTTAATGATGACAAATATGTAAGAAAAAAAAGAAGAATGATATAGCGCTTAGTTAAAGTTTAAATTGAAATATAACGAATGTAAAGCTGTATGCGGTTAAGGGACATACCCAGTATGTCCATGGCGTTCTCGTGCTTGCGGTCGTATTGGTGCCGACAGTAGTACTGGCGTAATATCAGTCAGACTCAACAACGGCAAGTAACGGAACTATCGCGCCGACCGTTTTGCGACTCTCCCTCTTCTGGTCTTGCCGTATACTGCTGTTTCGCATTGGGCGTGTTCTCTTCGTATACACGCATCCATAGGGTTGGAAAAGAAAGAAAGAGAAAGAGAGAGAGAGAGAGAGGGAAAAGAAAGGGAAGAGATTGGGAGTGACGATTAAAGTACAAATAATCAACTTATTAATTGCAATATTGGGCAAAAAAAAATTGCTTTTTGTTCATTTTAAAATTAGTTCATTCTAAATCATTGCTAGTTGAAAATATTCATTAGACTTATTTTAAAATATTAATCATGAGATTTAGCTTTTTTAAGCTTCGCATAAATTTTAAATAATTTGTGCAATTTTTAATTCTCCTTTGTTTATTTATTTAATGATGTAGGAATAATAGTTTGGCTGATTATTTGCGGATTATGAATGAAAAGTGAACATTCAAAGTTTTTAAGAATGGAGAAGAATTAATTTTAATTAACAAGATGTCAAAATAGGACCTTGGAAAATTAGAGCATGACCTCTAATTGTCTTTCGTCTTTGTAGAGAGCTTTATGATTTGTGCTTTTAACTAGTTAAGTTGTACTTTTTGTGGATAAAAGTTTAAGGTTTTTTTTTTTATTTGTTTTAAATTAATTATTATAAAATGTCGAGAATTTGGTAAAACTCTTTGTTGCTTGCAGAAAATTATTTGCCCAAAGCTACATGTCGGATCATATATAGATATTTCTACTTTTGAAAGTTTTGATAAATTTTAAAAAATCGGTCGAGTATGTTCAGTTGATTTTGACAGATTGGAATGATTTTAATTGTTTTCAACATATGGACTTGAGTCCATAATTCAGCAAAAATAATTGTTGTTAATTTATTTTAAAAAAATAAATAAATAAATCATAGATGGTTTATCTAATTTTATACAGATACTATTTAATTTTAAAAAGGAAGTCATTTTATTAATAAAAATATTCAGAGAGAGAGAGAGAGAGAGAGAGAAAAAAGGGGATACATGTATCAAAATATAATTTTTGTATGAATATGTGCTGTCAAAAAAAGTCCTTTTTTTTCTTATCTGACATACATTTGCACATTTGATAAAATATAGGTAATTATATTTTTTTAAACTTTAAAACCAAAAGGAAGTAAATCTAAATTATTTTCTCTTTAGAATAAACATTTTTTATAACAAAAACAAATTTTTTGTAATAAAGGAAAGAAAAAAATTAGTTTTTAAATTATTATTTACGATATACAAATGGTAGTCCATTTTAAATGCTATGAGTTATTTCTTGCTTTCTTTTGATAATCGTGTAATTTTCTTTTATTGAGCCATATTCATTATCAACATGTGGAAATGCTAGAGTACTTATTACTCTAGAGCAAATTATTGTAGAAGCTTTCTTATGTACTCTCAAAGATTGTCGAAATACGATCTCACAATTTTAGACTCTTTGCTTTTGTGAAAAAAAAAAAAAATCAATATTGCAACAATTTATCACCCCCCCCCTTTTTTAATACGATACATTTCCAATCTAGATAAATCAACGTACACCAAAAAGATCAATGAGTTTAATTCTTTGGTGAATTTATAAAAATAAATTTTTTACTTGCAAACAAATCATTCAAATTCCACCAAACATATCAAACAAATTTATCAATGACTATCAATTGTTTGACAATAAAAAAAAAAACAACAATAACATGAATCAAATTGTTATTAAACAATTGTCGCAATTTACATAGAATATTATTTGTTGTTTCAACAAAAAATATCTCCATCAATGTATTTAAAATTTTAATAACAATGATATTTAAAGTTTTTTTAAAAAAATATTCTAAAATAAAACTCGTTGCTATACAATTCGATATCGACTGGTTTATTCAAGGGCGTGAGACTCCACCTTAAACCAACCGAAACATTTTATAGTCAAAGAACGTTTTTATTATTTCGCAAAGTTTAAAATACCATCACTGCAGTGGTGTTTGAAAGAAATATTCAAATTTTATATAAAAATACTTTTGGTAAGTATAAGGTGATTTTATTTCGCCATGAAATTAATCCATTTAAGTTTTATACATCTAATAAAAGTAGAGATCTGAGAAAAAATCAGTGATACAAGAGTTTCATCGTGTTCTGAGATTACTCGGGTCGTTCGTTCACGTCTTCTTCATGGCTGTATATAGAACAGTCGCTGCATTATTCAACATTCGCTTATATTTATCAAACTCAGGTAGTCTCGCTATTTCTTATCCTTATTCTTGAACTTGCTGTTATGTTTCCTTATCACAACGTGTATAATCTAGCAATATACTTGGCTTAGTCTGGCTATTTTTTCAACGATTCTTGTCTTTAAATACACCATCGATACAGTCATGCCACAAATTATTCGATTAACTTTGAACAACTGCAACTTATTGAATCAATCGTCGTTCAAACTTTTTATGTTTGCTATCGCCCAAGGGATGATTTTTAAAGCGACGTGACTGTCTTTCTGATCTGCAGCATAATCTCAAACAAAGGATTCGCCAAGGAAAAATTGTGTACTTACTTAAATTGCTTTTAAGAACATATTTTATAATAAAAGACATTTTTTTCTCAATATCGCTCAACATTCTCTCAAATTTAACTTATTGCAATTTATTTCACATTCGCTTCTCACATATAAAACATTTCAGTGGGTTGACACTCTACCATATGACAATGAAAATTTGATAAAACTTTAAGAGACTATTTATAATAATTAATATTAATTAATAATTATAAATAGTCTCTTTTATTAAATTATAAATTATAAATAATAAAAATAATTAATAATAAAAATTATAATAATGATTTTAATGAAATTAATTTTTTCCAATCTCTTAGAAAACTATGTTTTCCAAAAAATACGTATATTTAATTTTCGTGATACCCAGCTTGATCTGATACTTGTAAGGGAGTTAATTCAGGCCCAGAAGAGACCATAAAACCAGGACCATGCAATAATTATTTATGCAATGGATAGAGCTGAGGTAGTAATGAAGAAGTAATAGGGTAGAGTGTAGCTCAAGACCAAGACTATTGAGTAATTATTCATGTAATATAATGGGTAGTTTGATGGTAGTAATAAGGTAGTTGGAAGGTAGTTCTGAATTGTTATTAAATCTTTCACTAACATTAAGGCATACGGTAGGACAATATGATAAGGCCCATATGTGGCCCTAATTCATTGCTACTCGAGCTAGAATGTTTTATTCTTGATCCAACATTAGAACTTTAATTGCCAATATCTTAAAAAGTATTTTTCTAATGAATTGTTTAACATTACACTGATTTATGTAAGTAGAATAAATATGCACCAAGCTAATGTGCTTTTGTTAATTTATTAACAACAACTAAAATCAATTTGATTTACAAAAAATTAAAAATGAATTTGGCTTCCAATTGAATTATTTAGTTAACTACCTTTATACTTTAATTAAAATATTAACATGAACATACTTGTTACATTCTGTCAATAACAATATTAATGACACTATAGAGGTTATTATTCCAAAATTATCGTTACTATGGATTAATTTTCAATCTACATAAACGATAATCTACATAATACAGAATCTGCTTCAGCTTGAGCGTAATTTTTGAATATTTTGATTAAATTTAATCTCAATTAGATTGATTTTGCTTCATGAAACTAGTTAATTACAAAGCTAAACTTACATTTATTCATGGTCTGACAAGTGAAAAGAGCCACATGAAAAAAATTCAGAACAAGGGTGTATGATGATTTAAAACTTAAGCTTCTTTTTTGAAGTGAAATAATTCCATCATCGGATTTATTTTAAGCTTGTTTAATTTTTTCATGTTTTGAATATTTTATATTATAAATGTATAGAAAAAAAAGCTGTGATTTTAGCACGAGTTGTATTGAAATACTATAAATTACTAGAATTTTCTAACAAAAGTTTCATTTTAAAATCCTAATAATTTAATTAATAAAAAAGCTTACTTGAAATGAATGTAATGATTAAAAGCTCTACTATTTTGTGAACAAACTTTTATTTATATTTTGAAAATAATGTCAACGATTGTTTTCCAATATAGATACTAAGGATTAAAGTGAATAGCGAGAGTTAAATACGTTATTAATTGTATCGATTATTTGCTTTATTAGATACTTTCCAATGGCACTGTAAAGTTGATTTTAGCGATTAAAGTGCACTCGGAAAGAATTACCGTCAACACTTCTCTTTCGTATAAAAGTCGTGTCTCGTGAGTTCTCTGAGGTGAAAAATTGGAAATCGCAGAATGCTTTTAAAGGTCAAGTACTACAGGGTTCCAATTGACTGAGTGGCTTCGTTGATCGTCCTCTTTAGGAAGTGAACGTTAACTTTTACTTTATCTACTTTTCTCCGGCAACTTCTCCTTCTTATATTATTTACTTTGAAGTTGTATATTCAATTTTGATATAATCAATTCATTAATAGCTTACTCATTAACAATGTCTGAAAATCCCGACAAAGTTATTTTTTAAAGATAGATTCAGTGAGAAGAGAAATTGAGTTCACTTGAGACATGCATAGGTACTTGAATTATTGCCATTTTAAGCACGAAAGCATTGAAAAATACTGCTCACGAAATTATCGATTCTCATTGTTCAAGTGGTTTCCAGAAAGAAATTCATTATATTTTATGAATATTTCGTAAGCTATGTTTTTTCAGAAATTTATTTTGTATGTTTTATTAGTAATATTGAGTAATTTATTTTTTTGGAGTGTAATTAAATGTTTATCTGTCATTTATGAATAATATATTCAGGAACATTTATTAGATTAAATAAATATTTGATCATCAATTTGTATTATTTAATTAAATACATGGAAACAAGCATTAATCTTTGAATAATCCTTTACACAAAAATGCTATTGGTTTACACATATTTTCCTTGATGCTAAATAAGTCAAAAATTGATGAAATATGTAATTATTAAAAGGTCAAATTTAATCTCAATATTAAAATATTATGTTTATATCTTAATTTGAATTAAATATTCTTTTGTTTAATTTTTCTAAATTACTAATTACATCCAAAACAATGACTTCCCATTGTTTATTATAGTCATTGATATAATTTCTTAATATGGTATTTTGAAACAATACATGCACTAGACTACAACAATGCATCTAGTGCATGAGAAATGAAATGAAGATTAAAGCCTGCTATGATTTGATAACAAAAAAAAAACCGATTGAGATTATTTTAATCACTAAAAAATAAATTTCACAAAAAAAAGGAAGCTTATTGTCGTTATTTTTATTCTTTTGATTTGTTCATAAGTCGTAAGAAATCAAGTAGAAATTGAATCCAAGGAATAAAAAAGTCTTATAAATAGAAAGCTAAAATAATGATCACAAAGTAAAAATTTTAATTTAAAATATTTTTGATTGCATACAAAAAATAATTTGTAATTTTTCCTTTGTGTTCTTGATCATTTCTACTTTCTATTTATGAAATTTATTACATTTTTATTCTCGTTTAAAATTGAATAAAAACTTTGTGAAAAACTGTATTAATTTATTTTCTTTAAATATAATATAAAAAGGTCTTTAAAATTTTGCTACAAATAAAGAAATAAGTTTTGAAAAAAAGAATAAAACATATACTAATGAAAAATGAGTGAAACATAATAGATAAAAATACTTTTTTATATAATGTAGCTAATTAAAAATCGATATGACTTTATTTAATATTTATATTATGTTTAATGAATTCAGTCACTATTCTAATATCACAATATGGACGTTGAATACACAACGGAGTATTTCACTGAATAATTTATTGGAGTATTAAAAAAAAATACTGGTCACGAGTTGGTTGTAAAAATGTTACCAGAGCAAATTATGTACTAGTTTTTTCTTTAATTAAACTTACTCAAATGATACTTATTTATTATTGACATTTTTAACTTACTTATCTTTTAAATTAATCGCTATAAAAATAAAGAAATCATTAAAGAAATGATAAGATGTAATTTTATTTTTTTTTATTCTACATAACTGTTTATATTGCTAATAAAAATTGACTTATATCTCCGTAAATTGTTCAATTATCAATCAAATTGATCTATCCAGATAATGTTGAAAGATACTTAGATTTTGGAGATAGAACCTTTAAAGGTAAGGTGTCTTATTAAGTTACTTTTTAATTATAATTAATTACTTATATGCCTTACTGAGCTTTATAAAATAATTCCAGTAATTTTAATAATCCTTTAGTTAATATTTAAATAATTTTTTTGTTTACTATATGCATAATAATACACCATTTACTTCGAAAAAGTGTTTAGTATCGAAAAACTTAAACACGGAGCTATTGATCCCATTATTTTTTATTCATTACAAATATATTTAATCCAGTTATATTCAGGGATCAACAATACATAGACATATATAGATTTTATAATGATAATTATTATTATTATATGGGCCCTATTACTACTTCACTAATTCATAAGTTCCATGTCAAATGGTTCATACACTGTAAATCCAGACTGCATTCTTGTTACACTTTTAAACATGTTAAATATCACGTCATTCATTTGATTAACATTTTAGTCACTTTTTACACACTTAGAAACGCATTAAAAGTGACTACAATGTTAATCAAATGGATGACGTCATATTTAACACGTTTAAATGTGTAACAAGAATGCAGTTTGGATTTACAGTGTATTTAAGACTCCAAATCAGAGAGTTTGATAATTTGATGATGATAATTTCATAATTCCAATGTTATAAATCAAATAATCGTCATCATTGATAACCAGAAGCCCTCCTTTGAGATGGGTAGTCAGGATTTTCTTTCAGATAAAATCCTATAGAAGTTGGATGGTCAGGGTTTTATGATAAATGTAGCCCCTAGGAGACGGACGTTTGCTAATGTGTGGGTTATATATCCTCCAAGAGTATAGACATTTAGGCTCAATATTAATAACGTTGGACACATAAATTGTTTTAATAATGTAATACAGAAAAAGACGACATTGATTTTAAAAAATGTTCTCTAAAAAAAAAAGTAATTTATCAGATAAGAATCAGAAAATAAAAAAATGTCTGATGTCTTTAATGGTTAGTTAGTGATGTGCAAAATGGAATGGATGTTTTTAATAAATTCTCAAATGCGATATATATAACTTTCAGTTCAGTCAACTTTCTATACTGCGTATCGTGTTTCCACAGGGTTGAACGAAAGCTCTGCCTTAATGCGACTGTAACAAAAGTCAACTCTGCAATACAGGGTGTATATACACATAAGTAGGTCGAGTCAGAATAAATGTAGCGATACGTAATTGTGTGGCTGTTAAACTCCGATAAAATTATACGCTCCACCGATATATAAAACAAATAAAAAAAACTTGTACAAAAACTAACAAAAAAATATTGGAAAAAATATTTTGCTGTTACTCACAGATACTTTATAGAAGTTCAATTATAAGATTCCTCGAGGTTATAGATTACCAGTAATAATAAATACACAGACAACTTTCAAGAGTACAACGATGAATAACAGATAAACCAGGCCAGAATAAATACCATTATTTACCATAATAAATACATCAAAATATTCAAGTGTAAATACATAAAATAAAATGGAATCTTAACTTTTATTTTGTCTGCCAATTGAATAAAAATTCCACCATCACTGACTCTTATGATTCTTTTGTATCAAATGATATTCATCAATCCAACCTACCACAATTATTGACCAACGTCTCCCATCAGGAGAAAAATAATAACTCTGGAAACTAAAGTATTATAAATACTCTATAAAAATGGAATATTAAACATACAGTCATTTAAGAACAAAAGCATCCCTACAGTATTTAAGAGGTCCATTAAACCTAATGCCCACTCAAAGTAGGAATAAAAATAGAAAAATCGTAGTATAAAAGTGACAATAAATAAAGAATAGAATGATGATAAGGGGAGTATAGTTTCCCTCTAAATAAAAAACAGTTAAAATAATCAGCACGTGAGGGACAGAAATAAAGATAGATTGTAGTTGTTATCGCCGGCTTGCTCTATAAATCCCTTTTGGGCGTAAATCCCTTGGAGATAAGAAGATACGCGGTAGTATCCAGTGAAAAAGCACAAGTAGAAGAAGTGTGAAATCACATACAGAGACATGAACGTGAGTATATAGATGTATTTATATATATATGTATATATACGTGTATTAAAATGAATCTCATAGGATCACTAGCCGTACAATGTCGTCGTCGATAAAATCCGTACATTGTACATGATTGCACTAGACATGGATAGAAAAGTATTTCCATATCACTAAACTCTATCACCTAATATCACACATGCTTACAAAAATTACCCCTATCGTAAAGAGGATTGTATTTACACCTCACTGATATTAAATGAATTATTTTCGTGGATAACAAGGTCTCAAGTGATGCCGGTAAAAATATTTTTACTTTAATTCAATTGAAATAAAATATTTCATATCTTTTAGATTAAAGTAATTCTACTTTTAGAATATGGTTTTAATAAAAATATTTATTGTTTTAGGATATAAAATTTATTTTTATATTTATTTAGTCAGGATTTTTAAAAACTGATAAAATCTCCGTTGGAAAATGAATTTAATTTTGACAGAAAAATATTTTTATTTGTTTTGAATATTTGCAATGGGATACTTTTATTCTAGATATCAGTTACATATATTTTAAACATTTTGATACTCTCTGATAGTTAAAATGATTTTTTTTATCATTGTTGGTAGGAAAAAAGTTTAATAAAAATTAAAAAGTAATTAGTGAACGGATATTTTTAAAAAGTTACAGAGTATTTGAATTTTAAGATAAAAATATAATTTTTGATATTCATGCTTCTCACGCCATTTCGCTTGTTAGTATTTAAATATCAAAATCATAAGATTCTGTTTTATTTTGAAATATATTTTCTAGCCATTTCCCCAGTTTTACTATCACCAATAGTGGATTTCTTTTGCAGAAAAAGGTTCTCTAATGGTTCGTTCAATGAATATCAGTCCAGATAAAATTGTTCATCATCACGATCTCTGGAGAAGGGAAACGCCTTGTGGTTTGAGTAAAGAAAAATACAGTGCTCGTTATGGAGTTATGAAAATTCTTGATAGTCTTCTTAAATTGTGAAGGAAAACTGAGACGCAAAGGATACTTCTGTTCTTAATAATTTATATCTTGAGGTGACACATCATCTGTCGAAGATTACGTGACTTGACAGTAGTCCAACCACTTTTCTTCGTTATCACTCGAAAATTTATTCTCTCTAGTTAATCTTTTAAAAGGGAAAGAACAAAATTATAAAAGCATTTAATGAATAATTGTAGAAAAAAAGTGTAATGTAATGTTAATAACGGTGACCTAGTTTTTAAAAAATATACATCAAAAATGACATCTCTGTCGTTTTTTAATAATAATTATTATTATTATCAAAAAAAAATACTTTTAGTATTTCTTGTTTTGATAAAAACCAATAATGAGAGAAATAATAAAGTTGATTCTAAACTAAAAAATATCATTTAATTTCTAAAAAAATATGACACAATGATAATATTTTTTTTAATTAAACAATTGTCTATATCTAATTTGTAGATAAAATTGAACTGGAATAAAACTTCGAAATTCATATATGTTTCTAAAAAAGTATCACCAACTGGGGAAATAACTATTCGAAATTTATGTTAAAATTATTCCGGAATGTTAAAAAATTTCAGAAAGTAGTTTTAGCAGTGATGGAATTTATTAACAATCTAGAGTGAGAAGAAATAAAAAAGAAATAACTTTACTTGTTTTTTTTTAATTTTTATTTTCTTACAGCTGTTAAACTAGAACTGAGGAGGAAATACGACAGTCAGAGAGAAGAGAATTAAAATTTACTTAAATCAAGTAAATATATTATTGATTCTATATTAAGTAAATATTTATTGCAATCAAACAATTCATTTATTTAATGACGAAGTTTCAGGTAATAATGGCCCACAGATTTGCTTCAATTAAATATTACAATAGTTAATTAAAGTGATGTTTACTTTGTTGCTGCAATTGCAGTTGAGTAGATGGGTTTACTCAAAAGTACATCTTTTACATGTAATATTGACTCTCTGAATGATTTCTGAGCCAGCGACTAGCAACATTCATCATTAAATGAGACCATTTATGACTCATTTTATGAAATAAATAATGAAAGAATTTTCACAATAACTTCTTAAGTCTACTTGGATGCATCTGAGATATTATTAAGGTAACATTTTTCATAAAAAAGTTTCAATAAAAAATTTTTTAATAAAAAAAAATTCAGCTGAAAAAAATCTCTACAATTTCGACTAGAAATCCTTAAGCCATCTTGGTTTTATCCACACATATTTCAAGATCCGTTGGATTTTTTTTACTATGGCTGATCCTAAAATAAATTATGACAACTATGTTTCCCCTATTCTTGACAATTCTAACAAAGAATAGTTTTTTTATTTATTTAAACAATTATCCTACTCCACACTACTACTCTTTGTTTACTTAACTGATACACATGTAAAGCTTAAAAAAATTCTCATCTCAATTTCACGTTTACTTTCCCCAAGAAAAATCTTCAAAAATTGATTATTCGTCAAATATTTTGATAAAAAACTATTCTCAAACATCCTTGATAGCTATTCATTGATAAAAAAATTATGAAAAACTTCAAGAGCTCATCTAGAAGAAAAATATTCCATTGAAATGTATTGACAATACTTAGCTGAGAGAAATTTATAAATATTATCATCAAGAGAAATTTTATTTATCATATATAAAAATGGCTAGTTATTAGTAGGTCAAATAACTTGTCTTCTGATTTGATAAGGAATTTCTCTCTAAGTGCATGAAATTATTCTCCATGTTGGAATTTATTATCTCAAGAAGAGATGTGAAAAAACTTCCTTTGAAGCGAAACAATTATGCTTCAATTCTACCTATGAGTTTGAAAACTGAGGAATTACTCATATCAACCAACTGTTTATGATCTTCCTTTGTAGATAAATAACTCTAATATAGCTAAGTAATCCATCAAAGTTTAAAAACAAGATTAAATTAAATAAAATAATTCCACAACTATTTTTATTAAAGTCATTCCTAACAATTTACATATGGAATAAAAATCATAAACTACCAAGAAGACTATGAAAATAAAGAAAAACGTTTCTTTTTACAAAGCAGGGAGTTAGTGAAATTGAACGAGAACAAAGTAATATGCAATTTATTGACGATACAAAACTAATAAACTTTAGTTTCATGTCTGTCCCTAAAACTCATTCTACATCTGTCAACATTTTATTCTCTGGCGGAAAATCAATACGTTTAGAATTCGTTTGACTGAAAAACCTTCCTTTATTGTTTGCTGATAAGTTGTGTTAATTTTATCATAGATAAATGACTAATTTATTCATAATATCGTGTTTCTTTTATTTTTATCATTTCATTTGGACTATTTTCGTTTTATATTTTACATTTAATCGTGACAACTCCTTGAGATTCAGCGATGTAAAAACGATTAATCCAAGTATTTGATGGAATAGTAGATCTAGAACGACGATTACGATGCCTTTAACGTTGAATTTCGAGCTCCTTTTCGTGGCTAAAAGCAATAGTTAATATCTACGACAAGCTCGCACTAAAAACATCAAGTGTAATTACATAGAGTAAGAAAAAAAAACATATAATTAGTTTAGAAACGAGGATAGAATTTAAAGTGAAGGTTTTTTTTTGTAGTTTTATTCTTTAAAATACACTAAAACCGTTTTTGGATGCATTAGGTGACAGGTTTGTGATTATTTTAAAAGCATTCATTTTTTATAATTGATGTAGAATCATTTTTACTATCGTTATTGAATATAAAAGTAGAATAAAAAAAATAATGTAAAAATAATTAATAATTATTTTTTTATCTTGGAATAATAATTAGGTAAAGTTATGAATTTTAGGGATGATAATAAAAAAATATTTCTTTGCTTTAGAAATTTATTGTTGAAGTAAATTTAAAGGCGGTTTGCATATTTGGGTGAGAAACAGTAATTTTTATGAAAATCTGGAAATAAATTTTACGAAAGCTCCAGGTTTTAATAACTTGTTCTATCATTTTTCAAAGTTTTAATTTTTTTTTTTGTTATAAATAGAACGTGATCATGAAGTAAGTATCTGTCATACTACGTACATTCAGCATTTTTTATTGCCACTTAATTTTTACTTACTTGTGAATTATCACAAGACATTATGACTTTTTATTTCAATTTTCTAAAAATAGTTTTTTCAATAAAAGTGATATAAAATTTGTTTTAATTTCTCAAGTAAAGCAAAATGATAAAGTTGATAAAGTTTCCTGAATAGAAAAATAATGTTAAAGTATTCAATTTTAAAATGACAAACTTGTTTGATGATTAATGAATTTTATTGTCTATGAATATCTATGAAGTCATTATTATTCAGGCAATGTTCAGGGAGGGTTCTGCAATTGCTGGCTGGTTTGAGGGTAAATTGTAAAGTTTATTGATCAATAAAACAGCCATAAATCTAAATTTAATTATTTATTCAAAACAATTTTGTCGTTGACTAGTGTAAACACGAAGAGGCTTTTAATAAATATCGTTGCAACTAATGAAGACATTTCATAATCTAAAATTGCAAATCATCGACAACTCATAATTTCCTGGTGTTTATTGAGTTGTTTAAAGCAAGTAACAAATGGAAAATGGAGAGTAAGTGTCATGTTATAAAAAGGCAAGATTCTATCGTGTCTAAAAATAACAAGAGAAAAAACCATAGAAGAAAATTCCTTGATCTTTTTTGAAAAATTTTTTAATCTTGTCAGTTCTCTTTCTAAGTCATTTAATCTCGATAATGTCATTGGTATATGGGATGGAAGAAAGCAAAAAAGAAGAATAGAAGAAAAAGAGTAGAAGCAAGTAGAAGGAATAGAAAAGTCGTCGGAAAATACGATTGCCGCAGTGATTTTACGGTGTCAACTATCATGATTTTCAGTTCTGAGAAGAAATTACATTTGAAATGGTAATTTTTTCACTATCTCTTATGCTGAATCTCCATTTCACTTACATTGATTAAGAGTCCAAATTAACCAGTATTCAACCAATGTACCGGCGTGTAAACTCACTGTATAAATGAATAAGAAATAAGATTGAATACATTTTACATTAACAACTCAAGTTGAAAGGAAAAAATATAGTCACAAGTAGATTTATCCCAACGACTTTGAACTCTCATAACTCGTCAACTAATCATCACAGACACTTTCCTTTATACTACTGTTTCGAAATTCTACCAGTGTGATCTTTCAAATGCACACAGCTTTTACTTAACATATATATCCATCTTTTATGCACAAACTTCATTTAAATTAACTTTATTCAACCCCATAAATTCCTTTAGTAACATGACTGTAATGAAACAATGTAGAATAAGCAATAGTATCCATAAAATTGTACTTGTTAAGCTTTCAGACGTTCATTCTATGTGAATTCACTACAACCATTTACTGTTGAGTGTTATTAATATGTAAAAATATCAAATTATTTCATTCTATAAAAGGCCATTATCAATAAATAGATCATTTATTTACCTTTTAATTGGTGAATCTTTAAATGGACTAAAATTAAATACAACACTTCAACTGGATAAATGGAAACATGAATAATAAAATTTTAAATTATATATAATAAAAGTTTTCATAAATAATTAATATTTCATCCCCCTTTTTTTTTATAATATAATTATTCAAAATTAATTTCAATTTAATATTCCGAAATTCTAGGTCAACCTCAATTCCATCTTTGGAGAAATAAAATTTTTCGAAACTTACGAATAAATCCATTTATCAATATCGAAACACTTTTATTGATATAAAAAAAATAATTTATGTAGGATAGAATCACTAGTAAAAGACAAAAAGTGATGACCTTATTTTTTCCCTCTTTTCTTTAATATTAAAATTGAAGATTTAATGAATTATGTATTGTACAGAGGAAAAGGAAAAAAAAGTAATGGAAAATGTGCATATACAGACAATTGGTGAATTGAAATTAGGGAGTTTGGATTTAAGGGGGGAGGGTGAAGGGAAGTGATGGTAAAAGCTTGTTGTTTTTGTCTCTCAATGCTAGTTTTAGCATTTGTATTGATAAATATTATAATGGAAAGTGAGAGTAAAAAGAAGATTAATAGACGACAATCTTTTTTGTCATCAGGATTATATTGATGTGTACATTAATCTAAATTTTTTCAATGGAAATAATTTTTTGGGATTCCCATAGTTGAGCTGATAATTATAATAAAGTTTTTTTAGAGATAAAAAAAAGCTAAATTTCTAGATGAAGATATTAATTTTTCATATGACGTTGGTGGATTTTCAATTTTTTTGTTCATAATGATTCATTGTATGTTGAGAAAAAGTAAAGGTGGTATTTGAAGTACTTTGTGTTTAACAAAGAAGAAAAAATTGAAAGTCAACGTAGTGAGTGGTTGAAAAGCTATGTGATTCTATCTCCAAGGTCATGTATGACTTGCAGCAATATCAAATACAGTTGAAGAAGAAAAAAAAAATTCTGTCATGATTTGTTCTCGGGGTATGAGTACTCAAGGATATGATGATGAATAGATAACTCTGTGGAAAAAATATATATCGTACACCCGTGAATACGAGGTGAAGTTGAAACTGAGAATGTGTTTATGTACTTTTAGAAAGCATTAAAAAATGCATTTATAAAAATGTTTTTGTTTTCATTTATTAAAAAGAACTTATGAGGATTTTTAGATTAACGTTGACTTCAAAAGTATGTTAGAATATAGAAGAATAAAATGTTATAATTTTTTAAAAAATAAAAGAAAAGCTTTTTGAATAGTTTTATATAAATTTCATATTAAAATGTTTACAATAAAATTCTTTTCAATTAATTCTTTTTTTTTCGTTCTAAAGAATTGAGAAACGAATTTCATTTTTATTTTTAAAAATAAATTTATTAATTATTGAATAACAACTTGAACATTACGATTTAATACTCCTAAAATGTCCCAGTAAATGTGGATCTATTCATAAAATATTTAATGAAATATTCTAAAATAAATAATACTTTAATATTAACCCGGAAATTGATTCATTACTTATAAAAAAAAATCCATAAAATTAAACTTTAGATGATGAATAATTGAAATAACCAAACTATTTTCCAATAAACATGAAATTCTCTAGTGCATCAACTTCTTTATCTTCATCAATACTCCGGAAGCATGTTTATGCATTTGAAAAAATTCTAAACTTGAAAGTTATTCTGCTTCAATTTTAAATGGAATAGATAAATATGTTCAATTGTATTGGCACCTCGAGATAAAATAGAATTGTAATGAGTATGAATAATGCGGCTGGCATTAGTGGATGGTTATATAATCTGTCTCTTAAAGAATTTTCGTTATTTTATTCAAAGCTTTTCTCCATCATGAATCGCGTTCTATCATCTTCACTATTGGACCGCATGCCAGAACGCGTAATTTAACGTCGCGGGTTGCTAGGAATGTCATTCTCACCCTCTTCTGCCGACTATATTAAGGATTCCACCTCGGTCGGACGTTCCACAAGGTGAGCGGCTTGCAAAGAGCAGGAAGAGAAGAATGACGAGGGAGAAGAGGAGAAAAATGAAAGAAGATCGCTCAGGGACAACTGCACGATATGCTATATCGTAGTACTGGTAAATGAGCATTCAACGCATTCAATTCCTTCTTTTATATTTATGTCGTCTACAACGCCATCATCACCACTGATATAGCCACTTTCCTCCGGGCTAAAGGCACCTAGGGGGAATGAGGGTCCTTCAAGATGCTCTGTATATGACGCGCGTGATTAACTTGACGTTGACAAGATGCTTTTTAAATTTCCTCCTGACATTATCAGCCATTTTCTTTATTTTATCCATACCAATGCTGACTTCTATTTAATAAATGTATTAATCTCGTTTCAATTAATTTCTTTGTTAATTCTTATACCAATGATTCGAAGCATCAAAACGTTATACCATGACCTTTTTATCGTTGATGTTTGATACGAATTTTTTTTTTAATTTTGAAGGGATAAGATAAGATGACTTGAGTTGAATTTTAATTTCTTTTTTTTTAACCAAAAGCAGTAAAATGATGGAGCTTTTTTCCAAGGTAGTTTGAGAGTTAAAAAATATTAGATATATATGTAGTTTTTTTAATGATAAAATCCTCAGAAAATCTAACAGACTTTTTTTAAGTGTACTAAGGATTATATAACCCCTTGAATATATTCAAGATAATTGAGTGAAGTTCATTTTGGAAAAAACTCTCCATTTCTCGTCGTTCATTTGAAACTGATTAAATTAAGTCCAGCCAAAATTTAATTTATTTTAGATTGCTTCAAGACGTACTAAAAGTAGAAAAAAAACCTATTTTGATTGAAAATCGATCCAATAGTAAAAATTGTAGCTGTGTAATTTTGTGATTGAAACTATTTTTTAATTAAAAAAAAATATATTACCAATCGTGTGTATATTGATTTTTTATAAAAATTAATAAAAAAATAGAATTTCAAATTGTTTTTAATTGTTATTAAAAAAAGTAATCAAAACTGTAATTTGTATTGGTACATAATTACAATGCAAGTTTAATTGTTAAACTCTTAAAAAAAGTTTCCAGTGGAAGATCTTAAGTCACGTTGAATATTTCAGTAGCAGACTGCATAAGTGTAAAAGTCCTTGAGTGTTTCGATGGTAATATGTGGGGTTTTAAAGTTTCATTTTGGAATTGTCTTTGTTAAGTAGTGAAAAGACGCTTAGGTAATATAATTGTACAAAGGGGGGTTAATAAGAGGTAAATAGTTTAAATAATTAATGTAGTTAAAAAGTAAGTAAAGTCATGATTAATTGTACTATTGAAGTTAAATATACTTTTTCAATTGTAATTCTTAACAAAGAAGTCTTTCATTTTTATAACTTCATTTATTTCTAAATCAGAAACAAAATTTCTATAATTACAAAGATTTAATTTTAGTTGAGATGTAGAAGATATACAAATTAGTTTTCAAGATGAAAAGGCGTTTGCAAACAATTATAAAGCATTTTAGAAATGCAAGGAATTAAATTCACATTCCTTGGTAAAATGCTTCATAATTTTTTCCTATTAATCTATCAACGCCCACGAGTATCATAGAATTAGGAAAATTTTTGAAATTTCATGAATATTATACTTTGATAAGCCGGATATGCTCTAGCAAAAAAATTCTTTTATTCGAAAATTCTGTTTCTTTAGATAAATGTTTGAAAAATTTGCAAAAATTTTCATGGCTGGCTGCATTCAATTCATGTAAAAAATAAATACGATAACATGTGTGAAATAATTGAAGAAAAGCTTGTCTATAAAATACAAATGATAAATTAAAAAAATAAGAAAGAAGTAAGCAATAAAATTGTTGCTAAATTAGAAAAACTTTGTTAAAAATAAGAAACACGTTTCGTATATATTTTTCTTCATAAAATTGAACAATGCTACCAGAAAACTTTTCCAATCGCAAATTCTTCAGTTTTTTAGTTGAAAAAATACAAGTTTTCCAATAAAAAAAATTTTGTATCTCTGAAAATGTTTGTTCTTTTATACTCAAAAATATTCCAAGATCACTCCAAGTATTAAATAAAATATGATTTTTTATTTATCAGAAACTGATTAAAGATTAAAGCTTAAGTATCTCTTGATAATTATTTTCCCTTATAATCTCTGAGCATTGAATTAACTGACAATTAAACCAGATATGGCGTCATTATCGGCACTATCTCTATGGTATTAATCACATTAATTCGCTAATAACATATGTAACAAAAAGTAAGGATTATTTCAATGGTTATTATCGGATTATGTCCGAAAGCATTTCGATATAGTAAGAGGATCTAATTGGGGAAAGAGCATTTTTAGGGGAGAGGAAGGATAAGTCGATCGATCCAAGACAAGTGGTGGGTATAGGCCGCCATTTTCATGTGACCATATTTACATATAACCTCTAGTGGGTTTAGGGATTATCGACAAATAGTATTTTTTGCAGTTATTAGTATATTTTTAACTTCAACTTCCTTCATACCAGTGAAAATAACGAGAAAGAGGGCAAAAAAGATGGAGAAACATGGAAAAAAGCTAAAATGACAATTTGCTGATTATTAAGCGGATTCATGATTTTGTTCTTGGAGGATAAATCCTGTGCAAGCTCTCTTGGTGCATTGGACGGTATTAACGAAAGCGGTTTATTAAAATCTCTCTCAATTACTTTATCGAGAGACTTGGTTGTAGAAAGAGGAGAAGAATGAGGAGGAAAAGCAGGTCCACGAGTGCATAAGCTTACTACTACTCACCTTTAACAGCGTTTAATTTATTTCCAACCATCTGTTTCGCCACAAAAGCCGCCATTCTTCCTGTCTTTGCGAGTTTTTCTCCTTTGCTGCTTTTTTAAATATACACTACCGCTACCTCGAGCCTGTAAGCAAAGAGATAAATCAAGAATATTGGTAATTATAATGTACCTAAGTAATAATGCTAAAACATCAAACAACATGAAATTAAAGCTCAAGAAAAATTGTCTCTCACTTTCAAAGTTTTCCTTTATCATGTCAATAAAGTATTTTCAAATCATTTTAGTGATTTATTGGAGAATCTAATTAAATTGACACATCTTGATTAATATTAATTCAATCTAAAATACTGACTAAAAAGTCAGGTCATGGTACAAACTATGCTCATAAAAAAAGAAAAGCTTGATAAGATTATTTATAAAAAATTACTTTAAGGAAACATTTCTTTTTTTATTGAAGGTTTGATTGAATAATATAGAATATTTGATATAATAACAATTCATTGATTTTACAATTCAGAAACCTATCTAGTGATTTTATTAATTATGTATTGCATAATTTCTTGATAAATAATAATAAGCATTAATGAAGACATGAACTATAGGTGGAAAGAATTTATTTTAATTGCAATAAATAAATGATTCTATCATCAAATGATGAAGTAACTTTACTGTTAGATAGTCAAGCTATTATACAAGTGTAGCAGCATGATCAAACGATTGACCTACTAATTTTTATGTTACTTTATTTATTGAAACGTTCTGGTAAACTGCAAGTGCTCATTTACTTTCTTTAGATTGATGAATTATTCAGAAAAGAAGGTTAAAGTTGGATTTTTTTTTCTTATTGTACTTAAATGACATTTCTGTATAAAAGTTTGATAAATAAAATTTATCATGATACTTTTTATTTCAAGAAAGTAAGATTTATTCAAGTATTAATGAAGAAACTATCACCAGGTGATATTTATCAATAATCTATGGTTCTATGGTAACATCTCTATCCTTGTCATCAACATCCAGATCCGAACTGGGTTAATCCGGATCCAAGCTGGACCTTTGTCTCAAAAAAAATTCATGCTGGAGAATTTTCCATTGTTTTATTGAATTCCCTAGATTAAGAAGTCTCACGAAAAATGTTTAAAACTTTAGGAAAAAAAAAAACTTTTGAATTATTGAATTCATTCAGAATATATCCAAGCACATTAAAGTTCCATTATTTTTCATATTTTTTTATCACTTGAATCGTGAGTAAAAAGTATTGTTTGTTGATCACAAATCGACTACAGTGAATTTTTCTGTTGAACTTTCCCATTTTCAGATTCATGGGAGATTAATGAGACCCTTTTTCTACCAGAGTTAGACTTTTTTTTAGATGTCTGTTTCTCTAACAAAGTTACTCACGCCCCTACAAAAACAGCTGAATCGAAAAATCTTGGTATGGTATCTCGGTTGCAGGTAAAAACAATCATAGCCATCAGATCACACTTCCGGCTTCAACGGAAAAAAGCTCAACGAACGGATATCGGAAAGTGACATCAAGTCTAAAACAAAATACCGCTGACAGCAGATATACCTTGGTGTTTAACATTTTTTTTTCAGGAAATTAAATTAAATATGAAAACGATATCAAAGAGTTATTTTTATTCAAAAAAATATATTGATACTTAAATAATATTCCAAGTAGATCAAATGAATAAATGTGATATAATAAAGTGGAATTATTTAAAATATTAAATTTCAATCAATTGATAATAATTATTATGATTGTATTAAAAAAAAAAATAGACGTTTATTAAAAATGACATAGAAAATACCAAGCAAACAATGGAAATCAATTTCTTCATCATTCATTACTAGGTTTTACAGATATTCAATTTGAAAATAAATTAAAATGAACTGATCAGTATTGTGAATCAGACCGTAATCCACTTTAAAAATTTCCACTTTTAAAAAACTAATGTGGACTTTGCTACAAAGGAGAGAATATTATTCTGAACATTATAAATATTCATGATATAAAACAGTTCTGTATTAAAGTGAAAAAAAAAAATGAGGAATCGTTGAATTAAAAAAAAAAAAAAAGCTAAAAAACATCAGTGATTTTCAAATGACTGTATTTTCGTGAAATAAAAAATTTGTTTTCACGAATCCAGTTCCATTTGAAAGTTCATCGAGTCTACCATAATTGTATTTTACCATTTGTTATGTTCACTTGCATCGTTGGGTAATAAATTAAAATAAATCTAGCAATGTTAAGTGTTGATTTAGCAATGTAATCTGGGTTTCCTCTAAACAGAATACATTTAAACTTGAAATTAAAGGATTAAACTATGACTATCACTGGAATTAAAGGAAAAACTATTGAAACCATCTACCACATAATACAAATCCACAGAATAGTTTGACCAATGAAAAATCAGTAATCGAGGTTAAACAGAGAATTAAACTGGAGAAAGAAAGGACGAAGGTAAATATTTCGTTTTTCTAGTTCTATTTAGTATATAAAAAAAGGAAATTGACAAACAAACTCATTGCGGAACCTTGTAGGATTGGATGTCAGAGCTATTGAAATAAGAGTACAAGAAAATCGATAAAGACGTACCGAGAGAACGCGCGACGGACGCCAGAGTTTCCACTTTGTAGCGTTAAGACGTCGCGACGTCGGTACAGTGGCGTCGGTGAGCGCTTGATTTTCTAACAGAACGTATGTCAACATCAATCCCCCATTCTACCAACTTCCTCACCATTTAGACCTCTAAGTAATCAAGCACAAACCAAAGGGAAAATTGGTGAAATTGTCTATTTCAATTTTTTTCTCTGTTCTCAATCTCCCTCACATTCTTTTATTTTTTTTTCCTTCATTTTTACCTCCATAATTTTTTTTCTCTATTTCCTTGAGTATTTAATCCATCAAGATGTTGAAATAACCATCTCCTATTGATGCATGCACAATAAAAATTCTTTGTAAAGTGAATAGAGCCAGAGTTATTTAACTTTGAAAATGGAGTTTAAGCTTAAAAACAGAATTGTTTAGTATTGCAAATAATTTTTTTCTTTGTGTTCAATACTTCAGCACTTGGGCTTCAATCAACTCCATTTATGTGCAAGTTTATTTTTATCAACTCATTACGATTTATGGATAATCAATAGGTTTACAAAAAACAGTATAAGAATAAATTGTTTTAATTGTAATGTTTCATTACAAAACAAAAAAAATGATAAGATTAAACCAAGTTGTTCTTCAAAATTCCGACAAAATTTTCTATATAATATATTTGGAACTTTTGAAGAACCCCTATTTTTTAAGAGGTATTGAAGTTCAAAGTTGAAAATGACGTTTTTTTCCAGCAGCCAATAACTCCGTTAAAAAAGGTCACACAACCTCCATTAAACGAGTATTTTGTAGGAAAAAGAGCCTTTAAAATGCCCAACATGGATTGTGTTCAGATGAAACTTTTTTACACCATTTTTTGTTAAAAAAAAAAAAAAAAATTCACAGCTTTTAAAAACTGATTTTTTAAAACCCAAGTGTCTTTTGATATCTACATACATTATGAAGTGATATCTAGATCACTAATAATATTGAAAAAATGGCCATTCATCTAGAACCAATGATTGAAGTAAATGTACTGATTGTTATCAAGTAATATGTACGAATATAAGCCATTAAAGTCATCTCTTTGTTATTCTATCTCCCCTTTGTTTTATCCTATTAATAAACTTTCATATTCTCAAACTACTATCATAAGTTTCAATCAATTTATTCAAAATATCCTTTTTACTTTCAAAACTCTTCAATGATCAATTAGTCTTCAAATCATATTCAGCCTTTTGGGAGCTTAACTTACAAGGGCTTTTGACGTGATAATTAGTTTATGAGTAACTTACATCTCAGAAAGCAAGAAACTTTAACTAAGAAAATTGATATCTTATTAAAATAAAAAACCAAATGACAAAAAACTAGAAAACAAGATTAAAACTAAGAATATTGTTGGAAATAAGATTATAAATATCTGTAAAAAAGATTTTTCAATGTTAATTCTAGTACGAAATAAAATTATAAAAAGTCTGCAGTAGTTTATAAGTTCAGGAAACGTGAAATATTATTAATCTCTTTTTCTATACCATGTTCTACTGTGATACTTGCACTTACTAACTGCTAATTTCATCACCAACTTTAACTCCAAGTAACCTCTGTGTCGTAGGCTAAGAAACTTTGTCTGATGCAAAACTTGGTTTTAATCGAGACTTATCCGGTCTAATAAGTCATCAAGGATGTGTCAGTTACATCATCTCCATGCTACAATTCAATATAACAAATTATAATGTCGTATGGACAACTGTGATGCAACCGTAAACTTGATGAATAATCTGGTTAGAAAGTGAAAAAAATGAAATTCACTTGAAGGAAAATATTGACTTGTTAGATATAAAAATAGTCATATTGTCAGCTGTACTTAACATGATATAAATTTAACTTATTGATTTTCTAAGCTATTATTAACACAAGACACTCCATGATTATAGACACAATAATATCTAATATTTTAGTACATAATGTTTTATAACTAGACTATTAATAGATTGATTAATTAATCATAAACACATTTTTTTTTCCTATTTATGAAAATTGATAAAAGAACTAAAATAGAATAAATCAGATAACAAACAATTTTAGTAAATATTTTTATATGTGATATCTCAGAAAAATATTAATATTAGTTTATTCATATTTATTCATAGTCAATGATGTTAAATAATTAATAAGTTTGAAAGGTACTTGGATTTATAAATGAAGATAGTCAATTTGAAGATGTTGTAGTAGCTAGATAAGTTGTTAATAGATTGAAGATAGAATAATGGACATTGTTATAGCAAATATTGTTGAAGAGTGTAGTCAATTAAGACTGCAATCAGAAACGGACTGATTTACAGCAGACAGAAGAGGTCTTTAACCATGAAATAGACCTTGGTGAGTTTAACGATAACACAAGTTCTGACTAGTCATATAAATTCTCTGAGTTCGATTATAAATTTTACTGTTCAGAAAAGTAAATTGATATATATGGTGATAGTAAAGAGGTGAGTATAATGGGAAAGCAAGGTAAATTGGTTCATAATAAATTTTATTATGTTCACCTTGTAGAATCAAATATAAATTAGAGCTTTCTTCTGAATTTAGAATTTATAATACCCATTTTGCAATTATATTACAAAATAATTTACAATAGTTCATAAGACAAAATGAAATTTTAATAAAATGTAATTTGGTAGAAATAATTTAAACAAAATTTTATAAAGTGGAAAAGAGTGTAAAAATCGAATAATTACATCAATAAAAAATTATTGAAGTTTATTAGTCTCATAAAAATGCAATAAACTCAATTACAGAACATGAAACCAAACTTGGGATGTAGACAGTTTGACATATGGATATTTCTAACTACTTTCAATCGATTCTTTTATTTTAAAATTATTTTTTTTTCACATCATGCATCTTTTATCTCCATAACTTTTTTCTAATACGACCATCAGATAGTTTAAATGTTTCCAATAAAGATTTCGAACAAAGTAAATGATCACAATGGATCCAATCTTCACCAAAAAAATTCTACAAATCAGCGCTTCTTTCTCTCAGAGTTTATGTCTTTAATATTGAAGTGGCTATTCTTTCTCTGTTCCCATTGTCCAAGTGGTCATGTTAGAGTACGATTCATGATACCAAAGCTCTGATGGAATAAATTCCAAGTGTGCAAATGATATCAATTTTGTATCTAAGTGGTAGTTTTGATGAGGAAATGAAATTAAATTAGGTAACTAGTGCTGTTGGTGATGGCTAAAAGTATGGCTATCTCAAATGGTTGTTGGAAAAGGTGATAAGATAATTAGCCTACATGTAGTGAAGATTCAAAGACAGTAGAATAATTTGTAAAATGACAGCAAGTGCACTTTGCTCTTTGAGAATTGGTGAATCAACGTGGACTTGACGTGAAACCTTTAATGTATCTAAAATATATCTCGACAAGAGCACATGTATGCTGGTGTATCAAAGCTGTCAGGCTATTCCGAGATAGAATATGAATTGGTAGAGTAACTGGAGACGTTGGTTATATAAAATGCCTCTTTGCCATTGTCTCGTTAATTAAATGGATAAACCAGACATTTTGCCTTTCCTGTATGCTGAATATGAAGGCTTATTTCCATTACTATCCTTTTCTCCTTATCCTCTTTCTCATATTGCTTTCAGTTAGTCTCTTTCTATTTCAACATATTCTACTCTTCAGTTTTGTTGCTACACTATTGTCTTATCTGCATCACCATTATATTCCCATGATGGTTTTACACTCACTATGTTATCATTAAGCTTAAATATACAAAATTAAGATTTTGGTGATACCAAAATGGAAAAGTCAACCAGTCAGTCACCTATAAGAATAATCGCATCATAGAACAAAGTCTTTTGAAAATTTATACTGCTTTGTGTTGATGTTTGTTTCTAATTTCGCACGTGTATTCTGTGACAATTTATTGTTTATGTGTTACAAGCAAATATTTATTCTCATAGAAAGTAAAATACTATAGAGTTTGAATAAATAAGACAAGTATATTCTTAGATAAACAATTAAATAGAACATTGAAAAAACAATGTATTTACTGTAAATAAATATCATTAGATATTAATAAACCTTGTTTGTAGTAAATTTGTAGTAAATTTATTTATTGTAGTCAAGATTTAGAAAAATTGTTTTGGATGAATGAAGCAACGATTGATAGCAAGAATGATATTGAAATTTGGCTGAGATAAATTACTTATTAGCTCAAGAAAAAAAACTTTTTTAATTAAAACAAGTTTTTTCCAAGTCATCATCTGATGGAGAAGAAATATTCTTTAGTCTTTTGTTATTCTTATGTATGAAACAACAATGTAATTAATTGATTAGAAAACTTGAGATTGTGTTTTATATGATATTAAAAGATCAGATAACATATCTAAGGTATAGTTTTAATATTGTTTAGTAATTATATTAACTTTGTTTCTGCTTGTATCTCAGACGGAACAATTAAATCTACTCTTTTTCTACATTGAGTGCAAGCAAAGTAATTGATATAAAATTCTCTGAATTGGAAATAGAGATCTTGAAAGTTAATTGGTCGTTGGAATTAGAAATTATTATCTTGATGATGATAAGAATGCTGCTATTTTATTCATTTTATTCTCCGGCTATTTTTAGATGGATTTTTATATTTTGAGATCTCAAGAGTCATCCAAGATAATTTCAGTGCATTGGGGTAAATATTTAATCGATACTATCTTGAGGATGAGCTTACTATTTTTGATACGAATCTCATTTTTTGAATTTATCGAATCGTTACTTAACAAAGGATGAACTTTGTATTGAATTAATTGAAAAAATACTGTTAATAATTCTTCAACATAGTAAAAGTTGAGATAAATTATTTAAATTTCACAGCTTTTTGTTAGGATATCAGCATAAATGCAACCCTTTAATTGAAATATTATGAGAAAAGTTTGTTGAATACATGGTAAGTTGATAGAATAAGAACATTGAAAATAGAAAAAAAATTTAATCTCGTTTTTGCTAGCTTTATCGGTCTTGTTATTGTTAAACCTCACCTTAACAATGTAAAGTTGACTTAGTTCGAAGTGAAGGTATATACATTTATGGAGAAAAAAGTAAGAGATAGTATACAATAAAATATTGCCAGAATACTGGAACACATATACGTATATAGAACGATGGATCTGTGGCTGCTTTAAGGGTGCAGTAGTAAGGTTTATGTGTACGCGCATGAATGCTCTTCTCTCGTCCTCAAAAACCATATAAGCGTAGAATTCTCGACACGAGATTTACTCGCCACTGTGTGGCATTATTATCCTTGGGCAATGTCTGACTAAGCGAGCGCGAATAAAAATTGCCTGCAATTTAAAAATTTTTTTTGCAGGATGAGAAAAAGATAAAGAAAAATTTATTCATGATCATCTGCAGATTCTAACAGCTTTCCAAAGTACATTAATATTTTTTATTTAAAAAAGTAAGGCTCAAGTTTTCTGTTAAATCTTTGAAGCACTTTAATGATAAAGCATACTGCTCAACTTGTTGTAAATATAAATAAAAACTTTTCGTTTGTGGATTTTTTTATAAATTCGAGCTTGTAGAGGAAATTAGAGGGGTGACTTTGAACGCTTGTAGCAATTTAACGAATCTTGTCAAGACATGTTTCTCTTCTAGGACATTTTAAGTCATTCAAAGTATCTCAAAGTCATGTTAGTATTTTTTCATTTACCTTTTTAGATAATAATTTTCAGCAAATTCGTAATAAAATTGTTTTTAATTATTTTTCTACTATACTTCATAAATACTTACAAAGAGTTTTTTAATTTAAAAATATTTGGATAAAATTTATTTAATTAACAAAAATATTTCATCAATATTCAATTTATTAGTTTTTAAAATAATTTTTAATAAATAATTGTCAACAACTAATTTCCATTTTCTTGTCGAAAATTTGCAAACTAAATTTAAACGTTATTCCAATTAATTTCTAATTATTCCAAACAAGTGAAAAAATCAATGTAAAGTACGGCTTCAAGACAAGTGGGAGTTTTCAAATGTTGCAATAAAGATAGTTTCTAACTTGAATTTCGAAGTTAACTTTGCTTTCAAATTTAAATAATTCTTACCAAATAGTACTTTAGCTTTTTATTGATTCCTTACTTTTTGAAATTCAGGTATTCGTAATAGATAATATCTGGTTTTTATGGTGTTAACGATTATCCCTTAATAGCATCTTAGTTTCCCAATTCCTGCACGTACTTTTAGGTTAACAAGATACGATAGTAGTAGTCTATTAGCCAACTAGTTGTCTCTGCTAATTCAATTAAAAAGCTATCAAGCTTTTCTTAATTAATACTCAACAAGCTTTTGCATCTCTTTTAATTTTTATATATTCATAAATAATCCTTTTTTCTTACAAATTTTTTTCCGTTATGTCTCCATCCATCGTGTTTTTTATTATGAATAAATTCATACGAATGGAATAAATTGTAAAAATATTTTCTTGAAAAGAAAATCAATGTAAGCATCTTTTAAGCTTTTACACATGTGCATGTCTATAATCATATTAATAAGTACATCCATGTGGATTATTTTATTTCAGTTTTCTCTCACTATAAATTTTTTCATTGTTACATAATATTGCAAAGATGTGGCATTTCATTTTCAATAATAAATAAACGGTTTACCAAAGCTTACAATCAATGAATTGTTATTAAAATATACTATGATAAAAATTGTTAAACCAATTAATTCTTCATTATAGTTGAATTAAAAAAAAAATATATTTCCATATGATTTGCATTTTTGGAGAATCGTTGTTTCAATAAATATTTAAATAAAGATAAATTGAATGTAAAAATGGTTATTAAATTGATGGATAATTATGAATAAATATTTATGAATATTTTTTATACTATAATTCATAAATATAATCACTATCAGTAATTGAAATGAACTGTATTGATTATTACAAAACGACTATTACTTAATATGACACTATTATTAACCTAAAAAGTATTATTAGCTGATTAGGTTAAAGATAGTTATTTTGTAAAAAAAAAAGATATTTATTTAAATTGAAAATAAAAGTAAAATTATAGCATAAAAGTGTCATAACTATACATTAGAGTATGGAGTGAGATGTAACCTCAGTGAACTTACTTGTTGTAGTTATTAGTAGAGAAGTTGGTCGTATCAATAAGCACGAGTAGATGAAAAAAAATGAATTAGTGACGTTCTAAAGTGAAATTGAGGTAAAAGTTGAAGGAAAAAAATGCAAAGTCTCGAGGCAAGCGGTCGTAAACTGAGTGAACCCGAGTTTAGACTGACGGACAAAATGTTTCGGTGGACGCTGGTGGCGCCAGGGAGGCCATAGCCAGCGCTGAGTCCATCGATCGGTACACGGGAGTTTGAGGAACTGCTAGGGGTTGGTGGGACGCCGTCAGTGGCGCCGGGCGAAGCAAAAAGAGAAAATAAATGTTTTCTCAAATGAGCATGAGAGAGAAGAAACCATACGAGAGATGACTCCAAGAGGGCGGGGCAATTCGCCCTTTCTCCTCTTACCCTTCAACTTCCCTCTTCAATCTGTCTCTCTTTCACCCCGAACTTCACTCGGCCCAAAACTTAAAGCTTCGACTCTAACCTGCACCCTCATTTATGATTGTTCCCTCTAAGGTCGCACACTGCTATATTACCCAACGAGAAAATCGAACCCAATCGAACGAGAGCGTGACTTGTTCAACTATTCATCACTAATTTTATTAAGGGTGAAAGTATAACAATATTATTTATCATCCTTACAATGAGAATCCTTGCATTTTAGTTGGCTTCATTATTTTAGTACATTTTAAAGAGCTTTTATCAAAGTTATCAAACTACGTGATTTTGGTACCATCAAGGGTCAAAACAGACCTTTTTATAGAGGAATTTTTTAAAAATCATATCTCATTCATTTCAGAGTTTTTTAGTTAATTTAATTAAGTACGAGAAAATATTTTTAATTTTAATTGAATTTTCCCAACCGTTATTTGTTTGTTGACAAAGTTTTTTTTTTTGGTTTTTTATTTAAAGTATATTTTAACCACAAAATTTGACACACATATTCGGGGATATATTTTTAAAATACAGCTGAGGTTTTCATTCATCAAAAACTTTTATTTGTGCATTAAAAGACAGCTCATGATAAGCCTAAAAAGTGCTGTGTATGATATTTTCATTTCTTCCACTTTTAGGTCTAGATGAAAATGGTATCAAGATAAAATATAGGGTTACGATGAAGTAACATTGATAGGGATAGGATTGATGATGACAACTGATAAAAAAAATGTTTATAAAAAAAATTATTAAAAGGGCATCTTGTATATTTTTCGATAAAAGAATATTTTTTTAATAAATATCACTAGACACGTGGAATTGAAGACAGATAGATATTATAAGAAAAATAAAAATTTATATAAATAATGTAACATACATTTCAATTCAATTCAAATATATTTGCTGAAGAGTTAAAAATAAAAATTATTAAATTTTATTCAAGAAAAAAAAATATTCTTTTATTATTGATATTGATTTTTATTACAACATTTGCACATGGTAATTTTTATTTATAAATTGTCTTCATAGTATATCTTACTTTTTCAACATTACTAAGTTGTTATCTTACACAAAATTAACTAGAGTAAAATTTACTATATGAAATATGAAGCTTACAAAATTTGTGATGCGAGGGTGATGTGAGATACGAACTTGAATCTATTCGAGTGAAAAGTCCTGTACGTAATTGGTGAGTTGTCAACTACAAGCAAACACACGAAAAATGATAGAAATATTTCGTTAATTCGAAATATAAATATTGATGATTCAATTTCAAATAAAATGAAATAATTTATTAAATAAATAAAACTCAGATATTTCGATTGTCTGGCCAAAATCAGACAATACTACTTATTAAGAAAATTCAAGAAATCTAAAATCAATTACTGATAAAAAATAAACGGGAATAAATGGAAAAATTTCCCCAAGGGGTCCTCTAAAAGATACAAAATGTGATTTTATTTAAACAAATCTGATAATAAAAAAATTTATTATAAGTAAGAAGTGAGATAAATTGATAATAAAAATATATGACAAAAGACGATTTATTGATATATTTGCGACGTCATACTGAAGACATTAAACAGAAAAACAGTTGACGTAGGTTTTAAAAATTATTTATATTTTATTAGAGAGATAAAAAATGGTCTAAAAGCTTTTAAGGATTGGATTACTCGTAAAGTTCATTAAAACTAAAACACGCAAAGTAATCATTTAATAGAAAAAACTGCTTTTTATTTCAAGGGCGATGACTATTATTGTCCAGTAAATTAGTAAGTTAATTAGAGCATCATATGATCTCTCATTAAGTTATCACATGTTATGTGATTTCTAAATTACACCTGAGTTGTAGATACAATTCCATACAGCCCCTTAAAATTCCCTCCTTGCTTTGATAAAGCCGAAGGGATTTCAAGGGATTTTCAACGAGAAAAACTTTATTTTGTATGAAACACATCAATGAGATCAGTTGCAAAATAAACATGTACAAAACATAATTGAAGTATTAAAGGATATTTATCATCAGTAAAATAAAAATGAAAATTCATTTTTATTATATGCTTATGTTATTGACAGGAAATTGGTGCACAGTACATTCCAAATTTTCTTAGTAATGTCAATTAGAGTTGATAAAAAATTCAATTACTCTGTACAATAAACGTTCAATATTTATTGGTAGATATTGTGAAAATAACTTGTAGATTATTTTTAAAAAAATCACGGCTTTTGTTAATCAATAATCAGTCAGTTGTGATTAAACTCAATCTCTTTTCTTCCTCTGCTGCACACCAAGTTTTATCGGTCATTTTTATTTTACATTTTTAACATGTCACTCACAAAAATTTATAATAAACTATTACAGCTATATTATAAAGAGCTTTTTTTTTATAAAGATATTTTAAAAAAAAATAGGTTGATGGGATGGATAGAGAAAAATTACTGAAAGCTTTCATTATTAATTATTCACTTGAATAAATAAATTTTATTTTATAATAATAAATTTTACAGCATTCAATTATCATAAAGTGTATTATAATGATATTTAATTTAATAATGTACTTCAAATAAGACATTTTATTTTGTTTATATATTATAGAAGCAACATTCTTATAAGACAGAATATTTTACTCCGAATATTTTGCTCGGTGAAGGTTGAACTTATTTGGTGTTACTCGTTCAGACGTGACATCATGTAATGTCATATTTCACGCTAAAAAGAATATAAAATGAAATTTTCTCATCAGAAAGCGAAATTTTCTCTTAAAGTTAATTCCAAATATTTGACCTTTTTTAAATCGAAATAAAAGAACTAATAATAAAACACTCGTTATTACATCCAAACGTCTTTTCATATCATTTACTTGAAAAAAGTATTGTCTCAAACTTTTGTGTTGTATTCATTCTCTAGATAATTCTTTCTTCGATATGCACAGTGTCTTTGAATCAAACTTCTCATCAAACTTAAAGTTCAAAACAGCGAAGGACATCAGCAACAAAGTTTGCTGTATTAAACACTGTTGACTACTTTGATTCTAGAAAATAGTGACCAGATGGCATGAGGTTTTTGCTTTGAGTAATTTTTTAATAACCAAGATTATTCAGTAAATTCTATTTAAAATCTAATCACCTTTAAATTACTTTCACGTGAATCGATAACCGTTTAGCTTATAAAATCAATCAGGACAGTTTTTAGATACAATCAGACATTTTTTTAATGGTGATCTAAACTGATTATTAAGTTTTGTAAATTTGAATTTTAATTAAAGTCAAGCAGCATCAGTGGAGAGCAAAATTTAAATAACCACAAGAAATATTTTATTTATAATAAATATTTTTATATATTTTTATAAATAAAATACAAAATAGTAAAGATTTGGAAAAAGTACACATTGATAAAAGTTTTGATGTCGCAACAGATTTAATATCTGCTCTGCAATAGTCTTGATTTCCGGTGAGTCTGCAAAAAAATCTGTAGATGCAACAGAATGAAAATCTGTTACAACTACGAACAAGCACTCGAAGCAAAAGAAAACTGTTCAGTAAAATCTTTAGAAGAAAGAAAATTTCCAGCATGTTATCTACGTTTTTTCATTACAATTATTTCATTAAAATGTTCTTCTTTTTTTCGAGAGGATCATTTAATTGTTTAGAGGGAAAAAAAAACATCTAAACATGTATGTGAAAAATAAAGGAACAATAAACTTAATAACTTGATAGAGGAAACTCGAAAAAATTACATATCGTTATGGCTTATGCTATAAAAGATGAAAAAAAAAAACTTATATTCACTATTGCAGCATGATGAATAGGTACGTAAACAACTGTATATAATTAATGGAATCTTGTGAAAGATGTACAACACCGCAATTGTCAGTCAGTCAATCTCGACTACAAACAGCTAGAATTATCAAATGCAACACGATTCAATTCACTATTGTGAAATAGCTGCTTTCTCAGACTCAACAGAACAGAATGGAGCATAGAGGAGCATAGGAGGTTGGTACAGAGCGTTTTAGCCTCAGCCTTTATAGAATCACTCACATCTCACTTGAGTGATATACGCGTCATACTTTGAGCATAGACGACAGAGATCAAGGGAGAAAAAGTAAAGTAAAGATTCGTGTAAGCGAGCTCTGAACCACTATCCCCTGAGCCATTTGCCATCAGCGTGATAAGCATACGGAGAAGATGGCGATCAAGAAGAAAATAAGCTGACTGTGAGATGGAAAAATTAGTTGGAATATTTCATGCATTTTATATTATCTACTTTATGACAATATCACTGTCACTCACTTTGGTTTTCTGCTTTACAATGTTTTTCATGGTTGGCTCTTCTTTATAAGTTTCAACAAGTACTAGAGCTGTATCTTATTATAACGGAATTTACTTCATTAAAATTTATAACTAATTTTTTTGTTATTAGTTCAAGTAAAAAGATTATTTCAAATAGGTTTTTATTTAAATAAATGTATATCTTTCTTGATAAATATATTGAAATACATGATGAGATTTTTATAGTATAATTGATATAAATTTGATAATGAAATTAACATTTGATACATATATTTGCACAGAAAAGGTCTTGATGTCATTTGAATTTATAATTCTATTATACTTTCAGTGTTAATATTTTTTTAATGATTTTATGGATGAGTTCCATGGAAATTAACTTTCAACCAACAAAATATTTTTAGTATTTATCCTTTACATATAATATTTCATTTATGATATTGAATATTTTTGATCAGAATATTTGTGTTTATTAATTACTGACAAAAATATATCAGAAATCATACAATTCATATTAAATCATACAATAATATTAAAAATGTATACTTCCTCATTTATTAAATATTCTTTGATTATTAAATATAATAATGATAATAATTGATTAGCTGTCCACATGATTTCTTGTTTTTCTCAACATTCATTTTTGATTGAATATGCGAAAATCATTTCCAGTGAAATACACTGGCAAGTTAATATATTTATCATCAAAAGGTTTATATACTTCAAATACAGTTAATTTATTGTTAACAAACTGTAGGAGAGTTAATGAATTTTATTTATTATGAATAAATATTCGAAACAATTTTAATGTGGTGTTTTAAATGCAATGGTGGTGTTTGGAGTAAAATTAGTCTGTGAAAATGTTTCTTTTTATTAACTTGACTCTGTGATTTTCAACTTTTATTTATTAAGAAAATTTATCATGTCCCTAGGCAATTAAACTGAATTTCAACCACCTACAGAGCTAACTCGCAGTTTAAGTAAATAAGATCTTTATTGTACATGAGGTAACAGTCAGATTGTACATTAATGTTAGCTTTCTTGACATTGACTTCTATATAATTCTAGGTGTAGCCTACAAATAAACTCCAACTACTTTCACCTTTCTAACTCACTTCGTGATGAGACTCAATTAAAAATGAAACACTTTTTCAACTTCACAGATAACTACAAATAAAATTAGCCAATCATTTTATTGTTTATCTTTTTAAAAATTTAAGATAAATAATAAAATGGCCAAGTGAAAAATAAAAACATTAAATACTGAAATTAGATATATTGATATAATAAATAGAAAGTAATCACTTGGTTATTTTTCTCTCTCATCATCATGATGAGAAATACTTTATTCTTGTTTCTCTATTCATTTCACAAAGAGACTAGATAAAAGTAAAAGGCAAATTGGATAAATTTTTAAAAATTCTCTAAGGAAAAATAATGAATGAAAAATGGCCCACTTCTTGAGTGGTGATTCTAAAACAAGCATTACAAATGACGTAGCTTATATTGCTATAAACAAATGGTAAAGATATATTATAAAACCGCAACTCTGCAATCTCATGGTTTATGATGGTATGAAAAGTGTTGTTAGTCTCTTAATACTTCACATTAAGATGAAAACTTCATAAGCATATTAAACGTTGTATCATTTTTTTCTTGTACTATTTTTAATAAAACTCATCTAACCATGAGAAATAAAAATAATTTATTAGCTATTTGTTGATTTAAAATATCGGTAAATTGATTGAAGTGTACTGTAGTGAAAATTTCAAATCAATTAGTTAATTGATCTCCAAAATATCACCCATCACTGTAGTCAATATTGACATATCATTTGATGTAATTCCTAAACACAGAAAAACATTGAAGATATTGGTCTGATTATTGGAGTAAATCATCCTGAAATACTGAAAGTTAAAAGAAAAAACAATTTAGAACTGACAATACCACACGATTAATTTTATTGATGTATAGTCTTATCGATTTCTGTCAGAATTTCTCATCTTTACAGAATATCATATCCAAGCTAAAGCATGATATTTAAATTTTTATCTTTATTTTGAGAAAAATCTATCTTGAAGAAGGGAATCTAGGATTCTGATGGATTCCTAGTACATCTAGGGAAGGCATACAACAATATTTATCTTCAAAAAGTCATACCTAAACAAAATATCTATCGAAATGCTCGTACACACAATTTTAAAATTTTTTTTAATCAAAAATCGTGAGGTATAGATTTTTGTCTAAACCTAACTTAATAATAGATAATTTTATTGACAAACTTGGGAGTAATTTAAATAAAGGATGAATACATGAATTTGTATTTACAGATCAAAATGAATGTTGTTGCTATGATTTCTCACGAGTAAATAATGCAATTGATATCTCTGGAGACGCAAGGATGCATATTGATGTAACTTGGAACTGATATGATTGGCAGTCTATTTTATGTTATGGTTTTTTTTTTGAATTCAGAAAACTTTTAAATTTCGCTGTACAATATTTTTTATTAACTCTAAAGTAACTGGAATTTTCTCATGTGCTATCAATAAACATCCATCACTTCCAACAATGCACTGATCATCATTAGTGTCAATACCATACCTCAATCTTGGTAGAATATAATTCTATCATTCCTTTCATAAAAGAAATCTTTTTAAAAATTGAAAAAGCAATCCTTGAATTATTGCCGAACATCTGCATGAAATTTCAAAACAATATTGTGCCTGGAAAAATGGAAAAAAGATTGCTAATTAATTGTTAAGTAGTTACTTGACAAAGTATGATAATAATAATTGTTATGACTATTACAATATGAATATATAACTAGAAATTTTTCCGTAAGACCCTGATTGTATGTGAGTATTGCGTGATAATAAAAAAAAGGCCGTTGGCCGTGTAAAAGAGTACAAGAGAGCGAAGAGAAAATGCAGGATGAAGAGAGTGGTATTGGCGTCCGGGCTAGAAGGAGAATGGGCTCGGTGATGTTGTCTGCAGTTGTGATATTGTACGTCGTCTGAAAGGTAAAGGATAACGTTGTTGGGAGAGCAACGACTTTGGTATTGTCAGAAATCAGAGTGGGATTAGTGGAAAAAGCCTAGCTCATAGCTAAATCACTCTTGGTTACTTTCAACCACACAGTAAGCCCGAAGACACCATGAACAGCGGAAGTAGTTTGTTCTCGTTGTCCTCGTGGTCATCATCATCAACCTCTTGCGGAAACGCGGCTTTCAAATTTCACTCTCTTGGTCTTCTTACATTTTTCATATTATTTTTTACACGTGAGTTTTTTTATTTTATTTATTTTCCTGATTCATTTATTCATTTATAGAAATAATTCATTCATCTGATTGATTTTGCTTATTTAATCTTTTGTTACTCGTGCTATGAGCCACCTTAAATACAAAATCTCCAAGTGATTCCAATTTGTCGCTTGGGGTTAGTGGTAATATACGATTGACAATAAGGCAATGTCGCATCAACTTTAATACGAGCGATATAGAACTTACCACACGATAAAAGATATTGGGTAGACTAGTGCGAGTAACTAAAGGTTAATTTATATAAATTGAAACTGATTGTGATGTATAAATTTGAATATATATATATTTATACATTGGAAAGGCTCATCATGATATTTAGTTATTTATGCTTTGTTAGGACATAATTGTATTCTTGGCAGATTCTGTGCTCTGTTTATTAGAGAAATTGATGGTTTCCAACGTGAAATTGTAATTCTTTACACGCAACTTTTGTATCTCTCTTTTTTTTTTTAATTATTTCCAATGGTTTGGAATATTTTAATAGCATTAAACACTTGCCTCAGTGGCCGAAAATTATTTCACATAATAAATGATCCTAACAAGTAATATATGATTCACTTAACCTCGTTATTTATTTCATGAATTTTTCATTACTGGATTTTAATCATTTACTGCTATATTTCTTTTGGATAAATATGAATGGATAATTATTATAAATATTTTCAAACAGTTTATTCGAGGTAAATCATATAATTAAATTACGATGGTAGTTCGTTTTTATTGGTTTATTGAAAAAAATTAATTAGCATTTCATTAGAATTCATGATTTTTTTTTTTTGCAATATTTTTTTTTATAGGTTTATTATGAGTTTTTTCATATCCTCTCTCCTATAAATACGATACATAAATATTTTCAATAAATTCAATCAGTCATGATATTTGAGAGATGTTAGTGAAAGAGAAGTAAATGAACGTACTTCATAATTTAAAATCCAGAGGAAAGTATACATATCGTTGCGACATACCAATCTCGACGTTTGTCTTGCTTTCTCCTCTCTTGTAAATGTCAGACGATCAGCGTATGTACATATATACAACTAAATTGGACTATACATATGATGTAGCTTTCCTTCCCATCGTTTTTTTTTTTCTCATTTTTATTACTTTATTTTATGTTTCAACTTTTTTTTATGAAGAAGTGTAATGTTTCTTTTTATGTCTTAGTGTAGTTACAATTATTATTTACAACGTTGCTAATCATTGAAACTATCAATTCAAAATAACACACCGTTGAAAACTAATTTTAACAGGACACTATTTTAATGTTAAAAAATGTGAAAAATAATTGTTCACTATAATAAAATGTCAGTTTTTTTTTGATTTTCCATTTTTTTCCAATCTTGGAAAAGCAATAATACATTTTATTGGAGTAATAAATTGAATAAAATACATAGAACTATTTCTATCAAACGGCATGAATGATATGTCAGAAAATTTATTAAAAATATTATCGCTAAAAAAAAAACGTTTCACAAAGTTTACTGAATAATTTAATAAGTGAGATTTAAAAAAAATCACATAATAATTATTGTTTTTTGTATTTCAATTATTTATTTTTTCACGGAAAGTGGAAATTCTTTTCAAGAAACAATTTTATGTTATCGCTACAATGTTGTAAAATGGAATTATTTTTTTATTTAATTTTTTTAAATACACAACATGTGATGATAATAATTATTTCTCATTATTTAGAATTATCATAACTATTTCATTATTATGAAGTAATTTTTTTTGTAACTTCTTAGCCAACTGTATTTTTATAAAAATTCACATAAAAGATAAAGAAAAGATGTGTGAATATATTCGTGTATACGAGAAAGGCTGGGTAATTTTTACGAAAAAGAAAATACACACACGATTTCGAGACACTTAACAGCGATGAAAGTTGTCAGGAGTCAGCAAAATGTTTTTCTGTTACCTTCTACGGCACATTTGAGTGTCGCTGATGAAAAAAAGACCATCTCAAATGGATACGACCATTATTACTACATAATACCAATATATACATATATAATACATACATTTATTTAAATTCGATTAAAAATCTCCCTTTCATAAATAATTTATTACTCAAAACAATTTTCATATTCTCCAAAATTTATCACCAATTGGAAAGACGACGTTTTATTCAATATCCGAGCCTGTAAAAAAAAATAAATTGAATTAAAAAATAGTTAAACAAAAAAAAAAGAATATCATGATACAAGTAAAATTAGTCGTCAACATGACGTATTTGCATTATTGAAACTATCTATACTTTTATCAATGTCAAAAAATATAACATCTAGAATAAAACGAGAGAAATTGCTAAAAGTGGCTGAGATTAAAGGTCAAGCACTGTTATAAAGATATCCTGAAGATTTTATTTTTATAGCAATGCATAAAAATATTTTTTTATCGGTGAAAAAATGGATTTTTGTGATCTAAAATTTTTCCTAAAATATTTTAACGCCGGAAATATCAGAGATTCACTTCACTAAATAAATAAATCTCTAGAATAATATCTATACTCTACAACAATTGCTAGTAATATCAAGTAGCTGTATCTTTACTCAAACTTAAAACATTCTTGCTATAAAAAAGTTTCAATTACATCCTGACAGTGAACCCATTTGGGAAAAAATATAAGCAAGTTTTGCAGAACGTCATGCCTATAAGCAATATTCTAAATCAGTCTAAGGTCTTGGAAAGATTGGAAAAAAGGAATCTTTTAATGAATTCAAATTTAAATGAAATTGATGATGGCCGTTTGAATCAAGTTATCAGTAACGATGCATAGTAAATGAGTACATAATAAGGGATTCTTGGTACACTAGTGCCTCGTGTACACCATCATAAATTTCAATTCTAAGCTAAACGACTTGGTCTCGTTAAAGAGAATGCGCACATCCACGAATGTCGTTAAAATCGATTCGCCGCTTAACGGGATATAGACTATGTGCTGATGTAGCTGAAGGAAGCCTTCTTTCAGCAGCACAATTCTAACGAGCTATGTATGTATATCTAATGGCATTTTAAAAAGATAAACATCTCACGTTTTCCATATAAAACTAACATCGTTCAAATAACGAAATATTCTACGTATTCTGTAACTCTCATTGCAGTATTACAAATCAGTCATTGATGTTGTCTATAAATATACTTTTTTTATTGGCATCTTCTTTTTTGTTTTGATGTTTCGCATAGATCGAGACGTTAGAATAGCTAGAATACTTGGATTCGTCGATTTTATTTATGAAAAGAAAAATTTGCTACACTTAATGAGATTTGTTAGTATAAATATGACCATATAAATTTTGTTCCTGTGTCAAATAAATTATTTATCTCGACGGATTTATTTGCATCAGTTTATTTTGGTTGCAGTTTATAAATCATGTTCAAAGAGAGTATTAGTATGATGGCCTACATAAACTTTACGTTATAAGGGCTTTGTGAATTAATATTGAGGGATTATTTAATATATACAAAAAAAAAGGATTATCATAGTTATAAACATATGATGTATGTTATGTATTATCATAAAAATGATGGTGGCAAGACTTTCATATTTTCCCAACTTAAACTCTAATTAAAAAATTAACATAAGCAAAGAAAATATTTATGTATTATTATTCCCATCAATCTAAAGAAAAAACATACCAAGTAAAATGATTGAAATAATCTCTCTTCAAACTATTTACCCTAGAATTTCTTTATATTCATTTATAAATCTATAATTAAAATTGAATTTTAAAACAGAAAATGTTGCTGGAGAATATTATGGAAAGTTCATTGGAAATTTATCGGAATTACATCACGGAGTGAGTGGACAAGTTTATGCTGTAGACAGCAGGACTTTATTTATAAAGGACTTTACTTATGATGGTGAAGGTCCTGGTAAGTTGCTTAGTTCTAAGAGATATTAAAAATGAAAGGTAAATACAAGATTAATTGTTTCTAGCTGGATATTTTTATGCCGGAAATTCTCGAGCTCCAATTATCAATGGATTCAAACTAAGGGATGAAAAAGGATCAGCAGGACCTCTCAAGGCATACAATAAGAAAAGTATCTCTATAGCCTTGCCAGAAGGAAAATCTTTAAATAACATCAGGTGGTTCTCCGTGTACTGTGATGATTACTCTGTGAGTCATTTTTCATTATGTCTTATAATTATCTTTATCATGACATCATTGTTGCCATTATTACTGTTATTATTTTCATTATTATTATTGTTGTTATTACTACTATTACCGTAAACATTTTTTTATGTGTGATGATGCTACTTTCACACATATTTCTAGCGCTCCATTATTTAATTCAATGACAAAGTAGAGCGAAGACCGGTTAGTCTCGGTCTCAATGCCACGTAAATAATATATTACAAACTTTCATTTGCTTAAGCGCGTAAATATTTTTCAAGAGAAAAAAATAAAAGTGGGTAGATTCCTGAAAAAAAAGATGACGAATTATTATTATGTAATTTTGAGAGTAAAGAGTATAACATAATTTATCCATCACATTATTACAAGTATTGAAAAAAAATTACATGTTATACATACAGACATGTGTCAAGGTTACAAGTAAAATTTTCTCAAATATTTTAAAGAGTAAAAAGTACCTGGCTTTATTTTTTAGCAAAAAAATATGATGTAAGAGGAGCAGTTATGAACGGTTGCAGATCCACATTACAAAAAAAATTAAAATTAGAAAATAAACAATTTTTGACAAAAACAGGATCATTAATTATTGTATCCTTGAAAATAAGAACAAAAGCACCTTTATCTAGTCAAAACTGTTTTAATTCTAAACAATTATAATTTAATGTATTACCAGATATCATAATTGCTGTCATTGCTTTACTTCAATCAATCTGTTCTACTTATTTCACACTAATGTGTATAATTAACATTAAATCTCATCAATTTAAATTCTAATTAAAAAATTTCGAATAACGTAATTTTCATAAAAACTGGACATAACTTTCCTCATACATAATAATTAATGATAAATAAATTACCTAGGAGTGTAGAATAATTAAACTGTTAAAAAAATTTTTCAAAAATCCATTCCTCTTCGTTAAATAATATTGATTAATTTAATTTCTTTTTCCAAGATACCGAATTCATTCAAACAATTTCCACAAATTCATTAATTTATTATATTTATCAATTTATAAATATCACATTAAATGATAACAAGATTACTGACCTGTACTAATTAAAATGTATATTCACATCTAAATTGACAATATTATAGTTAACATTTTTTACTTATTTATTCAATTAATTTATTACTTAATGTATTGAATAATTTATTCTTTATATGTAATTATAAATGATTAAACTATTAAAGTAATGGCAATAATGATGAATATAATAAGAAATCCAATAATAGGGAAAATGTACCGTTGATGGTCGTTATACATTTTGAGGTTATAATCATATAAACTCTAATATTCGTAATGGTATCGAGTAATTTCTATTCCTTTCATTACACCAAGTCTCTAATAAAAACTTTTTCTTTAGTAACATGAATACGAGCATTTATTTCTTGTCCACTTTGTGCTTCGAAATTAAAAGTTATTACATGGGAGTTTTGTAATACCTATAGGGTCATATGGAGGAAATGTGATAGGTGGGGCAAAATTAACTTCTCTACTTTATCCTCATTTATTTTTTTTTATTAAATATGTTTAATAATTTTACTCATTAAAATGACGATATAAAACCATTTTTTAATAAAATTAATAGGAATTTGAAGCAATATCATTCCTGGACAATGGTTTATTTGGAATAATAATGGTACAATAGTTTGAACGATGCTTAATTCAAATGAAAATTTTAATTCCAACTTTTGAGAACTACATATGCATTGTCTATCAGCTATTGCAAGGACAACTAAACACTCATATCGAAATTCCTTATTAATTATTATTTATCTACATTTTCCAGGTAAATTTTGGTGACGTAAGAATACCACGAGGATTCGATTTTCCCAAACCACAGAAGCTAGCTGCCTTGAATGGAATTCACCGTGTTAAGTCAGACCCAATTGTTGTTATTGATGCTCAAACTCTCTTAGTTCCATCATTTAGTTATGATGGAGAAGCTCCAGGTATGTCAACAAATTTTTTACTAGAATATTGAAATGCAGAGAATAAATGTAAAAATAACTGAGATAAATTTCGTTCACTAAAAGTAGATTTAAGAAGCTTTATTCAATAAATATAAAATAAAACAAAATATTACTTTAAGTTATTGGATAATATTTTTATAATTTTTATTGAATTTTGTTGACAGATGTCAAATTTTGGGTTGGTACTGGATCTGCTCCATCACCTCAGGGTATACGAGTACCTGACGAAAATGGCAAAACAGCACCACTTCCTTCTTATAATAACAAAACAATTGTCCTCACCCTGCCAGGCGACTTGACAATCTTCCAGATCGACTATTTCAGTGTTTATTGCGAAGCATTCGCCGTGAGCTTCGCTTTTATTCATATTCCTAAAGGTCTGAATGTTCCACCGTCGCTCAATATGCTTGGCATTTCACCCCAGGTATATTACATATGATGGTATGAAAACCATTCAACTATCCGTATTTTTATTGTTGAGAATCGATTAAATAAGGGATAGCTGCTTTAATTAAATTTTGTTCTGAAAATATTTACATTAATAATATTCTATTAAAATAGTTGGAGTTTTCGTAACTCATAGAAAATAGTCACTAGGAAATAACGATTCAAGGGCAGCTTTAAATACTTTCCTTATATAACTTCTCGTATAAGTTTATCATTAGAATCAAAGGGAGTATGATGAGTTTATAAGAATGTAAAATTAGCTTCAATTAACTCGACGTAGAACTAAGTTTAGATGTTTTGTTAATTTTAATGATTTCTATTTCAGCATGCATCATTATTAATAAGAGTGTGATATTAAATTAGAACTCAAGCTCTTCAAATAGAAATAATATTTATGGTGTAATGTATATTGATTTAAAATTTTTTTACAGTCTCTATTAAATCTTCATTGATTATCAAGTGCTATAAATATTTTGCTAGTAGTGTACATGACAACTCGAGAATTATAATGATTGAGGATATTACACAGCTATTTTTTATATGTACATGGTGTATAGTGAAAGGTCAGAATATCGTGGAAAGTGATACTTCATTTACATTTTGAATTCTAATGAAGATAAAGAAATTTTTCATATCATGTTTTAAAAATTTTCAGTATGCCATTTTTATTAATCAATTACTATTTAAATAAATTGTTAAAATTAAGTTACATAACAGTGATGAAATTTTATACAAGTCATATTTATTATCAACAAAAAGAAAGTATTTATATTTAAAGTGAAAGGTCTTGGATTAAATTCTAGGTCACGAGCGCATATTGTTTAAATTTTCAATCGATTTCTCCCCAATAGATTCATATGACAAAAAAGAGGATTGTCTTTAACAATCGACCTTTTTTATGCAATAATTTTGTCTAAAAATTTAGGATGCGGAATGAATGTAACGGAATTGTCACTCGAATTCGATGTTTAATTGTAAGATATTTTGACCTGGAACTCAACTACATTCATAAAAAAAAGTTAATTAATTTTTACTCAATATTTAGTAGATTGGAAAAGGAAACCTGAATCTGATAATTTTTATTTCTGCACAAAGTAAAAATCACAAAGCATTTTGTAAAAATTCCAATTAAGTTTTTAACTTTTTATCAAATACTCTATAATACTTTCTTTGTGTCAGTAGCAAGTAATTTTAATGAATTCTTTTGGTATAAAAATTATCAGATCTTGAAAAAAAATATCTTTGTTGAAATAATAATGAGAAAATTGCATTGCATTTTTATTATTAAATGAAATCCAAGCTATTTTATCTTTTTAACGAATAGAAGGAAGTTCACGTTGATATCGTAGGAAAATTTTAAAAATAATTGTAAATGAAGAACAAGTGATCGGTTAACTTCTGTCTCTGTCCTGTTGTTGCAGAATGTAGAACATGGGCAGGGACAGATTGGACCGAATAACTCAGAGCAGTCTTACTCCACTTACTCCGAAACATCTTCTTCTTTGCTGACACAAAGCCATCAGACTCAACGTCCAACAACCTATCGTCCTCACTTAGATCGTCACGTTCCTGTCCAAACGATCCGTTCGATTGATCACAGACTTCCTCATAAAAATTTTGACTCATTAAATAGCCAACGTGTCACACCCACGTCGTTCCGTCACTCTCAAAATGATGACAGTCTACCGCCTTCATCTTATGCTAGAGTTCTTAGTTACCAAGGGAATCAACGACACGACTCCTATATTCGTTATTAGATAATGTTCACGATTCCATGTAAAAGTGAAAATTAATGAAAACATTTTTTTTTTTAATAATTTATGGAGAATTTGTGAAAGTTTAGTATTTTGTTGGAATAATTTATTGAAAATTTATTTTTATATTCAGTATTAAAAAAAAAATTTTTTCAATACGAAAAAATTGATTTGGTTGTGAATTAAATTGTTAAAAAAGTGGTGAATTTTATTGCCAATTAAATAATAAAGTTTTGCGGTTTTTAGTTGTGGATATATTGGCTTAAAAAAATTCGTATCATCAGATTTTTTAATTGAAGTAATCAATGTTTTGCCAATAAATATGGATCGAAACAGGGTAAATGTGTAATAAATATATTTTATTAATTACACAGGTCTATGGTGATTTAAATATTTTTTCAATGTTATTAATCATTAATTAATTTTGATATTTATTTGTAAAGTAAGATAGAACTCATCATATCGAGCTTATTTTTCTTGCTATAAAATGAAAGTTCTAACAATTAAATATAAAAAACGATAAATTTTATGGAATTATTTTATATCAAAAAACCATTCATAATTTATATACTTATAAATTGTATAGTACTCGTTATTGCTTATATTTAATAGCCAATAGGCTTAAAAATTATTTATACTCCATAAAAAAAATGTTTTTTAAATTTTCATCACAAAGGAATCGTGCTAATAAATTTTTATCAACTTTATTTTTTTATTTTATAAACAATAAATACTATAAATACAACTATCAATGTAACTAACAAAGAATTGTATCATTATTGCATGCAATAAATGCAAATGACTTGAAAACAATTAAACAAAACAAAAGTTCAACTGCATTTAAATAATAAATTAATCTCGTGCATTATTTATTAATTATTTACAGTCCAAACTTAATTGTGAAGTTCTTGAAGATAGTTTGGCTTTTGAGGTAAGATGGGCGATTGCTGGAGACAGTATTGTGGTACAACTTGTGGCTAAATTAGGTAATTAATTGCTTCTAAAATTCAAATAAATTCATTACAATAAATAAATGTCCCTAAAATATATTTCAATAATGAGTGATGTTTTTTTAAAAAAATATTTTTCAATTGCAGATGCTAATCAATACATGTCATTTGGACTATCGGCTAATCCAGACCGCAGTATAATGGTAGGCGGCGACGTTGTAGTAGCATGGGTCGACAAACAAACACTCCAAGGATTCGCGGTGGATTACATTCTCGACGCCAAGTCTCAGTGCTCTGGAACTCGAGGAAGTTGTCCAGACACCCGTATTCAGGTATAAATTTTCATTTCTACCTTCACAACTTTGCTAATTACAGTTTCCAATTCCGATTAGTTAAAAAGTAATAAAATGCTGATGAAATATCGTACTCACAAAGATTAAGGGACAGTTTAAAAATAGGGTGAATTTTAATGACAGCAATTCTATGGAAAATTATCAATATAAAGTTGAAGATAACATTCTTTAAAACGAAGTTAATCTGGAAAAAGTTTTTTCGAAAGAAAAGTTTTTTTTTTCAAATGAAATTAATTTTTTTATATATTGTCAAAGTTACTTTCAAAAACAAGCTCAAAATATTATTAAATTTCATTATCGCCAAATAAAGAAACTATTTGTTATTAATAATTTCATCAAAGTTTTTAACTAAGTTTTTTTCATGGAAAATTAATTTTCTCAAATTTCATAAAATGTAATTTAATAACAGATTTTTAGAAAAAAATTGAGGTATTGAAATAAAATAAAATAATTTACAAATGGTTTTGCCATTATTCAATTATTTGAAATTAGAGTATTTTTGTAGATTTTCTGTAATCAGTTTTATTTTTTCATTATTTATATTCGATTTTTTTCACTAAATAATACTAAACTGAAATTGAACTGACTATTTAGTTCTAATAGTTTATTACTTTCAAACTAATTAGTTCAAAATCAATAGATAAAGACAACTAAAAATTTTCAACAACACTGAAGGCTAGATTCTCCAAGTTTCCCAAGACTTTTTTAATGATCTCTTTACGTTAACTTTCCCCAAAGTTACAATGCCTTAAACACGATCGATGATACAAAAAAATAGTTTGCAACAGTAACATTATTAAATATTCATCTTCTTCAGGACAATACAAACTCGATTCGACTTCTCAATGCAGCCTTGGTCAATGGCTACAGTATTATAACTTACCAAAGGCCATTGTTACCTTCAGACGAATTAGATCTGCCAATAAATACAACCATTTCACAAGCAATTATCTGGGCGATTGGTCCATTGAATGAAAGAAATGAGGTCAGTTTTCACAGCCATTATCCGAAAACGACTAAATTAATTGAGTTCGGACGAGTGCCGACATGGAATTGTCCAATGCCAGAGAATAGTGATTTTAGTGCTGAAGAAAGTCAAAGTAAGGAAAATTTAAGCACTGAAAGAGCAACCACTTCAACTACTACCAAACGTCCAACAACTAGAGCTCCGGCCACACCAGCCCCCGCATCCACCGCCAATGCCTGGGTGATACCACCGATTGAATGCAATGAACCAGAAGATGGGGTTTTATATGCCCAAATGGGTCCTACTGGTGGAAAACATGGTTATCCAGCTATAACTGGTATGCTCATTTCAGATAATTGAATATTATATTGTGAATATTATTATTTTTCATTCATACAAAAATCATTGAAAATTGAAAACCAATCAGTTACATTCAATCTCTAATTAAGTTTTATTTGATTTTCTTAATCTATTTATCTGATAAAAAAAATACGAATTTAGAATAATGAACATGAATCACATAATTATAAAATTGATTAATTCATTGTGTAGTCTAGAAATAATAAGAACTATTCAACACTGACATTAACTAAATGATTGGTTGAATATAGGCCACGTAGGCTGGGGAATCGCATGGTACATCAACGGTCTTCTCATACCTGAGATCAATGTCGTGAGAGGCAGAAATTACACATTTGTGGTAGAAGCTGGTGATGAAGTGGATACTCCTTCTCGTTACCATCCATTTTATATCACTGATGATCCAGTCGGTGGCTATGAACATAAAACTGCTGAAGAAAAAGCGAAAGTGAAGATATTTGCTGGCGTTAAACGTCAGAAAGGTTCAAATTCATTAGTTCCAACTGGCTCCGGACGTTTTTGTTATTGGTACCATGACCCAGATCAGCCAGAGGCAGATGAATTTGAATCATTCGGTGGGTATCAACGAACACTGACCTTAAAGTGTGATCCTGGTGAGCCTGCAATTGTTCAATGGACTCCTGATGAACATACTCCCGACACAGTGTACTACCAAGTAAGTAACGTTTTAAAAAAGTAAATTTTATTACTTGAAACTAATACTCGTAAATAACATTAATTGTTATAAATGAAACATAAAAACATTTATAAGTAAAAACTTTTATTTTAATTAAATAAATGACTCTTGAAATATTTCAGTGCTATGCTCATCGCTACCTTGGTTGGAAGATAAATGTTTTAGACAGCTGCAATTTACCAGATAAACAGCAAGCAGCTAGTGAGCAACATCAGGTTTATGTTAAACTAGAAAAACCAATAGAAGATCTAAGCACTGAAGCAAGTATTGGTGCTCCAAGCAAGGTAACACCAACAAATTATTATCACGTTCAGGTGAATCATCAACAACCAGAGTATCAATATCATCAACAAACGCAGTTAAATCCTCGTTATCATAATCATCATGATTATACGCCTTCTAATCAACTCGCATCGCAATCATCGCTTCAATTAACAAATGCTTATTCGCGTAATACATTAAAAACTCCGTATCCAGGGGCTTTTATGGTTCAGCAGCATCAACAACATTATCAACAGCTGCAACAATATCCGTCGCAGATGCAACCAAATCCACAACAACAAGCTTTTACTTATCTTCATCATTATCAATATCCACAGCGTCATCCAATGCTAATGCATCGTCATCCAGAACGCATTACTTACCGTCGCGAAACCATTCCAACTATTCCTACGGGACGTTGGCGACATCAAGCAGTTCATGATTCTCATGATCAAGAAGAACAAATGTCTCAAATGTATCCTATGTATTCTTCTAATTCTTATAAATTCATTCCAGATGCACGACCAATTTATGGGCCTATGAAATACACATTCCCTCAGTCGCGAGTAAACCACCAGTATATATATGCAATGAAAAAATCTGGAGCTCTGCCAATAAGTAAACCATTGCCGCAACTATTATCACAACATCCGAAGATCATTTCTTCTAAAAGTGACTATTTAACTGATACTGCTGTGACACCGAAATATTCTGGTTTCGATCCGGATTCGATTGTTATCGAAGGTGGTTTCAAGCCAATCATTCGGGATGTCAATAATTATCCTAATTATTACCATCAATTCAACAATTCAACTAACGATAATAGTTTAAGTTATCCAGTAAAAGAAAAATATCCAGAAAAAACTTCATCAATTTATAAAATAAATGATGACATGGAGATGATGGAAAATAGTTTGGATTTTCGATTTTTGTCTGATCAATATTCACAAGCTTTAAATACCGCTCAATTAAAATCATCATCATTATATGATTCTAATAATCAAATTAATAATAACAATAATAATAATAAAAATTCATATTTCAATTATCGAAAATCATCACATGGTTCCAAGAAATTTAAACAACAGACACCAGTTATGGTGCAAAGAACACGTAGGTCAATGAAAGATGAAGAAAAGCCTGTGAGTATGGGACAAATGCTCATAACAAATGTAAACTATATAATTTTGACAGTTATTCTCTATTTTGCCATTTAAATATTTTATTTTACTTCTTAATCTTAAAAATAAATCATTAAACTCTGTTGCTTGCTCAATATGTAGGCCTACGAATGATAGACTAATATTAATCGTTTACAATTATTTATATCCCGAAGAAAATAATTTTATACATCAATTTCAATTATTCATTTTTCAAGACCCCAAGTATTATGGTTGGGTTAAATTTTCATAATCACTAAGTAAAACTGTTAGTTTAGAATCAAACTTTGTTATATTCTTGTAGGAATAAATTTCAATAATGATACCAAGGTACAATCTCATTTGCTATTTAGTAATATTTTTATTTCTTAAAGTAAAACCAGAAAAAGTAACGATTGCTAAGTTAAATATTAGCATTATCATTAAAATATTAATAAAAGAATCTGAGTAATTACAGTTGTTTTCACTGGTTTTACTTTAATATTGACAATCAAATGCTTTGTAAATAAAAATCAACTGTTATAATGGTAAAAAATATAAATGACTTTCAATGACATTTTTAATGTTATTTAATTTTTTGTGTTTATTTCAATGCAAGAATTTATTTTAACAAATAAGTTTTACAAAAAATCATTTAGCTAGATTTTTCTGTACACAATTTTTTATTTCCATTAATTTATTTAATTTAATAATGAATAAATTAAAAAATGGCATGTCAAATGGTAAGTTATACCGTCAAACCATCTTAAAAAATTTGTTTAATTTGTTAATTTAAGTACTCTTTGAACAGCTTTCAAAGTTACTACATATGACATGTCATTTTGGTATACGAGAAAAGAGGAAAAACAATAATATTTTAAAAAAATTTCCCTAAAAAAACAAGATACAAATTGTGATGCCTATTCTAATTTTACATTTTATATAAGTTTTATATACACATTATATCGTGGCTAATTAATGAATTAATTAATTTACTGTCGGGTAAAAATACACCGATAGAATCGATCTAGTTACTTGCCGACTTATGAAATAAAAATAAACCATTGATAATAGTTCTCAACCAATGTTCGAAATAGCTTGATGCTTAGCACCTTTAGCTGGCTCTTCGATAAAGCTATTAATTAATTCTCCATTAGATTTTGATTTTTAAATTTCAGTCAATTAAAAATAAAATTTACAAAAACACTAAGTGTAGTTTAAATAAAATTTTTGAATAAAAAAATTGAAATTTACATTTGAAGAAGCTTTAAGCAATTTCAAATTTTAATCGGGAAATATTTAAAATTAGCTTATTAAAGAAGTATAAATGCGCAAAATAATAATGTCAATTTGACCATAATTACAGAAAAATAAAATTTCCAAAAGCAAATTAGATTTTGAAAGATTAGAATTCGATAAAATCAAATACAAAAAGAATAAAAGGAGATCTAAAAGCGTTCAACGGATTTTAATAAATTTTGTGTAATAAACTTTATTCTTTCAGAGTTAAGTATAAAAAGGATACCAATAATTCCACCAAAAGACCAACATCTGATGCAGCCATTCTCAACAACTAATGATGAAATTTATTACATGCTTCATGTTTATTAACTAATAAAATTATGATATATATATGTATATATATATATATCTATATATATTTATGAGTATAAATATAAAGAAATCTATAGCATCTACCATCACTGTTGATGCCATAAGACGGATGTTAGACCTTCCGTAGAATTATCTATATACAATAGAGCTTATGAGTAACAAAGAGAAATTAGACTACAGGCTGATGCCACACAATTTTTCCACTAAGACAGCCAGAAACTAGGAGACAGTGTTTTGGTGAAAATTTTGTGCTTAAAACAATATCTGAATGACTAATGTTAGTAGCCAGCTCATGTAGCTGAACAGACTCATTTTGAGCTGGTACACAGTGAGAGAGATCCTGACATTCATTAGAAAATGATAACAGTCTAATTCCATATCCGAAAGGAGAACAAATAAGTCTGCCATCTGCGGAAAAACAAAGTTCCTTGATGTATCCTAGACCCACATTCGGTTCTTCAATATAATGTGTAAGTCGTGAAACATTTTGGTGAATTTTGTGGTTTCGTGGTATTGCATACATGGGCTGATGAGTTGGCCGATAAAAATTGTTAGTGCTGTTACGATCACCAAGAATTACAACTGTGTGTGAATTACGTTCTCTCGTAGAGTCTCCAATAGATCTTCGAAGCATCCAATTTCTGGTATTAACTGGATTGTTAGAATAATAAAGCTCCCTTTCACGTTCTCTTCGCGATCTGGCTTCACGTAAGGCTACTAGCGCCTCCCAAACATCTGTAGAGCTCACATGAAGCTCAACATTTGATGTAGAAAAATTATTGTTGTTGAAAATACTTCGATTTCGTCTTGTATCATTCAATTGGTTTTGCAGAGATGGCGGCGGTGGTGGAGAAGGCAGTTGTATTCGATCATTATTAACTCGCGGCACTCGTTCATCTTCAGATTCTGAACGTGGTGTAGAACTTCCTACATTTGATCTAATTGTTACTAACTCAAAATTGTTAAGAATTCTATTGCTTCCGGTAAATTCAGGCCCAAAAGCTGCATTCATTAATCGTGTAGAACTATCTATTAAAAATCTAATATTGGAACGAGATGCTGGAGGTTGCGGAGGTGCTTCAGGTGGAGTCGGAGGAATCGTAACTGGAGCTTCATATTCTTCTTCACCCACGTCTGAAGACGTTAGTCTTTCTTGAATATCATGCACACAAGTCCATTCTGACTTCTCTTCATTGCCAACATTCCTAGATAATACGCACCAACCTTGTGGATGTACTTGAAGACTTGAAATAAATTCAGCATCATTTCCTATTGGAAAATCTGTTATAAATTCTACCCTATTGTGAGTTCTAGCGTGAGAAAAGAGATGGGTGAAACTTGCAGCAGCTGGAAGTGTTGTTTGTGATAGCTGCATGAGCCTGTAGACATTAGGCTTGAATCCTGCAAGATCTTCGGATAAAGTGCTCAATCGCAAATTGTGAATTATTATGAGATAACCAGAAGTCGTGCTAATGAGCATTTTTGAGGCATCTGGAGTAAGACGCGTTCGCATCAGTCCATTTGTATGAAATACCCGTGTATAAAGTAAACTATTTTCTGTTGCACTATTGATATCCCATGTATGAATACTGCCATCAAAGCCACTTGATAATAAAAGTTCATCGCGAGGACTGTATTCAATACTTTTGACCCACTTTGAATGACCGTGTAACGATCGGATTTTTTGTTTTAAGTTACGAGAGTCCCACAAGGCTACTGTATTGTCATCTGAACATGTCGCGAACATCCGATGGTCCAAAAACTTTACACAATTTACACAATCATTGTGAGCATTGTCTATTGCATGAATTAAACGTCGACATAGGGGGTCAAACATTAGGATACTCTTCTTTTCACATGCTGCCACCAGAAGGGAGCTAAGTGATGAAAATAAGAATTTTGATCAATAAAAAATTCATTATCATATAACCAAGATAATGTTTACTACATACCCATCTGGTGAATATTCCAAGTTAAAAACACCACCATGCATTGCATTTCGCAAATTTTTTCCATGATCCCACGAAGTCACTGGTTGAATTGATGAGTACAAAGTCTTATAGAAACGATCAACATGGCCTAGAGAATAATTTAAACCTGTTTCTCGTTGACGTAACCACCAAATACTACTTCCTGGTGACTGTGGTTTTCTTATTTTTGGCATTTTTTATTATTTTCACTTATTTTTATCAACTAAATTTAATAACTAAATTCTACAAGATGATCACTGGTTGTTTTACTTCACTTTAGGTTAGGCATTATTATACTCTCAGCTTTTCCTAATCATCAAGATACTATTCTTCAGTAACGTCAGTCGGCTTTTACCTCACAATAATAACATTTATACACATGTGTGCAAATTATAGGAAATATGTACGAATTTTGCGTGATGTATCAGTTTATACAAACGGTCAAAGGTAGCGTCACTCCATAAAACCTACAGATTGGCATAGAAACGTAACGCAGTGCCCTCTTCATATTTTTTAAATCTCTACGAGATGCAAGTTGTAATAAATTTAAAAAAACTGAGATAGAGATTAATTAGGTCATGAAATTGAATAACAATCTATTAATTTGTTTAATAGTTATCTTTAATAATTCAAAACGGAATATTATAAATAAATCTACATAAACACCAAATATATTGCAACAGCATTTTTATATTTTTAATGTGCTCCGAATGAAAATGAAATTATTATTTAAAATTCAAACCAAATTATTGATTTTTAAAATTATTATAAAAAAATGTGTATGAAAAAGAACAAGAAATTTATAGTGTAGATTGATGCTGATGACTAATATAAATAATGAATCAATAAATATAATTAAAATTGTCTTTTGTCTCGAAAGCTTATAAATTATCGATTAATAATATCATCTAATATATGTGCGACTAACATAAATTTACTTTTTTTGCTGTAATCTACAAAGACTAATATAAATTAAACGAGAAGTTTATCTATAATTTATGATGCTTTGTTGGAAATCTTGAAACCGAAAAAAAGTTATCAATTGCGTCGCTTCAATCGCTCCAATGTACTAACAATGTTCAATCTAAAATATACGTATATGCCTATTTACAAATCAAATCAATTTAACTCTTGGAAAATTCATTCTATAAATTCGATTATTTATAATTTAATTTAATTGAGATCCTAACTGCAATTACATTGCTTGAATCTCATGTAATCTTTTGCAAGCTGGCACTTCTGTATTCTTTGCTCTATGATACATCTCTGAATCTCCGAAATTTCTTGCCTTCATCATCATTAATTCCTCTGTTAAATTAATTCAATGTTATTAAGTATTTTATCAAAATTAATTTTTTATTAATCACAATCAAATACTTACTATGATTCTTTTCCCTATAACATGCGTGTCGTAAATTGTTAATAAACTCTTCTTCAACGGAAATCTCTAATCGTCTCAGGCTACCTTGATACTCGGTGTGAAAATTTTCCTTGACATAATAGGGAATTTTTAACTCCTGAGTAGTTCTTTGAATCGAATATTTACTGCAAAAATTTTATTATGTAAATGTTGTTTATCTTAGAATTAAAACAATGCATTTAATTTTTTGTAATAAAAATATATTTGTTTAAAATTAAATTAAGAAAAATTTCACATCTTGCATACAATGTTCAACTTAACTATAAACATCTTAAATGCATTATTTATAATAAATAAAGTGATTAATTACACTCACGCGTTTGGATGTAAACTATACAGTGGATCCCAAATGAAAAAGCTGCTCATCATAGTCAGAACAATCAACAAAAGTACCGGCAACATTTGTAGGAATGCAGTATAACCATTAGCTTGCTGAGCATGAGCATGTTGAGCCTGGGCATTGCTTTGTCGCATCCATCGACCTCCACTGCGTCTCATATAGAATTCTTGTTGTGGAAAACCACCTCCAAAGAACATACTGAACAATTCTTCAGCAGTAATATCAGCTTCAAAACCTCTAGTATAATTATAATGAGTATGAGATGACCTAGATTGGGCTGATTGTAATCTGTCTTCGTCTGAACCATAAAGATCATATTGTTTACGTTTTTCAACATCTGTTAAAACAGCTACAGCATTTCCGATAGCTAAAAGAAATTATCAGAAATTAACTCATGATTGTATTTATCCGCTCTTACTTTTTTAAAATAAACGTTACATATATTCACCTTTAAAAGCTTCTGATGCCCCAGGAGCTTTATTTTTATCTGGGTGAAGTTGAAGAGCTAATTTCTTATAAGCCTTTTTGATTTCACTATCCGTTGCTTCCTTCGTTACATTTAAAATTTCATAATAATCTTTACATTTTTTTATTCTAAAAAAAAATAGATTTTAATAATATAATAACCAGCTTGAGAATAAAAAAAATTACTTATTAAAGCTTTAATTACTGCATTGTAAAAATAAAATAAATACCTTTTCACATGTTCATACTGTTCTTTGCTATAATCACCAGACGAAGGTTGCTGACTAGATTCTTTAGTGACCGTAGGTCTTTTTCTGACTTCTTGTTCAGGCTCAAATTTTTTACTTGTCTTGGAAATCAATGCAATTTTTGCTAAAATTTCTAAAAAATTAAATGGAAAAGATGAATTCTGGTTTAAGGATAATCGCAATTATTGTAAAATGAGTAACATTGAGCCATTTTACTCCGAAGAATAAATAGTAAATATATTAATAGAGTACTAATGTAGAACTCCAATATTAAAATTTACCTTCATATTTTTTTGTAGGATATAATTTTAAAGCTTTTTTTACGAACTTCTCAGCATCGTCAAACCTTTTTTCCTTCATGAACTTTTCTGCCAACTCCATACATCTCTCCGCTTCGTCCTTATTGCTATCCATTTCACTTTTGCAATAAAGAAGCACTTTTAGATACTCACAATTTCTCAGATGGACGTCAATTCATTAATGCATTTTCACTAGAATGACGGAGCAAAATAAAATAAACATACTTTTATTTGATTACGATTAATCCAATCTAACCTATTTATTCTAGAAAAAATCAAATTTGAGAAAATGCCCTCGATAAAATTTATAAAATAGTTTTACATCTATATGATGTTAGAATATTTAAAATCATTACTAGAATATAAATAGAATAAATACGAGCATTTGTAATTGTTTTACTTACATACGTATAATTTACATCCACGTAATATCACGAGTTTAATACAAAGCCCCACCCTTTGACAAATAGAAACCTAGCTATAGATGACAAATTAATAGATGTGTCCGTGAATACGTAAATATAGTTTGCTATAGTTTATGCATTTTTTGTCGCCTGTACGGGTCAATAATAGCTTTCAATGCTTTAAGTTCAAAAACCTAATTAAATACTATTCTCAAGGACGAGACTGACGAATAAACAATAAATAAAAATTATTTGTAAATATAATTAATCTGAATTATAAATAATATTGAAGTATATGTATTTAAAATGGTGAGTTTAAATGTCAGTGTTTTCGACTGGAGGCAACATATCGACAAAATGGCCACAGCGTTAGTGCTCTACGACTCAACGTGCCTTTATGTAAACAAAGCTTCCTTGAATAAGTCATCTTTATCGCTCAAAATGTAAGTTTCATACATTCTTTTTATTATAAAATAATTATTTCTGTTGATTTTTTGTTTTTATCTACGTTCTTCGAACATACACACGCTTCTTACAATTGAGACATTTTGATATAATTAAAATCAATGTCAAATAAGTAGGTTTAATTGAAAAAAATCTCTCCAATTATTTTTCATTCGTTAGATTTATTAAAAATATAACAATAAAAAGCTTTAATTATTATGTAGACAAACAGTGAATTAATGAAGTATACAAAAATATATTCATTTGTTTGAAAAATTGTGATTGTGATGAACAAGAACTCCTTGTGAGTAAGAAATATATTGTTCATAAATTGTACTTTTTTTGTTGTACAGTGAATTGGCATTCGTTACAATTATAATATTAAGTATAAATTTTTGAGAGAACTTAATATAAATTAATTTTTATTTATCTATGAACTGATCGAATTAGTGATCATTTTTCTATTTTAATGCAACATTTTGAAATTCAGGAATGTGCGTTAGTTATTTTTTGGTCAGCTTATGGACTTCAATTGAATGATTATAAATAAATGTACAGATATAAATGAATTCAATAAATAAAATTAATATTAATATGTTAATGTTCTTAAACTTAGAAAATTTAAATTTCTCATCACTGTGTAGTGTTACACAGAATATTAACTCTAATACAAAATGATTCTCTGGTAAATTATTATATCATATTTTACTCAATTAGTTTTAATAAATTCCTGAAGTCATCATCAAAAATGATGAGAAATTTTAAAGTTGTCTCAAAATTTAGTTTGTTTAATTATTATAAAATCTTCATAATTTAGTCTTATTGTACTTAGCAGTATAGTTGTAATTAAATTAATTTTCTCCTCTAAATGTTAAAAATGAGTCAACAAGCAACATTGCTCCTGTAATAATACAAAGAGATCCACGTGCTACTCCTCGATCATGATGAGAAGTATTGTAACTATATTTTGCCCATTTCATCAATTACTAGTGCTCCAGATACAATGAAAAAGACACATCCAATCAAAGTGAAGAATAATTCCTACAAAAATACATTAATTTTAATAACTTAGGATCATTTAATGAAGTAGTGATCACAATTGTTTGACGACTAAAAGAATTTTTAAAAAATGTATCATACCACACGTCGATTGACAGGTGTGCCCATCACATGTCCAGCAAATAAACCAATAAGAATCACCAAGTATCCACCTGCAGTTGCACTAGAGATAAAACGTGCTGCTTGTCCAGAGGTCTCAGAATAGAAATAAAGTCCAATGATGCAACCGATCAAAGCCTAAAATAATTCAAACAATTATTATATCAGTCATAAAATAAACAAGAATAGTGATAATATGACATAAGCATAAGTCATATCTAGATCTTAAATCATCTAAATAAAACCTTCAAATTCATTAACCCCTAAAGGCAGCACTAATTTGTTACTTGTGTAAACTTTTTAACGCCTTTAAAAGTAAAGTTATTACATACGTTCAAGGCTACTATTGCAAACCTTCTCTTATGATGTCATGATGTCATGATCGCATATATTTGATAAAAAAGATAATATTTTACTACGACATTTATCATTTCCATTCGACCTGATTCATTGCTCCTTTGAAATTTGAGTAATTATTTATTTTCGCAGCTTTGCCTTAAGTTATTAACATTAGAGAATGAATTCATTGGTTTGGAATGCTAAAGTTAACATCTAGACTACCAATGAGAAAACTTAGTATGTCTATCTATCAATACTTCAAACTAAATTGATGATTACAAAAATAAAAATAATTTTTAGCTTCAATTGAAATCTTTAAGATGTAGGAACATTTATTTCATCTTTTTTTCTTTCTAACTGATAACTTGGTTTTAAAAGCACTATTCAACAAGATTAGAGAGTTTACCAAGTTGATACGCCTACAGCTAAATGTCCGCTAGTGAAGATAGTGTTTATTAAATGTCTATTGCAAGATTGTATAGCTAAATAATAACTGATATTAATGGGTTTTACACCTTGCTAAAATCATGCAAGGCTAAGGACTTGTTTTGAATCATGATTTAACAGTCGTTTATTTATAATGTAATTGTAATCGATGAACCTCAACGAGGAAGAATGCGCGATTGTGTCATCGCAGTCATAATTTTATGATGACTGTATCAGACCAGTTTTATTATAATAACGACAATATGTTTATTTTTAGAAAAAGTTCATTTAAGAAAAATGCTTCAGAGTGTAATTTTTCAATAATGAAGATAATCAAAGAATTCATTAAGATCTTTACAACTATAATTGATAGCTTTTGATGTTAAATGATTCTTAACAATTATTAATCAGCTTTATGATATAAAAATTGAATTATCATTAAATTTTACTTACCAACTCTAGGCATCTAAGAATAGTATGTCTTGATATCTGAGCCATTGTTTTCTGAAACAAGTGTTTGATTAATTATCAATAAAATCATACTTTTTTATGTTTTTTATCATCATATATTTGATTTACTAGCTATTAGTTATCACATAACTTGATGACTTCATCAATTTTTATGCCGAAACTTATAAATGAAAATAGAAAACATAATAAGATAGTATAAAAATCGTTAACCCACTTTCTTCGTTCCCGCGAACAAAATTAGATTTTATCCGTTATACACAACACAAAACCCCCGTTGATATCACCGGATGTCTGTATATACACTTCATGCTTTTACAAACGTCAATAACATAAAGTGTAGAAGTTGCGTTACGATTCTATTATTCTAAAACTAACGATATTATCCACCTTCATAATAAAGTATTCTTGAAACAATAAACATGATGATTAAATTTGGAAAAATGATCATATAAGTATTAATTTTAATTCTAAACATTGACAATGTTTACAATAATTTTTTAAATGTCTCACAATCAATATTTTCGTAATAAATTCGTTTCTTAGGTTAATGTACTGACTTTCATTAGAAGTTTTTAGTAATCTACTAATTCCAAATCTGTGTTTATAAACTGTTCTTTTTCCATAAAAGTAATGCTCGTAGAAGGACATGTACTGAAGGTGTAAAAACAATATTGTTTATTTGTAAATAAAATTATAATTAAAATAAACAATATAAATAAATTCTCTCTTTCTTAGCAATACTCATAAAATCGATTTTTAAATTAAAATATTACTTATTCAAATTAAATAAATAAATAAAATATTAAGATTTGAAAAATCATTGATTTTCTTTTACGTCTTTTGCAATGCTTTGTTTTGATTGGTGAATCAAAAAAAATAGTGGCGCAATAAAATTGATGTCATTCCAAACATGAAAAATAATTTTAATTTATATTAATTATTTAATTTATAAAAAGCATAGACAAATACACTATTTTATTAGTAATTTCATTTTGAATATATACATCAGAGATGAACATGCAAATATTATGATATATAATATCAAAACTCACCAGTAGTTTACAATCTCTGGAGAATGAGGTAATCAAACAGACCGGCTACCACACTAGTGACACGAGTAAGATGCACAGTCTTCAATGGTCTTGAAGAGAGTGGAATTGAAAGCATCCAATTCTGAGGGTCATCTCATGTTCACGCTTTTAATGTCTCCCACTTCAGTTTACGAGGCCTACTCGTAGTTTGTAGTCATGCGTCGGGTCTATTGGGCGTGATTCTTTTTTTAAATAACTCAACACGTCTGCTAATACTTCTGACATCACGCAAACTATTCCGTTGTATTACGTCGACGGTATTTTCAATATAAAATATATTTTATATCGAATTAAAAATCAATTATAATAGTGAAAATAATGTTTGCTGAAATTGCAATTACAAGTAATTAATTATATTAAAATTATAAATTAAAATACATTTTGTAGAGAAGAAGAGGTTATTTTAATTTGAAATTTATAAAAATATCATACCAGAAATTGAATATTAAAGTAATTAATATTAAAATACTAGATTATTTAATTTTGACAATACATCTCATCGTATTATGTCAAATAGTAGTGCGATTGTGCAATGATTAAGTACAATTAATGCTCTTGTAGGTTATTGCTCGTAACCGAGTAGAATTCCATGAATGAAAGGAAGCAGACTAGATTTGGTATTCACAAGATCGTCATTGTTAGGTCATACCAAGAGAATATTCATGTGTGAATAAATCAGTTATTTGCGAATTAATAAATGGATAGATCAGTCATCTGAATTGACACATCAACTAATAACTAATTTGACTGAATATGTATTATACATAAATATCAGCACATAGATATTAAAAAGCTTTTGTTATTGAACATAAAAATATTAGAAAATTAAAAAAACGTTAATATTAGATAAAAATTATATTCATTTTTTATTAATCATGAGTATTATTTTTGTGACAAGAAAATTTTAACGAGATGTTCATTATAAAATTGATTCGATAGAAGCTAATGGTATTTTTTATAAATATGATCTCATCTATTGGCTTATCACATGATGTAGACAACTTGAAATTCATGATTAATTTCACTGCGCCTACCTCGTAATCTGAAATAATTCCAGTAATCCACGCAGCAACAGTATAAATTCACAGGATCATCTTCAATCTTCGACTGTAAATGTGCGATAATTATGAATCATCAATTTGACTTATCAATACTACAATAGTAGAGTTATCAGTAACATAAGTTTGAACTAATTTATTTTTAAAAAAAATCCTCAATAGTTATTTCAAACCCATAAGTCTTCTAGCTACCGTGTCTAACAACGATTTATCACGTTTCAATTTATGTGGAATATTTAAAATAGCTTTTTGTAATTGATATCTAGCTAGACACTCCTATAAACATGTGAAGATTATGCGTTTGTAAAAGATGATGCTAAAAAAAATGGTTTAAAAGCTGATTTAAAATATTGACTTTTTTTTATCAATAAATCAGAAGAATGAAATATTTGTATTACATAATTTAGCTATCATTAATCATATGGCTACAGAGTAATTGAAAAAAAATTCGGTATTATATAAGTCTTTTGACATTTTGCAATGCTAACATTTTTATTGTACTGTTGATCCAACTTCATAGATAAAAATTGATAAATAATCGTTTCTGAGAATGACAGTTATGTATCAATATTTTACCAATGCAATCATTTCTATTTCTAAAATCTATGTATCTTCAATAATAAAAAAAACAAATTAACGATTATTATTCGCTTAATCATTTTTATTAATCTAAAACATGTATTTATTACTAAATTAATTAGCAAAATGTTTTTGCAAAAAAAATTTTTGGGAATGACTTTTGTTTAATCACATGTTAAAATTATTTGTATTATTTATTTTATAGATATTCTATATTTTAACGAATTAAAATTGAGAAATTATATTTAATTCATAATAAAACCAATCTCTTGAATTAAAAATAATTAATTAAATAAGTAGATATCGTTTTTAACGACATTTAGTAATTATGTAGTTCAATTATGAAACGCTAGATGACTGCTCAAGTGTCTTTTCAAAAAAAATAATTATAAAAAAGCTGACCTACTATCAGATAAATAATTTTTACAAAAAATAAACTTATCAATCCATGTAAATGAATTAGAAAAATATGTAGCAATAAAAATATAAATAATAATAACTTACTGATCTATCGAGTCTCAACATATGGTCTAGTTTCAATTGATCATCAGATATTCTACTGTCAGTCATTTGATATTGAGTGTCTTGAGACGAATGACTTTTATTTACACTTGTATCTTGATTTTTTTCTTGTTTTTTACGCTAGAAAAATCAGTTCTTGTGCAATGACAAATGATCCATAAAAGCATAATTAATCTAGTGTAGAAAAAAAAATATTTCATCTAGAATTTACCCATTCAAGACAATCATATAGAAGCCAAAATTGTGTTTGATTAAGTGAAAAGCCAAAAATCGAAAGCATACAGATGACAAAACAATGAATAAAAATGGGATGTTCGATAACATCTTCTCGGTGAACTCCAGCTTCATTTATGTGAATCCGCGCTTGTCGCATTATTACGATTGCATTTGCAAATGATAGGATACTTTGAATTGAGCAACCGACCAAAGACTGAAAATGCAATCCAATAATAAAACCGTTAGCATTTTTTATTAACAAAGGGTACTCTGTAGAGTAGAATTGTACTAGAAAAAAGCTGTTCTATAAATAATATAATTAGTCATTAATAGTTGATCCTTTAAGGAAGTAATAACTTACAAAGTCCAGTTTCCTGTGGAAGTTCTTTGCTAGACACCAAATGAAACAAAGGGTGAGACTAATAGCCACATTAAATGGCAAATTTATTATTAGTAGTGTATTACGTTCTGGATCTAAACTTGGTAATGTTGGATCTCGTTTCATTGATTGTTTGTGAATGGCGTGATGTACATGGTGGAAAACTTCAATAGTCGTGATCGTTGCCTGTGACAGGAAATGCATAAAAAACAATATAAACCATGATGATTAACTCTTTTTTAAACCATATTTATATCTCTAGTTTTTTTTTTGTTTTAGTTTTTGTTGATGAAAAGAGATGAAATATCTGATGGAATTTTTAAAAGAGAAATATGGAATAGCAAAATCTTTGTACACTCGATGAAAGCATTTTGAATGAAATACTTGCAGCCTTTCAATGACCTACGATGCATTTTTATATTTTCTTTTTTATTTAGAAATAGAGTTATTGAAGTTCAAAGTCAAATACGATTATTTTTCACTCGTTGTTGATAACTGAGATAAAAGAATTCACAACAATCATTAAAAAAAAATATATACAGATATATTTAAAAATAAAAAAATAAACTTTACTGTAGTCTCTAGAATTTTTTTCACTACACAAAAATATTATTCATATCATTTATTAGTTGCTTTAATTTTCATTATCAACATGATATCAAATATTTTTATTTAATCACAAGTTATGTAAAATTTTTCAATCTTCGAATGCTATACTGATAAAAGTATCTCATTCAATTCTCATCAATAACGAATAAACTGGATGGCAATTCAATAATTGGATCAATTTATTCTAAAAGTGCTGAATGAATACTCCAACACTTTTTTTTTTATTCTTTATACTGTCTAATCAATTGAATATTCATATCCATACACAATCAAAATTAATAACCAATATTAATTAATCATTAAAAATCATTTCACTGTAATTAGTTTATCGAGAGTGTATGGATCCGATTGTCTTTATTTTCATTACGAGCACGCAATTCACATTTCGCATCCTCGAACGTGACATTATTCACGTGAGTTTATTATATCGCGTAAAAATGTGAAGTGACACTTCAATTATGTAACATAATCCGATTGTCCTCAATAGATTTACTTGTTTCTTCATAGTCTTGTTTTTATTAATGGATTATTTCATTTACTTTCACTTTATCTTATATGACTAATAATTTACACTCAGGACATCGCATTTTTTTTTAGGTCAATTTTACGAGATTGTGTATTATCATTTTTGTGTGTAAGAGTTTGGATAAATCAATGTTTGGTGTGCTATTTACTCAATAAAAATAAAGCAACTCTGTATATAAACAGTTACAAACAGAACGATTTTTGATTATTAATTCTCTCTCTTTTTTTTTTTATTTAATAAAAAATTCAAATGATAAATATTGATAAAAATTTTTTAACTATCGTATTGGATTATAAAATAATTTTCAAATTATTTTCTCATGATTTTTATTTATTTTGAATAACTATTTAAAGGTTAATGATGCATTTGTTCATTAAAACAAAAGGTTAAATTACGGTTATCTTACAAATTGAAAGAAGTGTAGTGTTGCGTGCACAATGTGGGTGAGTTGAGGATTACGATCTATTTGCAGATGATCGCCAGAATATAATTTACTGAATCTAACGGCCCTTGGAACATCCTCGAATTCGACAGACAGTTTTGACTCAGCCATAACTATTGGATATAGTCAATAAAACAGTTAAACGTCAATTTACATAGAATTATTTGTTCTAGTAATGTAATTATCTTACCTCAGAAATAGAACTAACTGATCAATTTAATGGGTATATCATCATTGATGATTTTAACTTCATGAAACCCACATGATAATTGAGTAATTATTATGTAAACTATTATTAACATAATAATAATAACTTTGTTAGAATTATTATGATAATTAATAGGTTTTTTCTGCTATTTATAATTTATTACACTTAAGATTCTTCAAGTGGCCAGGAATGGTAAATCTTCTGTATCTCTCTCATCCACTTGACTGCTCTCAAAAATAAACAAATCGATTAATAAATTAAATAAAAGTATTTTAGAAGTGCAAAAACTGTTGATAATTTAAAAATCACAGTATTCTATATTTTACTATTTATGTCAAGTAATAATAAAATTATTTTATGTTATTCAATGTAAAAAAAAAACATTCAATCAATAATGGATTGATTGATTGATTAAAGTTATTTGACATTATTCAAAATTGATAAATTATATACTAAAATTTTTTCTAATTTACGTTTATACCAAATTTTTTTTTATTCTCTTTTTAATAAATAAACAATAGTTAATTGTAACGAGAGTTATAAATTTTGTTCCATTCATATGTATCTATTGTTAGTAACTTTAATTATATTTTAAAAATAAATCAAAATGTCGATGTTATTTTTTAATAAGCTATATTTTATAATTTTAATAAATAATTTCGACTTAGAAAAATATCGAAAGGTAAACCAAACAAAAAATGTTTTGGAGCAAATAGAAATCTAAGGTTTACATACTTCTAGACTTTTTATTTGGTCTAAACATGGGAAAGGTTTGCTAGAAATTATCAAAAGGTCTTGGATCAAGAATAATAATTTTTTTCTTAATCATAATATTCTTAAGTACAACAATAATTCTTGCATAGCACAACACGAATGAAGACAAGATAAGAACGAAATGAATCCAGAATGATGACAGAAATGATATGATCCTGTCATCATTCTGGATCCATTCTCATTATGTTGTACCAGTGTTATTGTTTTATTTGAGGATAGTATAATCGAGAATATGATTGTGTCAGTGTAGGTATAGGGTAGAATATACTATTAACTTTTATTTGTCAATTGATAAATAATCTAAAGATACAATTCGACATCTCAACCAACAGCACTAATAAAAATTTCTTTCAAAGTATAATTATAATTAAAAAAAACTTTTTGAAATATCTAAACACCCTTTACCCAGAAAATTCATTTTTTAATCAATTAAAAAGTTACAATGGACAGGTAGAAAATATAATCCAGTAAAAAAGTTAAAAGTATTTAGAATAATAGAGAAAAATTGTAAATGGCCAAATAAATGAAAAAATCGTCAAACTTTTTCTCTTTTATTTATTTTAAATTTCAAATAAACTTTATTATAATATTAAAAATGCGATATTTTATAATGGAATATCCATGATAAAATACGATTCATTAGCTGACTAAAAATAAGAAAAGAGATTGAATAAAGTGATATTAATTATCATGATTTTTGTGTTTGCTTTGTTATTTGGTCATTAAATAATTCACTGTTTCCTCGGAGAGAATGTAAACAAGTAAACATGAATGTACCGTGGCGCCATACACTTTTCGTTTAGGTACATGGCGCCTATATGGAATGGACTAGCGATGTAGCGCCGCGAGCAATCTTTCCCCAGCTGCCTGTCGACCTTCATCAAACGGATGGGTCTGAAAATTCCTACCAGCAAATCACTTTTTTTACTCTTTTTATCTTGATTTTCATGTCTTTTATAATTATTTCTGTATCTGTTCTCGGGTTATTATTACGATCATTTAATTAAAATATTAAATTTGAAGCAAAGATTAAAATAGAATCTCACCAACACTACTAGCGATGATTAAAAGTATCTTCTTGATGACTCAGAAGCCTTACATTTTTTAATTTTACCTTAATTAAATGAAAACACACCTAAGTATGAATAATTTCATGCAAAAAAGTTTTCTTTCATTTTTTTTTTTTTATTTATTTTTTATAAAAATAATTAAATAATTAATTAATATCTAGATAAATTGATGTAGATAATTTGACATTATTTAAAATTCGTGGTTATAAGAAATTATATATCACTAGGATATTCATACTTACGCACTAATAAATTTTTCTATCTATTTTTTGCTGCCTATACTTGAAATGGCGCCAGTCGTTAACCTACTTATAGGTTAGTTACTTAATTAACGCTTACACGACTATAAATGAGAGTATTATAACAAGATGTTAATGTCGGATGAGATCAAAACTGCCCGACTCGAATGAAACGAGATTATTTGTACTTTTTCACATGTAGGTATGTACATATACATTGTTGATGTAGGAGTTTGACGTATGTAATGTATGCAAAAAAAAAATAATGAGATAGTTTTTAACTCAGTAGTTATTTTGAAATGCATTGTTACTGGTGAAATAATCATGAACATGAATTTAAATTAATTTGTTGAACACTCTTTGGAGTTGTATCAGATAATCATCATGATTATGAAATATTTATTATTAAAAAAAAATATTTGTACTTTTGCAGTTTAAAAATGCATTGACTTGAAACTAATATTTGTTTCAATATATACTGAAAAAAATGGAAGGTATTTCTGAAAGTCTACCCATTTTTAATAAGCTCTCAGATTATATCAAAAAAGAATGATCTCCAAAGCACAGGTGGATGATAATATTAGCGAAAACATGATGGATGTTGGAGGGTTAATATCAATGTTTTATAGCCAACATAAACATGGTTGAGTTGGAACTTTGTTTTTCCAGTGGAACTTGATAACCTACCCTTCCTTAAGAACCATATGATGCTTTTAACAAATACTTTGTCTTCTTCCCTTTTTATAATAAATGTCTGAATAAATAGGACATAAGTAAATCGTGTACAAATATAATAAATTACAGACTTGTCAGAGAAATATTTGCTCAAGATTTTATAACTAACATTACTTGGAAGCAATTCGCAGTAATGATCTCAATTTTAGGAGTAAACAAGTTCTATTTGTTTAATTAAATGTTTGATTTATTATTAAGTCAACTATTTCATCTTTTTATTGAAACAATCAGTTGAATATCAGTTAGTTTTATTACGTAAATTTGCAAAAAATCTGTGCTATAATTTTTTGGAGCTTTCATGCTATTGGAAACTCGGTCAAATTGTCATTAAGGGCATTCGTTGTTAAAAAGCTCTTTAGATAATTTATAGACTTTTCTTTGAATCCGTACTGCGATAAAAATGTTGGCATATCTTACCAGATGACTTTGAAACATTATCCTTAAATATAACCTTGAAGAAGATGCTTAAAAATTTCACTAGGTACATCTAGTCATGACTCAAGAACATCTGTTTCTCACGAAAATGCTTTTAAATCACTTGAGCAAGTTTTATAAAATTTTAGCAAGATTATTTATGAGTAAATCTATGTACAAAGTATACGAAATTTTGATGAAATATGTTTTCGTAGAAAAGGGGGAGTTATCAAACAGAATTTATGAATCATATAATAGTTGGTAGATTGAAAGGAGGATAGAGAAATGTGAATGATCAGAATGGTTAGTGGATCATTTTTCTTAATGTTAATTGTCCTTATCATTTCTTTTGTTCTTAAACTTTACAATCAAAGTGAATTCTGATCTTAAAATCTTTCGAAATAGATTTAAAAAAATCCCATCATTAATAAGTTTTACATAAAGAACTTAAGAACTTGTATCAAACTTTAAATGAACTTAACTTCTCTTGCAAAGTAGAATTAAAATAAAATAATCTATCGAAGTATCTCTTATTTTGCGGACTTTTAATGCACAATCTAGGTCTGATTAAATAAAATCTGCATTCAGCTGATATAACTAAATCGATACAAATATCATCAAACATGACCAGATCAAGTTTGATCAAATTGGATTCTCACAACTACAAACTATCTGATCATGATAACTGTAATTTAGTTTCAAGACTTGAAATTTCATGATTGTCATAAAAAACAAACCTCTGATAAACTATGCTATCAATAAATGATGCAATTAATTGAACAATCAATATCAATTAATGGCTCAAAAAATTCCACATGATAATTATTAATTAATTGAGTAATTAATAAATTCCGTGTGATAATTAAACATCAATAATTTTTCAAGTACTATAAAAATCAATAGTTTATAAACTCATAAGTATCTGAATAGGAAAAATAATTTTAGATCTAAAGTTTCTAGCTTTATTAATAATGAAAAAAAAAACAAGCTTAATTAATCAACGCTCGAGTGATTGCACGTTTATGACTCTTCAAAATATTTCACGCTTTGTTAACTTATTCTCGAGTGAACCTTTGCTAGTTTGACCTACACAATTTAAGCAGAGACAAATTCTACTGTATTAAATCAGCTAATTAAAATTCCTTTTTTCATAATGAACGTATTCTTCATTTAAATATCGAAGATGTAAATCAACCTCACTTGTTTATTATAGAAATATTTTTTTGGTTACCATAATAAATAAAAATATTGTGGATAATTGTTTTTTTAACTCTTCGATTTATTGATGAACTGATTGAGATGAGTTAATTAGTTTACAATCAGTAAGCGAAATAAATTTATTGTTATCACAGGTGTAGTAAATGTAATAGCTGCGGACAAGTTTGGATGATAATGGCTTATAACTGTTTTGTAGCTCTACATTTATCACAACAAGTCTAGCTTATGGTATTGTTATTATTATAATGTAAATTTAAGTCAAATGAATGCCTTACAGCTAGGTCATTGTTGAAGGCTAATATAAGGTCCGAGACTACTCGTTATCGTTTTTAACGGTTCAAAAGTATAAAGACTACGATGATTTATTAATTTTCTTGCTGAAGATTTTTCAAAAAAAAAAGTTGCGCCTTTTTTTACTTGTAATGACATGTAGGAAATTCTTTCATGTTCATGCTTCGTTCTAACTATAATTCGATTACAGCTTATTACTTAGATACTTGGATTTTATTTCTATAAATAAATTAAAGAAAAAATTCCTTTTCAATTACGTTTAAACCGCTAACGTAATTTCAATTGAATTTTTTTTCGGTTGAAAAGGTGGTTTTTTTATAATAATCCCGGATATTAATGAGGAAAAAATATATAAAAAATAGTCTATTGTATAAAAATATGTATCCAAGGTTTTTGTTAATTGGTTTTTTTTTCCTTTTTTATTTATATTTAAAAAAGTGTATACAAACATAGGGAAAAATTGGATTGTTTTTATTTTATTTGTAAATAATACTATTTTTTAGAATCTGCATGAAGGAAAGTTTTTTAAAAAAATTCCAACATAAAAGGATAAAGTTCTTAATTAATTTGTGAAAAACATATTTGTTTGGATTTTTATATAAAAATAATAGAAATATAATTTAAAGAAAGAATGTTTTAAAACACGTTTTCTTATACTTTTACGTTATCACTAGAGATATACTTTATTAAATTTTCATTCTGAATGTACAATGATCAAATAATAAATGTATAGATAAAATAATTTTGTAATATAAATTAAAATTTTCAAGTCTTCTAAAGTAAATTAGAAATCAGTAAAATCAATGTTTAATTTAGATCAATTTTTTTCCAATTAATAAAACAACGAAAAAATAAGCCACCGACTTATTTCAGTTTAGAAGATTTGTTTTTTATTTGTATAAATCAGATAAAACAGCAATTTTTGTATCATAAATATTTCTCATAAATAAAAATATCGACAAAAAACTTAATCCCACAACATACATATCATCGTGTAAATAGAACAGCCTCTTTAAAATGCCGATAGCGTATAAAGTCTTACCATATTCACGTCAACTTTATGAAAAACTACTTTGGCACATTGGAAATTGGGTATACGTTGACAGGATATTGTTTCAAAACAAAATTTATGTCCTTTTTTTCATAAAATATTGATTAGAAATTGATGAAACGATTTTTTTTCTAAACATATTCATCTTTTTTTCATCAACAACTTTTTCAATCAAATTCATCACTTGCATATTTTATTTGTCATCCAAATATAAATTGTATTATAATTTCAATTTCATCAATATATACTGAAACATAAATTGCATCATCATCCTCGTTACAATTAGATAATAAAAATGAAAATTCGAGATACATCAGTTTCACTTATGTTACAAAAATGTAGGACAAAGCGTTCATCTTTCTAGTACGTATTTTATTTCACTTCTATCATCTCTCTGCTATCAAGTAATATATGTTACAGTTTAATCAGATCACGAGTCAAGCTAAATAAATTCAAAAGAAGGTCATGAAAAAGTGACTTTGGAGGCAAAAAAAAATTGAATCTAACATTCAAGTATTTAAAGTTTGACATAAAAACATTGAAAAAGTGTAAAATTGGAAAAATGTAGCTTGAACTGTTCTGCTCAACAGTGATAGAGGTCCACATGCTCGCATTTTATTCATGAAGGCGTTCATTCATCGTGAAAATACACATCAAGTCTTCCACTATACCTCATATCTGGTCTTTAACCCATGTTTTCAGACGTAATATAGTACTTTTGATGTAATCGAGGAAAAACTTTGTCAAATATAAAATTAATTAAAGAACACAATTAAAAAAAAATATAAATGCACTGCAAATCTTAGTGTTTTATTTCAATGCACTTGATGTGTTTTACTATGACACCACCAGTTTAATTAGTACTGTAGTTACTTTTTAATCACTTTCAAGTGCGTTAAAAGTGAAAATTTGCAATGTGGATAATCTTGAATACAACGAGATTAAACACATTCGCGCAATCACTGTGTAGAATGCATCAAAAAAACTATCAGTGTTCCGTAAATATTGAAGTTGCAAAATTCCTCAATCTTAAAAGAAAATTCGTGCAAATAAATTAATCGGATATTTTTTTGCGTGATTTATCGTCAGATTTGTAGATTCAATTGATAGAGGTTGAGTGAGTTCTAGTAATCGATAATGAAAGTAGTGAGAAATGAAATTCGTGATTAGATAATTAATTGACTAAACGTTTGAGCTATTTAGTATGTACAACAATATCAAGTAACGTACAAGAAAATGAAGCGTCTATGGGGTCATCCGTAGTGTGCGCAGGAAACAGGAAATCCTGAGGAATGAGACGAGCCAACCAGAAAGTACACACCACTAGTGTAGTAATTTAATCATACTATACACTTTTATATCTTTTCACTGTCTTTAAATGTGCAATTTTCGTTTGAAAAAAATAAACGAATCATTATCCTTCCTCACGCTAATTTCTTAAGTACTTGTAATTACATGTCATTATTTATAACATTCAGTCATATTTAGAACTCTTAGAGTCTTTTTTAAAGTTGTGCTTAAGAAATATTCGTTAATTTTTCATTTTTTTTTTCAAATTTTTATCTTGTTTCTGATAAGATAAATCGATCATTTCTTTTTAGAATAATTTTTTTTGGAGTAAAATTTAGTTCAAGACACCTTATAAATGAGTTACAGATTCCTTCAAGGAAATAAGCCAGGTTCAAAACATCTTGCACTTTTTTTTAAGCTTATTTTATAGATAAGTGAATTTTTGTCATTCAGAGAAAATTAAATCTCTAATGGAATTTGTGGAATTGTTTTTTAAAATAGTAAAAAAAAAGAATAGGATTTTAAACTTTTGGAATCGAAAACGGTTTTTTTTCCATTATCTTAAGAAAGACTCATTAATCTAACTCGGTATCTAATCAGTTCTGAGTAACAACGTGAAAATTGAAATCTTATTTATCAAGTAGGTCACACCATTTTCAGAAAATCATCAACAAAAATTTCGCTGAGTTTTATGTGTAGACATAAATCCACTGATAATTATTTCTTTATCAAACTCAATGAATTGATAAGAATAAATTTACTAAAATGGAAAAAAAAATCTCGACTAGTTTTGCATATTCCTTTTTATCCTACCATCTTGTTTAGAGTTAGTAATAATTAAGAAACACCATAAATTATGTTAATCTTAATTACATATTAGCATTAATTTCCTTAGATTCTTACACCTATTTATTAGTTGTTTTCTATTTACATTTAGTGAATTTGTTCCGATTGTAATCGATGCAAAGACTAGCTTAAATATTTTAGTATTCACACAGATCTTCATGAGTGTGTTTTATTCTAATACAAAAAAATTTTTCAAAAAGCTCTATAAAAATAAGTAATCTTATTTTTATAGATTTTCCCAAGAATTCCTTTACATTGTGAGTAAATAGTTTTTTATGAATGTTAAAATTTATCATGCAATAAAAAAACATTAAAGAGGTAGACACGTAAAGGTAAAGTGATACTATGAGTTAGTAATTGACTTTAGGATAATGATTCTTTGGAATGGAAATTGTCTGTAAAACTTTCTCCATAAATTTTTCAGTGAGTCAGTCAATAAGATGATGTTAGTTTGTATTCATTAATAGTTGGTAGAAATAATTAAAACTAATATTATAAATAATTCAGTAATATTAAATTGAATTCTTTGATTAACTTTAACAAAAGTTAAGTTTATTGACAGCTCAGGTGTAGGCTGAAAGTGAAAGAAAAACGTGTGAGAAACATTTGAGACTAATACGAGAAATTTGAAACTTCAGAATTATAAACTTCACCATCAAAAGTATAGGTCTGTGTTCAAAGTAGTTTTAACTCTGTTGCAATTTTATACTGATTCTGTGACCCAGAAGGGTCTTATTGTAATAATTTTTCAAGTTATAAATCTTAAAACAGTTAATTCAAGCAAAAATTAACTTTTAATTGCAAATGCTTCGGTAGTTATTAGAATAAAAATAGTTATTTGTGCGAAAAGACAGTTAAAATAGAAGAAATTAGATTATTTTCTAAAAGAAAATGATATAATCATAGGATTGGGTTTAATTTATTAATGAGAAAAAAAAATATTTAATTTCCATTAAAATTTTTAATTCTATATTTTCGAGGTAAATAATCTTGGTTAAAAAGTAATCAGATTATGAAAAGATGAATAAAACCACTGAAATGGATTATCGTTGTGGGTTTTGTAATTGAAATAATTAAAAATATCTCATTAGATGTACTTCAACACATATAAAAGCCACCATAGAAACATTATTATTGAAAAAAAAAAATCTACTTTAACCATTTTTGTTATAACCTTTGACTCCATTTTCATCATGAAGCTTTTTCCAATGCACTTCTCCACTCATGCTATTTCTTTCCTTCATAACAATACAATATTAAAATAAATATCAATAAATGAGAGAAAGTTAGTGCTAAAACGTACCGACAAATACCAGTGACAACTATTTCACTTGTTACAAAATGATAACACAATTAGTCCGTGCTCCATCATGCGCGACCTGCGATATCATATTCCCCTATATGTTATACACGTGAATAGCAGATAGTAATTCAAAGCAGAAAGCGAATGTGAATGGAGTTGAAGAGATTTGTCAGCGTAAATCCAACAGTATAAGATCGCTTAGTGAAGTACATAACATCATATCTGTCAGACTAACCTGCCTAAGAGAAGATTAGTGATGTTTTAGCCAAATGGAGGCAAAATGAGGGGTCCTGGCAAAGTGCATCATATATTAGGATATATTTTGCACCAACTTATGCTTTACTCTTATGTATATTACACAGTAAAAGAGGGTTCAACCCTTTTTGAGTGTCAAGTGGCATAGAATAGACCTCAGTGTGTGGCCCACAACAGCTTGCTGCTCTATCCATTGTGGTTGGATTCATTTTAAGAGTGATATTTTCTCATTCTCTCTATCCACGTTATAAGCTGTTATCAAATTATCTGAGAAGTATTTATTATGTTGCAAAAGGCTTCATTATATTGGACGAAGTTAATTATTAAAACTGAAAATGTTCAAATATATATTGCCAAGACTTGAAGTGGTATTTAATTATCAATAATTCTTCTTTTTTATTTAATAAATAGCTTTTATAATAAATCATTATTATGATGATGGAGATTATTTTCAATATTTTTAATATAGTTAAAAACTTGACATAAAAAACAGCATGAAAAAATCTGGAATGTTATCACCTTTAGCATTAATTAAATGAACGGTCAACAAACTCAGAATAGCATCAAAGAAAAAATATAAAAATGTAATTGAAACTGTTACTTACTAAAACACCATAAAACTCATAAAAAATAATCTTTACTCAATCTTCCTTGCAATAAAAAATACATAGTTTATTGATGTGCAAAATTGCAATGAAACAGAGTATTTTATATCAAGATTTATCCAATGAAAAAATCCATACATCATAAATTTTATTTATTATTTACAATATTTGAAACATCGTTTTATGTATTTCATATTAAAATATATTTTATTTACTCTTTCTCTCCTTTGTAAAAAATTTTATTTCATATAATACAACTTGATAAAAAACGTTATTTTCAACATTACTATAATAATGTATTAAACATTACTAGTATTCAGTTACAGGTGTATTTTTTTTTACATTCTTTCCTTTTTATTTATTTATAAAAAATTCTAATTGAATTCGCAAAATCATATGAAATAAAAATTAGAAATAACTAACAATAAAATCTCCAATGTATCATTGTGTTATTTTATTATGAATTTTTTTTGATTAAATTTTTTTTTTATTCACATAAATTATTACTGGTAACTTTCAATGCTTGTTCATGATCTCTCTGCCGCAGTACAATATAGTTCGTGCTATAAATAATGGATTAACACAAAAAGGCACTTATCTAACAAAAGTTTAGCAAACTTTTATTCCCTCAGGGGAATGAGGGAATAGTTCATTCTTATTCTCTTCACTGGGACATAATTTTAGATTAACTAAATAGTGTGTTTGTTTGAAAAGACAAGAATAATATACGAAAGAAAAATATAAACAAATTCGCAAGTAGTTTAAAACACAATACATATTAGAATCAGACATAATGATTAATGAGTTTTTTATTGCACAGTTTATAAGGAGATTTTTCATGATTAATTGATACAATCATGGCCAAAATTATATACAGGACTTTAGACACTTATTATATGACATTTATTGAACGGTCGATCATGCTTGTTATTAGAAATTTTTTTTTTCTTCAATGTGGTTTGAAGAATTTTTTTTCCCCTCTAATTTTGAAAAATGATTTAAAATTAATAACGTCGTAACTCGGTTCACATAATATTGAAGCAGATTTTTTATAAATTTTCCATATATATTCACTGAAATAATTTCCATTGTGTTTGATAAGATATTTTATTATTATTATCATCATCATTTCAATTAATATAAATTTAATTCTCATATAAATCAATTGAATTCATTACTGAGAAATTTTCATTCCAACAAAATTTACGTTCTTTGCTATTGAAAATATAATTGTTTTACATTTAATATAGATATAAAGATGAATAATTTTTTAATCTTTAGCTAATGAAACTCGTGTACAACGACATAATAGTAAACATAGCATAGTTTTTTCTGTTGTTCGTTTAATTGAAAATGCTAATGAACAATATAATGTCCTAAACTAATTATTATGACAGAAATATCGTTATTCGGAACATGTTGCAATTAAGTTGAAGAAGAAAGTTAAATATTTTTATTTAGACAACAATGTTCACTGAATATCAAAATAATGAATTTTAATTTAATAAATGTCTTCTTTGTGACTAATTAGTGGTTCAAAAATTCCTATCTGTATTTTTGTAATTATTCATTTGTACTTCTTTAAATAATAACTAATTAATTAACTTTACTACTTCACTTCACTTACCTGCCATCTATCATACATCCTAATTAATTCAAGAATTAAAAAATGTTAAATATTATAAATATGATAAAAACCTATTCAAAAGTGCAAAAGTACTTGTGCAATTATTCAAAAAAAAGAAAAAAAAATTTCCCACAGAATTAAATATTCTTTTGAATGAAGCAGAACGTATAGATGAGCATGAAATGGATGACATGTATTTATATTTACGGACTGAAATATATTTTAAAATTAATAAAGAAGGAATAGATTATTTTAATAGAATGTTCTAATATTTAAACTGTGGCAAAACTAACACGTGACACATATGAACTACAGGGGTTAAGTTAAATGTAGTAATATATATGTTGTGTAGATTCGTAGTAACTCGTAAAGGGGCGAGTGACAAGCGTCCCAGAGAGGGGAGATATGAAAGAGATAGAGTAAGAGTTTAAGAGAGCGGGTAAGGGGTAGAAGGACGAAGGTGAGAAAGAGAAAGCAACAAGGAAAGAGTGAGAGAAAAAGAGCACAAGTCAGCTTGACTCGAACCGAGGAAGAAACGCCAGTCGCCACTCGACGCCCGCAACGTACGGAAGAAAATCGTGCGCAGACGCTATTAAGTAACGCTTCACTTTAGAACGAAACTTTGAAAATTTTTCGCAACTTCTTCCTCATTATTTACCATTTATTTTCAATATTTTTCCATTATTATCAATCAAATTTATCAACAAAAAACAGTTTTAGATAAAATTCAAATTTTGTGTGGGAATTTTTCCAGTGAAAAGTAAAAGAAGAAGAAGAAGAAAGATTGAAAGTAAAATCGGCGAGTTTTCGTGACAGTGCGAAGTAAAAGGGATTAAAGTGAACTTTTGAAAAGTGTAATAATTTTAAAATCAGGAAAAGAGATTTTTTTTTGAAAAAAGAAGCTTAAGTGAGGATTAAAGATAAATTTTTAATAAAATCTCTTTTTCTTTTGGCCTCGTTGAGTTCTTCGCGATTGGATTTGAAAAACGAAAGGAAAGTGAAGATTATAAACAGTGAAAGAGGAAATAATTTATCTCATAAGCCACACAAATATCAAGAATTTTCCATTTCGAAAGAAAAGAACGTGTCTTCTGATTGATTTCCAGGTAACATAAAAATAAAATAATATTGCATGTAATTAAAAACAATTTGTATTAAATTTATGACGAAATGATATTCAGATGGGCCGAAAAAGAGAGAAGTGAACGACGAAAAATAATAGAACGTTATTTTAGAGGAAGTGATACTTTGGATTACTAAGTGAATAGTTTTCGAGTGTTACTCTTTTAATTGAGAGTCAAGTGAGAATAAGTTAGAGTTGGAGAGGATTTTAAGAGTGATGTTTTCTTCTATCAGTGATTATACAGTTCATTAATTAATTGATTTTATTGAAATTTATGATCTAATGTGAGAAAGCTACATTTATCGTTGAAAACAATTATTAGATTCGTGGAATAAAAAAATTGTTACAAGTTTTCAGCAATAAAAATAATAAAACTTTAACAACATTGTTTTATGGTTTATAACAGTAAAAGTAATTTGAGAAAAATTATAATCATTTTTTGTCAGTGATAATTGTGTTAAACTTGACAAAATTAAAACGGGTTTTTGGTCATCGCAACAATGACGGAAGGAGAATTTTAAGTTATGAGCAATGTATTCAGTGGTAAGTTGCTACTAATTTTCAGCATGTTTGGACTTAATGACTTCCTAAACAAAACAAAGCTTCCAAACCTCCTGAAGTAAACAATAAACATACTTACAATAACTTAAGTTGGCTCTTAAAAAAATTTCATTCAAACAACAAAAAATAAGATGACAACTTTTTTTTGCAATAATTAACAACAAATTAATTCATTTATTCAAATTTTAAGGATTTTTTCTTCTCGAATGATCGTAAAAACAAGTTTTTTATTTCTGTATAATGATTGCAAATGTTGAAAAAAATATTAATTGTTTTAGATTTATGCTTATTTCAGTAATAATAATGAATTGAAGATTTTCTGGATTTTTTGTTAATTATTAATTGTCTGTAATATTGAATCAATTAGTATAAATAGTTAAATGGTTATTAGTCCATGGGGTAATGGTTACATGAGTGATTCTCCGATTTACACTTTTTTTATTGGCCCGATGAGAGTCACGGCGTAGACACATGAACGAGTTTCCATCAACGAGAAGTTATAAAGTCCCGTTAGATCGACGAACTAAACCAACTGACCGAGTATTCATTTGTTCTCGATACAATTTGACACATTGTGATATGCGTATATGTATATTGCTTTTACATTTTTTTTCATAGTTATGATTAGAATTCTGAAAAATTGTGGGCTTTGTTTCTAATCATAGTTTTGGAGTTTCTGATCGTTTTATGATTTTTCCACTCACTTAAACACTTTAGTCATACTCGTTATTATTTCATTTTTTTTTTAACTTTTTTTTTTTCAAATAATAAAATAAGTTATGAGTAGTATAAAGTTGGACAATTTTTTTTTTAATATAAAATATTTATTCTAAAAATTTATTAACAACAATAAAAATAATTATTTTTTATTAAACTCAAAATATGTTAAAATGCATACTATTGCTCTTATAGACAGAGATTAAATTTTAATTAAATTTTCGAAATACTGCGCACTAAAATTGTCTCTAAAGTTATGATTAATTTGTGAATATGTAGGTATTTTAGCTAATATTCCTCGCAAAAATTCATTAACTATTTAAATGTTAATACAAAAATGAAATACTATTAATCAAGATTTCTAACAATATTATATCAGTACATACTTGTAATGTTGATTAAAGAAAACACAGACAATCTAAACAAATATTAGTATATTTGTATTTAATTATTGAGGAAACGCTATATTGTTGCTCCGAAATTACTATGCAATTTTATTTTCATTGATTGTACCATTAATTGATAAAACTTACTTCTATTAAATTAAATTAATGTTGACATATAAAATATTAAACAAAAATTAATAAAAAATTTTCATGTCCATAAAATATTCCTTCGAACAGCCAATAATACTTTTCAAACACTTCTAAAATGGCTATATATTGATGATGATTAATTATGTTTATTGACGACTGTGTAAAATTTTGAATATAATGACAGCAAATTACGTTGGATGCATTATTATGCAACAGTAATTAAAGGTGTAGTGATTATTGAATGGAAAAAATAACTACACAGTGACTCAATAGGTCTTGAATATATCTTTAGTTTATACATAATTTCATCGAAAAAGCTCATTAACAAATGAGTTTCGTCGTTATGCTAAACTATGTCATGGACATTTCAAAATATTTATCATCTCATTGAAAACAGGGTGTTTAAAGTCACCAAATATTCATCTTTATTTTTCCTAAATAATTTTTTGGTAATTTTCAATCATCAATAACTGAGTTAATATTAATATTTACCTCAAAATTGAGGTTGAAAAAATGTTTTTGACCTCAAAAAGCTAATTTCCTGTGTTATTTAATATCTCTTCAGTAACATCGAAATTTAAAAAAAATCATACGATGATTATGGCTCATACTTATCATCTAAAATGCTGTCTAAAAAGCTTTCCAGATGGTTTATTCTCGTACCGTGTGTACAACGAAAGAATAGGAATGCTCTTGTTATGTTCATTACGAACCAATCCCATATCAGCGTGATCAGTTCAACTGGATTATCGAGATGGAGAGCGTTATAACCCACTGCACGCACGAGTTGTAATTGATTCGATCAGAGACAATTCTCTCTCACCGGCCCGTTAACTTATGTATATATTTAGCTATGTGACTACAAACACACACACGTTCAAACTTATAATATTTTTACTCATTCTTATTCGAAGGGTTATTGTCCTGCGGGGGAAGAAGCATACGTGATTTCAAAGTTAAGTTAACACACACTTTTGTGTGAGACCTTCTATATATGTAGTGATGGGATTTTTTGTCAAAAAATATATATCTTCTAAATTTGTGTATAAAAATATTTATGAAGACTGACAAGTCGTGACAGCTTGGCATTTTTAGGCAATTTATCTGAATGCACAAAGGGTTATGTACCTCTGCGTGCGTTGGAAATATTTTTTTTTTTGTAATGTACATTGTGAAAAATAAATTTAAACGTATATTTTATATTATTTATTATTCTCTCGAGTGTAAGAAAGTATGGTTTGTAATTTATTTTTAATAAATAATTCATATTTGTTACGGTTAGCTGACTTATTGTTGCTGGTTTACTGTTGCTTTCATAGTTTTTTATTTCACAGTATTTTTGGATAAATTTAAACAAATAAATATCCAATTCATAATTAATTATTACGATTAAAAATAAATTATTATTAGAATATTCTAAAATTATATTTATTATGAATTTGTTTCTTCTTCTCCTTTTTGTTAATGAAGTAATTATTCTAATATTGCTATTTATAATAAGATAATAACACACCCATAAAATCCATATGTGCATTTGATCTCTTTGAGTCTTCGTCTACTCATTTCTATCTCAGTTGAATTTAGACTCTGTTTAGACTCGGTTAGAATAAGGCGACAAATTGTAAAAGCGGATTGAGATCAAAGTAGTTTTATACAAACATTTATCGTGTCTGAGTATCTTAAAGGTCTCGGAGTAGAGTAGAGAATGAGCTCGTATAGACATACAGGTATATAGACATATATGTAACTTTACTGGTACACTCAGCTACCTGTGCACTAACTGAGAGACGACGGACTTTGCTCGGTCACGTTCTGCGCGCGGTTGCGCTAAATGTCAGGTGCACCATACAATATATTGCATGGCTATTGCCTGCTGCACTTTATAATAAAGGTAGTCTAGTCGTGAGAATTCTACAATCAGGCCATTTTCAAATTTTTCATTTTTCTTTTCTATCTTATGAGTTTTCACAACAAATACCTTTTTGTCCTTTCATTCAGAAAAGTATATTGAAAATATAATCATGTTTTGCAATTTTGTGGACTTGGAATGGATTTTTTAGACATGAAATTGAAATAGAAATGATGTTGGTAAAAAAAAATGTATTTGTAAAATCGGATAATGATGAAATTTATGAATGGACTTGAATTGTTTATTTAATTGTTTGTAAATTAAAAATAACTTTTAATTGTAATTAGTGAATTATTTATTTAACTAACTGATTGATTGAGAATATAAATATCTTATGGCACTTCTCATTTAATCCACAGGTTGAAATTTATTTCAGTAATCCATGAGTCATAATGAATGTTTTGAAAACATGGATAGCATTATAATGAATCGGGTTTGAAATAATAATATTATGTACATTAAATCTCTAACAATCCAGTTTATAACAAATTATTAATTGCTCAAGCTAATTCTGGTGATATCATTTTAGCTGCTAATTAAAGAAGAGAATAAACTCATCACTGATTTTTTTTCCACCACAATACATGAGTGTTAATTAATACATTAAAAACTTTATAGTTATCAGATTAAAATATTCTGACTCAATTTATGAATTTTAACATGAAGTAATTTATTGATTTTTGCTAATATTCAATATAAAATTCGTAAAAGAATCCTTCGTATTTTTTGTATCTCTTTTTATTTGAGAAATTTCGCAAATCCTAAATTATTCACACTTTCTAACCCGAACACTTTCGTCTGTCTTCGGGCTCTATTATGCTTCAATAGTTGAATTGTAACAATTCCATGCCACTCTCTTTCTCCTGATTGAAATTCAAAATACCACTATAAATATATAATGGTCGAATCTATTTACATTAATTATTATCAAGATTACCGTACCTTTAAAAAAAAGAACTTGTCAATAAAATCTTTTGTGATTTAGTGAAGAACTTGAAATAATTATTGAATAGAAAATTAAATTATTGTTCAAAGTATCACTGCATTGGTTCTAGTTAGTCTAGTCTATGGTATATAAAATACTTCAATGACAAGTATTACAGGTATATCAAATTTCATTATGGCTCTAATAAATTCTTGAAAGTGTCTATATGTATTTTATTCCATCAGTGAATAAAAAGTTTTGAATTTAAATTATTATGAATAATAATTCAAAATTATAAGCATTCTGAAATTTTCAACTTGATAAAGGTCATGATAAATTGTATGCATTGATACTAATAAGTCATATAATATGGATAGAATAGTTTCAGAAATTCAATCATGATGCAGTATAGTCCTATAATGATAGACATGATATGTGGGTCACCTGTCAAACCTTTTTCAAAGTCCTAGGCCATTCATTTTGAATCATTAATATGTTTTCAATTTTGTTTTTTATCGAAAATCGTAAACGAAAGGTACTTATTATCTGAAAGTGAAATTTTCTCATTCTTCAGTTTCTTTCATTTTTATGGAGAGCTACAAATAAAAGTGCACAAGTTATTTTGAAAGTTACATCCTTAATAAGAGCTGAAGAAGAAATCAATAGGTTGTTTTTTAAAAAATATTCCTATACTTTCTAATATTTATTCTTTTTGGGATAAATAATTGGTTGGGTTTTTTGGTTGTATATTGTAATTCATAACATAGAAGATGGTACATGGAATATTTTTCGACCGTGTGTATATTTAATATTTTTCAATATTTTATGTTATGTTCTTTTATATTTCTTCTTCTTGGCAAAAATGTACATAACAGAAATTTACATGACTAGAATAAGATAATAAAAACAAAATTATATTACAAATATATAATACATTACTTAAACCAATGTTTTTTTGATAAAATGAATCTAAAATAATGAATTAAAATAAAAACATTAATTTTGATCATATTTTTTTTTTTCAAACCTTATAAATCATTTATTTTTTCGCCAAACATTTATGCCACGAAAATAAGGCACAACATGATTTTAAAAAGCTTAACAGTCGAGTCAGTTGTCAAAATAAAAGCCAAACAAAACACTAGAGTGAGAATTAAAATTAAATAAATATTTTTTACCAAATCATTCTGTGGATATACTTGCTGCATTGAATCAATTCGAGCATATATTTTTTTTTAGTTCGAATATCTCCACCTCTTAACACAAAAACCATTTTAAAAAAGTTAAAATTTTTACCTTCTGTTTTTCACAAACAATTTTAAAATCCCAGTTTTTAGCTAAAATGCATTATAATGTAAAGTTCTACTTTCCAATATTTTGTGAATAAATAAAAAAAAAAAAATTCCTTACAAAATAAGTAATAAATGAATAGATAATTACAAAAAATAAATTCATATAAATGAATAACGGTATAATAAAAATTCAGAACGCAACGGTTGTATAAAAGATACATGTGCACACGGAAGCATTGAAAGCATTTGATGCAGTTAATTAAATTGCAATCAATAATATTCCTCACATATTACTTTATTCATCCTCATAGTTATGTATGTACAAATATGTCAATATTATTGGTAGGATTTGCTAAATGATAGACAGAAGAACATACGATAAAAAATAAATAGCTGATACTAAAATTCAATCATATTTGATATAAAAAATCTGAAAATGTCAATAATTGCTACTAAAAACTATTCACAATTTGTTTCTCAAAATATTTAAATTTCAATACGTTATTCTTTCAGAAAAGACCATTATATGAACCAATACAAAAAATTCAATAATTAATCAATGAAATAAAATCCAATAACACTGACGTTTTTTCAATACCAACCAATATAAACTTCAAATTTGTTTTATTTTTTGACTCATTTTTCTGTCTCGGGGAAAAAATAATTTATCGTCTGATGGAATATTGAGTCATTCGAATGATTTATAAACTAACTAGTTTGTTTATAAATACAAAATAATTTTTATTTTATTTTTAACCATTCAGTGATTAATTAAAAAAATTTATATTAAATTCTATTAAATTCATAAATCAATTTAATGTTATAATTGGAATCAAAATATAACGATTTTGATGATTTAATAAACTCTATTTAATTATTATATCCTTTATACATTTTACAACTTTGTAATTAGCTTTAATTTTGTTGAAAGAAAAAAAATCCGTTAGCTTTTTTTAACACTCAGGTGATAAATCGAGCGTGTTAATTTAATCAAGATTTTTTTTGTTAAAGAGTCTCATAAATAATAATCAATATTATTGTTGTTAGAGAATTTATAAAAATTGATTGATTTTAATATTCAAGTATATTTATAAGATATGTGTTGTCTATCTCTTTGTGTTTGTTTTTATTTGATATTCTTTTGCACATTACAAGTTCATTGCATGTCTCGCGTGACGAAGAAAAACACAATTATGTGATTACTAACATTCGTGACATATATTAAATGCATAGATATATTTATTATATCAAATGACTTTGTACATCACCAACTGTCAAATAAATTTCACTATTATCGAATATTGATATTAATGTAATTTGTTTAATTAGAATTTTGAAGAATTATTCGATTTACTAACACTCTAAAGCGATATAGAGAGACAAATGTAGTTTAATTAAAGTTGGACATGAAAAAATTTCTGGTCGTTCGTGATAAGAGTTAGAATTTGAGAATAAAGCTTTGTACAAAAATTTTTAATTAAACAATTAAATAGAAAAATTAATCTAAATTAAAGTGATAAATATATTACCTCTATTATCCACTTAATATATTATGATTGTCTTAACCTTACTTATTAGCATTAGAAAATATTTTCTTAATATTTGAATACCTTTTATGAATACTTGGAAAGCAATAATTATCTTATAATGTCCTCCAAAAGTTTTTAAATGTTAAAGACTTTTAAATATTTGAATATTACATCTTACTTTAACAGAAGAACTAAACATAATTTACTTCGTTCTTTGTATTTAATGCATTCTAAAATATTCTCTAAAATTTCTTAAATTAGGATGAGAAAGAATTATTAATATTTATCTAAGAGTTTATATTTATCATAATTTAGTAAACAGATTAATTAATACACGATAAATACTAATGCATCAATATTAGGTTCATTGAAATGAAATCAAGTCAAACGTGAATAAACTTCATCCAGCTAGAATGCCAATATGATAATTAGCACAATAAACCCTGTTGACATAGACTCACACAATCCCCAAGTTGATTATATTTTGTACGGATTAACTTGAAGATAATTCTATACAATACCTTTACACCTCAACTATAACTCCACCAGGTAGAAATCATCATCCTTGATGGCTTTATGACAGCTTCCTGTTGCTTTGGGAAGCTTAGATGTTAGGTTGTCCAATAATACTCTGATAATTTTGTTAAAAGTTTCCTTGAACACCTGAAATTTTATGAAGACAATAAAAGATCTGACAGTTAAATGATCCGACTTAGTAATTTAGTTTCTATTTATTAGTATATTTATGCTTGTAATGAATACATTTCCATAGGAATTATTCACAACGTAAAGCACTTACCTGAATGTGGATAATCCGTTAGGACAGATACCCTGTTGTGAGCAGAATTGCCATAATGGAATTGACAATTCTGTACTTGTACATAGGCATATTGTACATTGTACATATATACAGGTCAAAGTAATGTAGATTTCATGATGGGTACCAATTCATCATCAAATAAGGATCTTGAGGAACAGAGTTTCCGGTTTATGGTACTTTTTCCAACGTTTTTGATCAAGAAAATATTCACATCATTTTCTTGACACAAAATATTTATTAAATAATATCAAACAATTAAATTGTAAATAATTAAATTCACTCTTTTAACTAATTACTGAAGCTACAATGTATTCTTTATGAATGTTGGAATATTTTTGTTCCAACTGTGAGGTTGATTTACAGCATAATTAAAATATATCGACTTTTAATGATGTTAGACAACAAATTGGAAAAACTTTTACTTTCGACCCATGGCTGTGATAAAACATCACAGAATACGAATGATTTTAAATGAGGGCTTGATTCAGTCACATGAGTTTTCAGTGCATAGACAGAGAAGTAAAGGGGCACACAAGTGGGCCAGCGACTGGGTCAGTGCCAAACCTTGATATAAAATACTCTGCTAAGTTTATTTAATTTCCTTGGAGATAGACAAGATGATAAATTATAAATTTATTCATTGACACGCTATATTAGTTATTAATTATTTATATTTTTTTATCAATTGCTCTTGAGGATAAGTAATATTGCAAAAACATGATGAAAAAAAACGTTATTAAAAAAATAACTGGTCACGAAAACTAGTATTTTATCATAAAGTTTCATTTTTTACTTTATGAATGTCGCTTAAACTCTAAGACTGCCTGTTGTTGATGAAAGGTAGTTTGGTAGCCGTAGGCTGTCGGTCACTGACACTCTTTCAAGAGTAATAATGAGACCAAAGCCTTACTTTGCACAAATTATCACGTGATTTTTTCAAGTACTCATATCATGACAATCAACTTCTTCTGAAGATGTTATAAACAATCACATAGATTGCCTGAAAAATGTCTTTTATTAATAATATATATTTTTTTATTCTTTTTCCCACATATTTTTTTTTTTATAGTAAAAGTTCTTTATTAAAAGCATTACTTAATAAAGAAAATTTTTTAATTAAAATTGACATTCTTTCTAAAAGTAATAATCCACATAATTTTATGAAAAATTCATCAAATTCAAGCCACCTATTTTTTTGAATTATTAAAAAAGAATATCTTGTCTTCATCAAGTAAAAATATTCATCAATGTAGATAGAAGCTTATTACTTTGGTTGATAAAAAAAAAAATAAATAAAAGTAACAAAAAATATCAATTCAATTTATAAAAGTCTCATAGAAAAACCTGTCAATAAATTATCCATTTTTACTCTGTCGATGAAGACACAAATTGTTGTAATTTAATTAAGTTGGAAAAATTATTCAATTATAAAACTAATTAATAAGTTTTTTCTGCAAAAAATCTCCAGCACAATTAACTAATTGAATGAATTATCGAGTGATGACAACTTTTACTCTGCTTCAACTCTTACTGTGCTTCAATATAAGACATGAAGTGGCAGTAAATCAGCTGTACGATGCATTTAACTATCTCCAAAAGTATCAAACAGACAATTGTATGTGACTGCGTAGAATCTTAATAATCATATAAATACACCGCTTCTAATATTTTTTCATTTTTAATTAGTGATGAAAAAAATAGAATAAATATTTAGTGATGAAGTGAATCTGAATCTAGAACAACTGACAGTAGTTTTCTTGAATTTATTTTTTTATTAAAATTCTTTGAAATATATGAAAAACTATTTTTCAAAAATGTTAAATAACTGCTAATTATTTTTTCCCAATACCGTATTTTATTAAAAGGTTGATAGGCGAAAGTTTTAAGTGAGAACTGACATGTGACACGTTTAAACGTTAATGCGATGAGTAAAGAAGAAGATTCGGGTTAACAATCGGGTCAATTCTTCATTTTAAAAAATACATCTAACTAAATACAATTCGTCAATGACTAATTTCAATTCAGACCAATGTCCATCGATCTCATGAACTCTATTATTGTTTATCAAAATCAATTATTCACACTAAAAAATAAAAATATACCATTATCATAACAACATTGCAAATCTAAGTGTGTTGTTCTTGTAGACACTTTTAACACACTAAGCTTTTTCAATGCTAAATGCCGTAAACAAACTATAGATTTTAACACACTATAAAATGTGTAAAGAGTGTCTACAAATTATCTATAGTTTGCTTATGGAAATTTTACATTGAACACGCTTTATGTGTGTTATTTTAACACGTTTATGAAATACGGGAATTTGCAGTGAATGTACCAAAAAACAAATATTCAGCTGTTGCAACTGAAAATTAGTGAAGAAGAAAAATGAGCAAAATCAAATAAAGAAAATAAATAGAAACATGTGTACACACATTTGATGATAATTTACAAAACTATGTACGCAAGTTTGTCGGTAAAAACGTTTTGGCCGAGCACCAAAAATTTCTTATAATATTCCAGACTGCTGGGCTCTAAGTCATATATAACTTGAAGACAATCATTAAGTAAGAGAAGTAAGTCTCTAATATATATCGTATTTATAGCCTTAACTACCATTTTATTTTCATTCGTTTTTATCTCAATAAAATCAAGCAACACTCACCCAAAACCACTTCACCAATTTAAGTGAATATTTTTATTTATTTCCCCCAGCTTTAATTTACCAGATAAAAAATTCGAGTTTTCCGGTAGTTATGTTTTATTAATAAGCCAGGTAATTAGCTAATAAAATTTATGATACATACTGACAAATTTACTCCAGTGTACTTAATGATATTCTGGAGTTAGTAGAATAATAGAATGGGTTTGTATGCCTTAATAGAAATACTTTATAGAGCAACTGAAACATTACATAAAGTCACAGATAGCCTGTCCCTGGGCACGTTTACCCAGACTAAATAGTGCTTTGCAGGTCAGAATATATTTTCGCCCCTTGCTATCCATATCTCTTCACTACGATGGTTGTGTCGCCATTCCATCTCATTCTAGTCATTTATTCAGCCTTATTTCGAGTTTAATTTCTGTCGAAGTCATTGTGTTTGTGGGAAAACGAGTTACATTTAAATATTTATTTAATTACACCTGCAATGCTAATTCAAGTGTGTTATTCTTGTAAACACTCTTGACTATCGATTATTTTAACACGTTTGTGAAATCTTAAATCTGCAGTGATACGACATATTGTTTAATAATATTATTTACGACAGATTTTTAATTTTTATTTGATTTTATTTATTATTATAAATATCTCGTCTCTTAGTTGAATTAATTTTATTCATTTATTGATATGATTATTTATGATATTCAACTATTTTTTTTCCTTTTATTTAAATCTTATTGATAAATAAAAAAAATATAAAACTTTCTAAATGTTCTTGTAAAAACATCAATAGCGAATAAATAATTCCATAAATCCCAGATTTATAAAATATTTTAAAAGCTTCAAAGTAAATTTATCTAAGGTATTCATGATTCCTGAGGTTTCGCATCAATCCTCTCGACCCTTTGTAAATATTCAAAGAGATATGCGGTTCCTTTGTTGGTTTACGAGGAATATTGCATTATTGTATCTAAAAATTCCCTCCAAAGTGTTTTTTATATCCTCATTTGTATTAAAAAAAAAATAAAATTTTACTTATTTTATTTTATATTTATGCTGAAATAAAAGTACATAAATGAAACACTCATTTATATTAAAAAAATATTATGACAGTGTTTAAGTAAACTTTTTATATTATTTTTCTTTTCTCTTTGAAGAGTGTTTAAAATGATCTTTTTTTCGCACGCCGTCATTTATTCATAATTAAAATATAATTAAAACATCAAGATGTTTTTCGTTTATGTCGAACTTGAAGTGCATATCCTTCGGCCCGTATAGTTAATGCAAAACCGGAAAGAACGGAGCATGCAATCTCTATATGATATAAAGCTTCCGGTGAAAAAATATGAATGAATAGATATCGGATAATCTTTTTGTATTCAGTCAATTGTTATTGTTTTAATAATTAATTATTTCATAAAAATAAATACCGATGATATTGAGATAAAGTCAGAAAAAAAAAATCTATTTAAAGAGCTGAATAGACAAAAAAAAATTTGATAACGATACAATCAGGTTTTTTTTGTTCTTTCAATTATCTTTCGATCTGACAAAGTAAGGGGTTTTCTTTAAAGTCTTATATTTTCAAGCACTTTCGGGTACCAAAGTGTCACAAAAAGTAGGAAAATAGATAAAATCTTAAACTCGAAAACTTTTTTAGATAATAAAATTTATTTGAAGTTTAACTTGGGATTTATTTTATTTTAAATGATAAAAAAAAAAGTGTGAAACGTGTAATGGTAAATTTTATTGAATATCCTGATAAAAGGTAAAAGTGTTGTAATTATTTGTTTTATTACATTATCACCTAAATGTGATAACTTTTATTACTTATTTAAAATTAAAATAAAAAAAAGAAAAATATATTCTAATATATAACTAGCTTTTATCGATCAAATAAAAATCTCTTGGTAAAAAATACTCATCAAAAATAATGATCAATACTTGATGTAACCACTGATCCAAACCATCAATTTTAAAGTCATGTTCCTCCCATTTTCGGTGTTCAAAGTACCAGTCTAGTTTCTGCGATAAAAATCTTCTCCCTCTGTTTAAAAATATCTTCCATTTGATTTTTTATTTTTAAATGAGTCAAACTAAAAAACCTTCCTGCCAGACCACCTTATTCAGCAGGTTAGAATTTAGCATTTTAGAACAACTACGATTGTTTTATTTAAAAAATTATCCTATAAATAAGACACTAAGCACAACCTAATTTTTCATTTACGAGTCAAACGACTTGTTGACCCGACCCTAAGTCAGGTCTCTCACAAAAAAAATAAAATAAAGGTGTGTTTACAAATAAATCTATGCTATAATTATTAATAAATCATAAATATAAGAATGAATAGAAAAGGAGAAGATTTTTTATTAAAAAATTACTAAACTATGAAAAACTTGTAATAGAATGTTAGGTTTAGGTCATTAATAAATGTATGGTGGTGTAAACATACAGTATTAATACTTTTACTTTATAAAATGAAATATACATAAAAAGAATGCATACGAGAATTAAATAGTATCATTTTATACCAACTCATCGAGCAGGAATGTTTTTGTCAGTAGAAGCCAATGCTCTCAACATTATATTAATCTCTTTTCAGAGCCGGTTTCAGTTCTCGAAAAACGAAAATAATCCACGGGTTAACATTATTTCACCATTTTTTTCCATCTCTGCATTTCAATGTGCACTGACACAATTTTTTTGTTTCCATTCTTTATCATTATTATCGTAATTATTAAATTATTAACACTGCATACTTACTGTTGATAATAAAGCTTTCTGAATAATATTTATTTGATCATTATCTCTTATATTTAGTTGCAAAAGAATTTGTTTATTTATCCTCGTATTCACATTGCTTCATACACTTGATGTTCATATTTTACTTTTATGTATATAATTTGGCTCTGTTACAAATTTAATTATTTAACAGAAGCAGGATATCTTTTTTTAAATAATCTCGTATTATTTGAGACTTATAAATAAAACTGGCATGATGTTATCACATATATGCGGTAAAAAATATTACGTACCATGAAATAAGACTGATTGAGGATATTGGAAAAATTTTTCTCGAGGTTGAATAATTTTTTTTTCATGCAACAGAAAAGAATGATGATGATGATGATGATGATGATAATAATAATGTAATCTCATTCGTAGGGTAATAATTTTAATCTACTTAATAATAATCTTAACAACAATTTCTATTATTCATATCAGTGTAATTAATATTTTATTGTTATGATCAGTTGCTGTTCTTGAACGGTCCTTATTTCATTTCCTCATTATTAAATCATTATGTATTCATAAGGTCTAAAAAGTCTATTTTCAACCAGTAGGCTAGATGAATTTATTAATATATTTTAAAATAATATAAAATTAAAATGATAAAATTTCAACAAGTAAATGAGCTCGTTCACAGGGGCTGTCGATGTTTCAATAATGGATGTAATAAAACAAAAAAAAACAAGGAAATGTTGATGTTTATTAAATAATAGTCTAGACTTAAATCAGAGACAAAGGAACTTCAATTTAGATCGGAGTGAAATTTCTTAGTGTTAAAAATATTTGTATAATTTTTTTTATGTACAAAAAAAATGATTTCTCTACAATAAGTTAAGATGCATTTGACACCTTGAACTTTGCTAGAAGTCTAGGATTTAAAATGCATATTTTTTATCACTCTCTACTGATCTGTAAAAAATTCAAATAAAGTAGAAAAATGAAACTCTATTCTTTGTTAAGTTTAAAAGCTCCGACATGAGAAAAAATCCAAAAAAGTTCATGTAAAGCGATTTCAAGCTTCAACTATTCCATTCCAAAATGCATTCTACAAAAATAAATATCGAGAAAATTAACTGAATTATTTTATCTTTATATTTCCTCAGTTATCTACAAAAAATATTGTAGATAATAAATAATCAAAAATATTTAATAGTCAAATTAAACAAATGACCTCTTAATGAAATTTAAGGAAAAAAAACAACCACGATAGTCACTTTATCATCATAAACTGTATAATTATATGACCGTACACCTGTTTATATATTTTTCTCTTCTACTGAAACACACTTGTTAGAATGCAAGTGACTTTCAATAAGAAGAAATAAAGAAAGAGAGAGTGGTCGGGAAAACCCGCGGATGAAAGCCTTGACGCAGGACTGGACAAGAATCGAAGGTTATTTGAGAGTTTCTTATTTTATTTTAGCTGTTATATTCTTTATGTTGTATAAAACCAAGTGTAGCATAGACCAATTCGCTTTTACAATATTTGGAACCTGGTGTAGCCGATAAAAGTCAAGAGAAATCCAAGGGGAGTTAATGCAAGAAGCAAAGGATATTCCGAAAGAGGGAAGAGACAATAACAAAGGAACATTCACCGGGGTGGGTCCTAATAGCCATTTACCAGTTTACCTATTGTAAAGCGACGACTTTTGACTCACTTTTGGATATTTGGGTTCCCTACTTAAATAAATACCCACCAACTCATTTTCATAAATCAAACGTTTATGTATTGATTTTTAAAGTTAACGACTATGAATCTGAATTTTAAAATCAATTCAATGAATTTATCTATTGTTTAGAATTATTTTTAAATAATTAAAATCACTAAGGATTTTTTGGAATAAGTTAAAAGTTTTGCTCCAAAATTAATTTTATTTGATGTTTTAATATAAATGATTAATTGTGATGATGAAAATCAAGAAAAATTCCTTTATTAAATTTTCAATATTATAATTCATTAAAACATTAAAGAATGCTTTAGAGTATTCTCTAAAATTGAAATTAATCCTGAACATTTAGTTGATTAAGCAAATATTATATCAGCGCTATGTAATTTATGCATTATTAAAATATTTCTAAAGAAAATATATATTTTAAATTGTTGGACTTTCCAAGAGGGCTGTTTCGTTGATCTTTTACTTATTTCATACTTTTGATTTTCAAAAATAATACAAAGTAGACTACTATATTAAAATAAACTATTTATAATTCACTAAAGTGCATGGATGTAATTTGTTAATATTTTTAATCAAAATGATGTATTATTCGCTGAATCTTCTTATTTTTAATCTAAAAATAAGCTTCAATCTTTCTTCTTCATTTGGTATTCATAATATACACTAGTACCTATAAATAAAATTTTTCATTTTATTTGGAAAAAAAAATTTTCTGTGCTCTTTTTCTAATATACGTTTGAAAGTGTTTAACCCCTTGACAATAGTTGAGATTTCAGAATGAATGATTCAAAATGAGATAGAGCATCAACAATAACGAAAAAAAGTATTTCCGAGGAAGAAAGTAAAGGAATATGTTTTGCTATAAATCATAAGGATAAAACATAAGGCGTTAGAGATTCACGATAAAAAAAAATCATTTTTATCTCATAAGTACACGAATAACAGGAGAAAATAAATGACAAGATTTCATGTTTTTTTCTCCAAAAAACATGGTTTTCTAAATATAAACTATCGAAATCCCAGGGTCGAAAACTTTTTGGATTTTTTTCCAGCTGTTTTAGAAGTTCACGATCACAAAAATATTATTTTTCGTATAAATAAATCTTTTTTATCTTATTAAATATATTTTTATTCATACTAAAAATATTTCTTTAAAAAATTGCATAATCTTATAATGACTCGAATTTTTGAATAAATTTTTCATTTATAAACAACAGTCACGTGCAAGTTAGTGCATTCACACATCATATATTACATACAATACCTGCTGCTATAATAAAAAAGCAAAAAAATTTATACACAGTTATAAACGTGTTTTACTATGTTTTTTAATCCATGAAAATCATTAAAAATACGGTCTATATTTTATTTTTAGAATCCTTCAGTCACAAAACTTTATTTGAGACTACCCAATATACACTGAAACACTAACTTATATTAACTGAACTTAAACGAACGAAAATACACCCGGAACTGAGATTGTTATTTATATAAAACCATTATTTTTTATAACCGGAGTTTATTTGAGAAATGTTTTTTGTCCAGTAGTCATTCCGGAGATAAAGAAAAAGAATACGAGCATGTTTATATTTTTTTTCTCTAATGAAATAATCAAAAATATATTACAATGTTAGTGCATTTTTCCAAGAAAATTATAATTGAAAAAAAAAACAATAACAATGTTTTTAATCCACATGCAAATTAAAATATTTATTAAAAATAATTACAATGAATAAAATTTCAAAATGTTGATAATTTAATTAATACTGAAATACAAATAAGATTTTATTATTAATTTCTTGTTTATTGATAACAGAATAATAAAAGGATCGATCTAAAAGCATATTTATGTAGTGATCAAATAGAATTGTATATAGACAGATTGTAAAAAAATTTATATTAAAAAGAAAAAAAAAATTTCAATTTCATTGAAACCACTAACAACAACTATGTGTGTCATATTTTCAACAGACCAATTCTAAAAGCTTTTGATTCAGAATCTTTCTATTATCGTTGAACTTTGGTTACATCCAAACTGTCAATCAAACCAACAAAATTCAATATGTGTTTTTGACTCGTTGGTTGCTCAACTGTTTACACACTTTGTAAACAATTACCAAGTGATGAGAAAAGTGCATAATCATAAATGACTAACCGCTGAAAAAATCATCAAATACAGACATAAAGCTCAAAAGCACATTGGTATAAAAAGTTAAAAGCAACTTGCAGTTAAATATAATGCACTCTTCGAAATACTGTCATAATAAAAACGAAATGATTGCAGTAAAAGGTGTGACTGATAAATATCTTTTTATTCAAATTCAATAATTCATGTTAATATTAATTAATGCCACATTAAATAAAATAATTCATCTGCATCTGAAAATTGATAATAATTCTATAAAATTGAATTTACAGTTGAAAAAAATTGATGTGTTCATTATTATGATGTAACATTCAATCTACCTTTTTTAAATTGACAATGGCGCCATTGTTCTAATTAAAATAAATTCCTGGCGAAATGACTAAAGTTATAATGGCAAGAAAATAATGAAGATAAGAGTGTTTGTATATTCTGTATTATTGGAGAGGGAGGCGATTGAGCGTGAAGGACGAAAGTGAATGAAGTGAGAGACAAGGTAAGAATGCCTTGAGGCCTCTCAATCTTCTGTTAAATTTATCCACTTGCTTTTCATCTTCCTGGTCACTTTTACACGTCCAGTATATATTCTTGAGTGGAGTATGCCCTGAAGGATTCTTTCAGGATATTCCCATGTGGTTCTCAACTACGTAACGGCTAAACTAACGTAATATAACAGGACTAAAACTTTTACCACTAGAGTGTTTTTAAAGTGAATTTCCATCATGTTTTTTTTCTCACTTTAATAGCTTTGAAAGTGCTTTAGAGTTTTATTGTTATATGTTTTACATAAGTATTCTGGAATTCTTCTGAAAAAACGAGACAGTGAATTGTTTCAATATTTTGCGGATACTGTTTGGTGATTCGTTGGAGAATATCGCTGAAGTGATTTCAGGATGAAACTAACTGAGCTTTTGAAAAATATTTTTTAATTATTTTTATAAATATTCCAACGTAATTAAAATTGATTGTACTACGTAATAAACCATTTTCTCTATTGAATCAAAGCTTTAAAACGATTTATATCCCTTTGTACATTTTAGAGTTCAATGAAGAGATTGGAAATTGATAATAAAAAAAAAACATCCAATAAAATTTTTAACCTTTGCTTAATATTTGAAAAAATTTTTATTATTCCATAGAAAAAAATCCTATGTGAATAATTCTATTGACAAATTTCTTCTTCTGTCGAGTGAATTTAAATCCGATCAGGGGAATAGTGTTATTGGGTTGAATTCAATAATTAAATTTAAATCATGTTCTCAAAATAAGATTGAGTAGTGGTGGTGATAAGAGAATAGTCTTCGATTCTTTTAAAACTTTCATTTCTATCAACATGAATTAATTGTTAGAATAAGTTAAATAAAATGACAAATTGAAGGTTCAATAATCATCGTGATCTTGAATAAACAAAAATGATATAAAAAAGATCTTTGAACTATTAACCAAAAATGTGAAGCATACTGAGCAGAAATATGTAAATAAAAAAGCACTAAAAATGTCTAGTCAAAGAGTTGTTATGCGAACCTCGTAGTATCTACTACTGCACAAGAAGAGGAATTGTATAGAAATGTGTAATAGCACGTGCGGTGATATCGGTCGGTCACGTCGAAAGAAGGAAGGAAAATGAGAAAAATAGAGACAGAAGTGGTTTGTACAATCCGTGAGGAGTCGATGATCAGATCTTTGAAGTGAGGAAGAGCAACGAAGAGACCAATACAACCAAACAGTTCAGTACAAAAGCAATAGACAGCAGTTTCAGTAAAGAGAATTCCAGAACACGTTCACAGTTTGTTTGGCTGCTTGCCAGTCATAGGCTTCCTTCTCTTTTTTGCTCTATCTGTAACACTTGAAAGTTCGTGTTAGTTTAGTGCGATTTTTAGGTTCAAGGCGGCCTGTATAAAGCTGAATATTAAATTAAAATTCGTCTTGTTGACGAAGTGGGACAGATTTTTTTTATGCTGAATTGTTAAAATCACCAAATGGTGCATGAACTCGGCTTGTTATGTAATCGATAATAAATAATTAAATCTTTAAAGAAAATATTTTCCAATAATTTAAATCCAATTTCATTGAATAACAATGCATAAATGTTATAATTGATGTGTAAAAAGTTATTCGAATGTATAATTGGTAACTTATTTTTATTCAATTCACATTGACTTTTAATAATTGCTATAGAATACAGATAGATATATTTTTGTTTTAATAATCAATTAAAGTTTTTTAAAAAGATGACACTTTGTCGATGATCATCAGAGTATCAATTTTATTTCTTGTTGAACATGAAGTTTTTAATATTAAATAATGAGTCAATGAGAATTCAAAATATTTAGAAATTACTTTCAAAGAAAAATATATTGATAATTGGTATTTTAATTAATGAGAAAAGTGGTTAACTAAGTAATCATTGTGATGAATATTCTAGAAAAAGAATTTCAATTGATCACGTAATATTAAGGGTAATCAATAAGTTAACAATTATAGACAACTTTAATGCAAGAGTAAATAATTCCAACCAGTGCTCGTTATCAGTTGTTAATAAAACTAGTATCACTCATCAATACTTGAGTAATAATATTCACCGGAAATTTTGAAATCACCATTCGTCTCTGTAGATTGGTACAACCAAAGCAAATATTTTTCGTAGTTAATTATAAACTCATATTTCCCAGTCCTTTGATTGATATAATGTATTAGTCATCTCCATCGTGATATATTATGGAGCAATTGAATGTTGATTTTCAGCTTCTCTGTCATATTTTCTCAAAGTCTGAATATCGTTTCACTGCAATTTACATAAAATATTGAAAAAAATATATGATAAGTTTCCATTCAAATAACATCATTTTTTTTACTTGAGAATTTTTATTGCATAAAAAAAAAGTTCTGAATTGAAGTACATCAACTTTTAGTGTAGAGAAAAAAATTAACAAATGCAATAAAACTGTATAATGTAAAGAATAATTTTAAACTCTTTCTGTACAGTTTCAAAAGTCTTTACTTATATGATAATTGTATGCTTTAAAACATTGAATGAATGCTTACGTATTCTAAGATTAGTAAAGTTCATTCACTTTGAAAGTTCGTATCTCGGAAGCTATTATGAACATATGCTAACTTACTCATTGTCAAAGTTTCAAGTTATATATTTTAACTTTAATTAAAACACCCTCATTCTTGCTACTGTCAATAATTTTGTTAACTGTTCTTAACAGAATATTCGTTTCACAACGAGAATTAAATAAAAATGTATCACGTTAAAAAATAACCAACATGACAATCAATAATCATCAATAGAAATTAGTTAACTATTTGTTGCATAACAATGTAGTACTCCAATAAGTACGTGAGAATTTAATTGTGACGATAAACTAGTAATTTATAAACAATGAATTAATTTGAAAAAATTTTTAGGATGACTGAATGAATTTCATGAGTAAAATTATTTTTATTAAAATCCAATAATTGATAATAAATATTCATAACCATCATTAGAGCTGAATATTGAAGATAAATAAAATATACAATTTTTTAATGTTTAATATTCATGAATTGATAAGGAAGAAGTATAAAAAGACAAGAAATGTTGAGTGAATTATCAGTCGACTGTTAGTCTCTACCAGAGTCGTTTCATTTCTACAATTGATCGAGTTTTATTCAATTGTCATAAGTATTTCCCAAAAAGGAACACATTTATTTTAAAAATCGATCTAATTCTATATCAATAGAATAGAGCAGTTTCAACGGAGGAAAAATTTTATCATAACATTCTTCTTTCAAAAATATAATAATGAAGTGGATTCATTTGTTATGTTTGGGAGTATTAGCATTCTTTGCATGTTTGGGTGCCTTGAATGCTTCACCAATCGATAGAAAATGGATAAAACAGCAATTAGAGGAGCATAAAGATAAATTCAAAGCAGGAAGTCGGATTGATGACAAAAAAAGTCCTAATTGTAGTGACAGTGAAAAAACTGACAATTTACCTGGTACTGTTGGTGATGATAATGGATCAGTTTTTCAATAAATTCATAATAAAATTTCAATTCATGATGATTTAACGTAATTTAAATTGTTATGTAATTTATTTGTATTCATGAAAATGAAATAATTGTAGAATTTATCCAAATGACTTTGAAAATTATACAAACAAATCTCTGTATTAATAATTAATAAAACAATTTCAATTAATTTATTAATTGTAAAAATATTATTGAATTATTATAGAAATATAAATTAATAACTTTATTAAAGTTTGTTATTTAATTTACACATTCATTTATAAATGTAGATCTTATTTCAATTCTCAAACGAACTTTATTTTTGAAGTAAACTTTTTCTGTGTAATTTTGATTTGACAAACTAAAGTAAAAACTTATAGTTTATATAACTTTTAATTTGTAGAAAGAAAAATAAAAATAAATGAGGAAACACATTTCTGATTTTCTAAATGTGTTTTATCGATAGAAAAAAATTCTTGCAATTTTTATTCGTTAGATAAATATTTGAAACAAAGATTATTGGAAACTTTGCTGTTTATCAGTGTGATTAGTTGATTGGTAGAGAAACAATTGGTTTGATCTGAGTTAAAATAAATAATTCAAGTTCAGAGTGTTGGATATAGAACAAGAAGCATGTAGGAGTCAAATAGACTGATAAAAAAGCTATAATACAATGTTATTTCTTCTAGACACTAATGTGTAACGGTTGTTTTATATTTTTATTTTATTCAGAAAAAAAAATCGAAATAAGAAAAGAGATTTTGTAGAACATTATATTTTATTTTAGAATAAATAAGAATTTAAATATGAAGAGTTTATCAAAAAATTGTGAGTAAAGATTTAGTGAAACATTTTTAATAAATTTACTATGGCCAAAAGTAGAACTGAAAATTCCTATTTCAAATATACAGAATTATACCAAGTTAAAATATCATTAAGAAAAAATTCCACTAGATGAAGTAAGGTATTTTGATAAATCCCAGATTTATTCTGCAGTTTAGAGATATTTTTACAATAGAATTTTTGCAATATTCGGAAATTTCAAATTGAAGATAGCTTTGATTAATCCTGTTTGTTCAACAGATTCCACTATTTATTGATTTTTTAACCAAACATACGGAGTAATAAATAAATTAACTTTAACATCATTTAAAATTCAATGATCTCTTGTTAAAAAATAATAAAAAACATTATTTATCTTGAAAGTAAAAGCGTATACAAAAACATAAGAAGGAATTTGATGTAATCAACTTGAATTTGTCCTTCTAATTTGACTTTATAGTAATCTTCATCCAAAAATATTGCGCACATAATTTATTCATTTGTATCAACATTAAACTAATTGAGCTAAAACCAGATAAGATATTGATAAGAACATTTTGAAAGAATAGTAACATATTTTAACAAGTGCATTAAATGTTAATTATGATTTAATGTGCAAACTAAAATAACATTATGAAACACAGAAGAAATGAAAGACCAATAAAATTTGATATCACTAAAATTAAATTTTATATATTTTTCATGTCACACATATATATATGAATATCAATGAATTACGGTAGTTAAATGATTGAATTCCTTCGAGTGTCATTGATTTTTTTACTTCAAATTTTTTAAAATATCAATTCACCTGTTTACTTCTAATCAAGAACTCATTATTTATATTGAAACAAATCAAAGGTAATAAATTTATTATTTTATTTTAGACAAAATGATGAATTAACTTACAAAAGAGGAAGTGATAATTTAAAGACTCATAGATTTCTAAGAATTTTATTAAATTACTAATATACATATGAAGAGTATTTTGATAAATTTATTAAATTTATTTCACAGTAGGCGCATATTTCATTTGATAATATTCACATTAAACAGTAATATACAACATCCTTTGATAACCTTTTACATTGAAATACATCATTATCTAAAGAGCTTGTCAAAATTGTAATAAAAAAAAATATCTATAAGTATTTAATCATCATTTTCTTTGTATTTATATTTTGTTAAATCGAAAGAATAACAAATGTTTTAACCATTTAAGGACTATCGATTTGTTATTTTTGAAAATACCATGGACCTACGAGGAAAGATTTTATTGATTATTGTGCTCATCTTTGTCATCTTAAATGATTCAAATGCGGCTTCTGTGAATTACGATGAGTCATCGGGAAATGGTAGAAATCACAGGAAAATAGTAGATAATGAAGAGAAGACATTCGGTACTGATTGTCCTGAAGGATGGAAACTGAATTCTGAGTACAAATGTGAAATTGACGAGGATATTGGAAAATATGACAGTGGATTTATATCAATTTAAAATGAAAATCAATTTTATTGTTATGATAAGAATTGATGAGCTTAAAAAATAAATAAAATTAAAAAAATAGCTTTTACTTCCATTCTTTTCCTGTGTTCCAAGTTAATACACCATATTCCGTGAGTAACTTTAATCTCGTGAGTCTATTTTTTACACTATAGAATTAAATAATTACAAACAATTTTAGAGATTTCAATTGATAAACATATTCATGTACACGTAATATTAAATTTTTCATCCCCAGCAAACACTTTAGTAAAATTAAAGCGAAGGGAAACAAGGGTAGAACCTTCAATCTTTACAGAGTGTGAGAATATTAAGGTGGAAGGAAATTTTTTGAAACTATCTAATCTAAAAGTTCAATCTGTGTCCTGTAAAGTGCATTTTCGAAGAAAGTGGTGCGATTTTTACCGGGTCGGTTAGTAACTATTAAAGTAAAAAGGCCACTTTTGATTTTGGACTCTAATAACTCACAAAAAGCACCGCACCGCAATGAATCCGGAGATCATTAGAAAGCTAAAAGCGTTCTCTTTTGAAAAAGACTTTTACATTACTGAGTTGATGATTAGGAGAATATTTTACCTAGATTCTCACGCTCGTTTAGTTCAGTTGGGTAATCCTACTGCTTTCAAGAACTTTAGCATATACCAACCATATGTAAAATATGCGACTAAACCAGCTTAACCTTGTTAAAAAAATTTCAAACATCAGCTTTTAGTATTAGAAGAGGTTGCATTAGATTGTTCTTTTTCTTTTAGATTATTTTCCCTGAAAATGGAAAATAATAGAGGATAAAGAATAATCTAAAGTAGCATCCCATCACTCTAATTTGTCCACTGTGTACATCGTGCTTTTTATAAATATCAAAACCACATATTTGAATGGTACATAAATCACTTGAATAATATTTTCTGATGAAAACAACATTTTTATTTCCAACTGAGCAACAATAAAAATATTTCAGTAGCCCAAATTTAAATCTATTAGTTAGTATTCATAAATTTTATCTGATTTGACTCAATTCTTAAAGAATTCTATTCAATCTATCAATATGTTTTTTTTTAATGATATTGAGTCATCATTTGATTTAATCGCTGATATAAACCATAAAAATGAATAAATGTGTTTCCAAATAGCAGTATTGCCACCTGTACAAGTTGATAGCAATGTCGATATATACACCCTTTAAAAACCTATGAATCATCTGTCATCATTACTAATGATTTTAATTTATCGATAAAAATAATCAATGATTTATGCTACATCCATTCCATTTCCTACGCTCTATCCAAACAATAGCTCATTATTATCAAAACATTCCAATACTTTTAATTTCCATACTTATATTTTTTTTAATTTTTCTTTGTTACAGGAACTTGCTCAATGGTGCTTCTAAATTGTCTAGGAAGGTTGCCTATCATCAAATTAGCAAGCACTATTACTGCTTCGTTTGTGAAAACAAAATTATTCAAAATGGGCTCTGTTCAAAGACACACAAATTTGCAACTCAACATGATGTTCGTTATAATCGGATTTCTAAGCTTCTTCAGTTCCATTGGAATCACCAGTTGCGCACCAGTAGAAAACGAAAATCGTCGAAAACCTTTATCAGAACAACTTAAAACTGAAGGAGTTGGAAATCCCAGTGAATTAGCATGGCAAGCGTGGTTGCTTATTGATAACGATAAGAGAAATAGTAATGGTGAAAATCTTGATTCCGCTAGTCTTTTACGGAGAATAACACCAAAAAGTATTTTTATTGCACCACCTTTGCAAGCATGTGCTGAAGGTTACCAACCAGATGCAATGAACAGATGTGTGAAAGATATAAACATAAACCAAGAAGCACACATTGATTTTCTTCTTCAACGTTTAAATGCAATGTATGCTAATTTCGGAAACCTACCACCACCACCGCCACCACCACCAAAATCCGATACATCTTCAGCATCATCAGGACCTTTCCAAGTTCACATTCCTCTTTTTGTTGATACTGATCACAAAGAAACAACAAAAAAGGAAAATACTAAAAACTCAGAAAAAAAACCTTCACTTTCTAAAGAAGAAAATACGGAAAAAGAAAGTGAGAGACCAGATGATAAGAAAGAGGCTGTTTTGACAATTTATGAGGATGTGAAAAATGAAAGTACTGGAATTGAACAATTGATTCCTGTCATGGAATTCGTTGAAGAAATAGATTCGAATTTTTCTGACATTCTCGATTTTAAATCACAAACGGTATATGACAAAGTTTCCAATAAATCTGAAAATGATAATAATAATAATAATAATAATAATAAAACAGAAAATATTGGAGAAACAATCGAAAATAAAGTCAATAATACTGATCAAATATCAAACTCATCTGGAGATTCTATTCATCCGACTTTATTTCTTTTATTACCTCCAACGAATTCTTCCATAGCGAATTTAACAGACGATATTAAAATAAATAATAATGTCAGTTTAAAAAGGGTTGAAATAAATTTTGAAAGGAAAAATAATGAATCAGTAAATGAAGATATTATTAGAATTAAATTTCCACTAACAACTACAGAACCTTCAACAACTTTACCACCGATAAAATTAATTCTAAATGTCTCAGAATCATTAGAAAATTCTACTGAAGTTGAAACTGAAGTTTATGATGACGGTAATGAGTATACAACAGAATCTAGTACAGGATATACTACAGAGAAAGAAGACGTCTTTCAAGATCAGACAGAAGAATACGAAGAATCGACAGAAAATGAAGATGAAATTCTGAAACACAGCGAAGCAGGATCAATGGTAACTTATTCTCCCACTAAGTTTCCTCATATTAAGACAACTTTTGTAGAAAATAAAGAAAATGAAAGTAAAATTTCTGGAGAAGTTACTGTTAGTAAAGATTTTATCCGCGAAACAACTTTAGTGGGTTTAAATATTGATAAAATCAATAAAGATATTAATAATAATAACAAAAATATTGATAAAAATATCAATAACAATGAAAAAAAGATTTCAAATAACAAAAATGACTTGGAGAAAAATCCTGATGACAATAAATATCAAGATAAACTAAGTACTGTTGAGGCAACAACACCATGGAGTACTACACTGCACGAAACTACTACTGAAGAAAGTACTGGAAGATTAACAACTTTTCCAATACCAACTGTAAATCAAGTATCTTTAATGGATAATAGTCCAGGTGTTCTGAGTATTGAAGAAGCAATGGAAAAAGAAAGTATGTCGCCGAAAACACCCACCATAAGATCATCAATGACACCAGATATAATTCCTCCTCAAAATACTAGTGAAGTTGAAATTTTCTCTAAGATATTAAACTCTAAACCATCAGAAACAATGACAGCATCTTCTTCAAATACTGCAGAAATGTTTATGCCTCAAAAATCAATAGATACTGATGTTCAACAAAAGCCTTCGAAGCCTGTATTTAATCTTCAGCAAATGGCATTCAAATTTCCTTCAACATCTGTAGAACAAATGAATGCTTATAATTATTACGCAGGTCCTCAAGCTTATTCAAATTATCGATATCCAGTTCAAAATAATAATCGATTTGTACTGAAGCCAGCAAATAGTCAGAAATCAGATTCAGTTAAAAATTTTGACTTGAAAAGAAAAGATTATGCAAATTATCAGAGTCCAGCATTCTATCCAATAAGAAATAGAGATCATGTGAAATTCCCTACCTTTACCCAGCCCCAAACCCAGCCAAATTATGTAAGATTTCCTTCTCAGCAAGCTAATAGTATCCATACATCAAATGATTTCAAGGAAAAAAATTACCAACATCAGTATTCTCAACCGGCATATCATTTGTTGATGAAACCACCTTATTGGCCGGTCGCATCAAATTACAGAACGAATCGACAACAATCACCTCAGAGGGTGGTTTCAGGATACCAAAACGATAGAAAAAAACAAGATCGATCGTCATCCGTTCTCGGATTCTGGACTCGAATGCCTCTTTTTCAGGATCCGACTTTTGTTCAACAACAACAAAAACAACAACAACAACAATCAAATCCCCTTGATAAAAATGATTCTTTAGAAATAGATCCAAGAATTAATGCAGCAAGAAGAATAAGTTATTACAAAGAATTGTCGCCACCAAATGGTACTCGGTCATATGCACGAAGTACACCTGTTAGACGTTGAAAAATGTCGTAGGAATAATTATTTTTAGGTTTAATTAGCAAGGTTTCGTTGCGAAAAATTATGTATCAAAAATTAAAATAAAATTATGAAATACAGGGTTGTATTACATAAAAAATGATTAATTAAGTCTACCAGTTAACGATATAATGAGGCTTTGATTTATACAAAATGTTACTTTAATTATGAAAAAATTTATTTATCATTGATGATGTTTAAAATCATGATTAAATTTTTTTGAACATCAGAACATACTCTCTAATAGAAGTGTTTCTCTGATTTTCGTTTGAAATTTTTTACTTTTGCAAATTTTTGATTATTGAAAATAATTATACGACAATTTAATCATTGAACAAGAAAAAAAAGTCGATTAAACATATATCGATTTCAAATCTGTTCATGCAGTGATTATGAAGAAAGTTTATGTTCAATTAGACTCAATGTAATCACTAACAGTAATCAAATCCCTAATTGGTATATCTATCTAGACATAACTAAAATTGAAAATTATTCATAAATTAAATAATTTCTTATGATTGAAAATTATGAATTGAAAAAAAATGAATTCCTGAATTTCATAACAATCTATTTAGAGTTAAATATACAAGTGTTCATTGTTAAAGCTTGATTATAAAAAATACGCTGGGATAGCAGTTTCATCCATTACTCATTAAACACTGTTTTTTATTAATTACAGCACCTGTATTACATATGACCATGAAAGTTATGTATTTATACGCTTGCATTTGAACACAATGAAACTCAGAATTATAAATAAAATTTCAAACAGTAATACTCATAGCAATAATGAAATAGTAAAATATTAATTAATATATATATATAAAATTTTTCGTAGTCATATTAAATACAGGTTTTTAAAAAAAAAACTTAATAAGTTTGCTCAGCACGAATCCTTGTCTTTGAAGACTGATATTGTAAAAAGAACCTTTTGTTTAGTTCTGTATAAACAAACAGAAAACATAGCATTATATAGATAGTTCTTAATTATTATCACTGTCATTAATGAATAATACAATTAATAAATAGTAAATATAATTATTATTTAGTATTAAATTAGCGAAAATTTCCAGCGTATAGTTTAATTAAATATTTCTTTATTTTTTCAATTAATTTATACAATCTGTATATACTATTAAAAGATAAAGCATTTGATAGAATACAATATCCAGAAGCATTTAAATAATTATAATTTTTTGTATTTTTATCTTTGGTCAATGCTTTATTCTTTAATCGGATTACATTAAATAATTATTGTGAAAATGACGTCTTCAATCTGTTGACTTTATAACAGGTGTCGATGAATTATAATAAAAATTTTAAATACAGGATGAAAATTATTTAGAGACGCTTGTAAAAGTAATTTTCAAAATGCATACCTACTCACATTCATATACATATATATCGATGCATACTTTTTTTAAAATGACTGATTTCTGTATACCGTTTTCTATTAACTATTCAGCATTTTATGCAACAACATATTTAATAAATTATAATGATAATAAATAATGAAATCGATTAATTAGATTGCCAAATCTATGAATTTACCTATAAAATGTCAAAATATCTACGCATGAATATCAAGTATAATAAATAAATCAAATATTCAAATTAAATATAAGTAATTTATTTAATATTTAATTATTAATTTATGCAATTGTAAAATTTGAAAAATATTTTAATAAAATTTGCATTTAATCTATTATTAATTTATATGCGCCTTTAGATTTTACTTCAAGCAACTGTGCAACCAAATTTTTTTTTTAGTATTTAAACTGCTTTTAAAAATGAAAGAAAAAAAAAATTAAGTATTTTTTAATTGCGGCCAGTAACTGTTACCATTTATCCTATTATTATTATTGATAAAAATTATCCATGATTACTTCATTGATGAGTAAACATTTTAATCTTTGTTTATTTCGTCACATTTTTTGATATTTGACCATAAATTTTAAAATTATCGTAGTTTTCATGTGACTTTGTGTACATATCTCATTCATTTATTGTCATGAATGGAAAGAATTGTATATACCATAGTTAATAATATGTCATAATAGTGATAATGTTCTACTGTCATAATATCAAATGTTAAAAATGTAAACATTTAATTAATAAATTTGTGCAATCATATATCTATCAAGCATTTATGTATTATTTATATAACTATTAAATGAAAAATAACACAAGGAAAACACATGTGTAGATGTTGATTGTTTTTAACATTTAATTTTGTAGTGTTCATCTATTAAAAGATATGCATCTTATATCAATCTTCAATCCTTGATCTTTAATAAGACATCATCTTTGAGAATTAAAACGTATAACCGTGCATGTATTAACATGATGACATTTCAACACTTAGCAATTGGAAATGGTTTTTTTCCTTTAATCTATTTTATTAACATTTAAACACTTAGTAACATTGAATAAAGAAAAAATTATTCAATAGGACATAATAACTAAACATATTTTTCCCATTCTTATTAATATCTTTATTATTAATTCGTAATTTCTACAATAATATTGTAGATTTTTCATACATATCAGGTTTTTAATTGTTTCAAACCTTTAAATCCTTGTGCTAAAATAAACATTTCTGCAGACTCATCTCTTGTGGCAGGAGGTCTAATAATTTTTATAGATTTATAAAATTTCTCGACATCTTTTTCAAATTCAGAAGTTTGTTGACCATCCCAAACTTTTGTAACAAACGTACCACCCACTTTCGACATTTCCACTGCAAACTTCATAGCAGAATATGCAAGATACATTATTTTATCATGATCAAGTTGGCGAACACCAGTAGCATTAGGTGCCATGTCAGAAAGAACAACATCCACTGGTTGTCCATTTAATAATTGTTTCAAAGTACTTTGGGTGTTTGGTAGAGTAAAATCTGCATTTCCAAGAATTGTGGCACCATCAATTGGATGAATTGGAAGTCTATCAATAGCGAAAACACGTCCTACTGCTTTATCTTCATCTTTTCCAATGGCATTCGTTAGTTTCAAAGCCACTTGAGTCCAACTTCCAGGAGCTGCACCACAATCTACAACAACTAGACCTGGAGTAAGAATGTTAAATCGCTTATTGATTTCTAGAAGTTTAAATGCACTTCTGCATCGGTAATTTTCTTGTCTTGCTTTTTCTACGTAAGGATCTTTCAGCTGACGCGTTAACCATCTGTGAGAGCTCGCTGATCTAGATTTTGAACTTTTTAATGCTTCTTTATTCAATACTGTACATGTATACAAATTACGCTTTATAAAAATATTTTTATAGAGTTCCATTTTTTATAATTGAAATTTGTGTATGCTCAAAGCTTATATGCAGAAGACTACAACAATAAAGATAAGATTAAAATGCTATTTTATGTATTTTATTCAAATTATAATTTTTATATTTCACTGCTTGATGTAATACTTACTGATTACTATTTCTTGATCTATTCTTGATAATAATTTATTGATTATCATATTATTTCATAATTGACAATTACTTAGGAATTATTAATTATTATTTTCAACGGATATTTCATTAATATCATAGTACATTGACATTTTATGTGAATACAATTATTTTTATTTTTAATTTATAAAAATAGTACCACAAATTTTACATAACCTTCATTGATGTCTGTTTTTGGAATTGACTGACAACTCCATCTGATTGTCATTTAGAATACTTTTCGCAAGATCGATAATGTAGAATTATACACATAGAGGCATCTATGATGCAAGTGAATAATTACTAATGCAATTATGGAATGCATACTGATTTAGGAGCTAAGTTGCTTCCAAAATTGCATAGAGTACAGAAATTAAAAACCGACGTTATAGAAAAAAATGTTTAGAAAATCATTATTATAATTAAGATATAATTGTGTTAATCATATAAATTTTCTATTAATTTTTTTAGAACTACACAGTATTAATAGATTTTAAATTCAGTAATTCAGTAAGTTAAAATAATATGCCATGAGCTGCATGCAGTACTTCAGTATGAGGTAATGTCTTCACTCTGGTTTGTAATTTTGCAGATATCAAAGGAAAACAATGTCACTATTTAATAAACCGAAGAGAAATATACGCCGACGGTCATTCAATGAGGAATGTGAGGACAATGAAAATAGAGTGGAACCTGAAGATGTCCAGACTATTAAAGCAAGACCGAGGAAAAAAGAGAAGCCCAAACAAACGCTCCTGAGTTTTGGAGAGGAGCTAGATGAAGGTTAGTTTGATAAAAGTTTTTCTTATTATAAAAAAATTTTCTAAAAGTAAGAATAACTATCTTTAATTTACAACATAATTTTTTATGAGGCATCTAATTGTCTGAGTAGGGTAAAGTTATGGAACTCATGAACATTCTCTTATATATTTATACTAAATAATTTTGAATCAATTTTTAATATTTATTATGTTTATAGCTGACGATGGGGAGGTTTTTAAGGTGCGGAAGTCATCGAGGAGCAAAAAACTGATGAAACAACTTGATCACGAAAGGAGAAAAAAGAAAGGTGAAGAGAAAATGCAAGTGGACTCTGAGCAAGCGAACATGTCGATTAAGCGCGACAAAGATTTAGAAATAAAGACAGATGATCTAGTAGTAAGCTATCTCTATGATGTCTTATTAGTCTTTAATAGTTAATATCACTTGAATATGTTAAAACATATATCATTTAATCACTTGTCTCTATTTTAATGAATTGCGGCTGATTAACAAATATCAGAAATTAAATATCGCCCAATCATTACATATGAGAGACCATTTTATTTTTGTTTTAGTGGTTCATCGTATCAATTATTTATTATACTAACATACATGTTTTTTTCTTTTATCTAGGTTAAGATAAAAAATACTGGACCACTTATTTTGAATGGACGTGCTGCATTAGTTGCTGGCAAAGATGATTATTCTTCCGATGAAGAAGAATCTACGAGTCATTCATTTAGAAAAACTTCATCAAAAGCTGATCCTATGAAACTCTTTTTAGAAAGTAAATAGATTGATTAATTTTTTTTTAATCTAATATATAGCAAAACGTTATTTGATTATTTCGGTTGAATAATTGTAAATCAAGATCTGATTATTCGATTGAATTACCCATTTTTCCGAGTATCAATTAATTTCTTTATTTATTACTTTACTTAATACATATCATTTTTAGGTGGTTGTATTCCTGATGCTGCAATGATTCATGCAGCAAGAAAGAAAAGACAAAAAGCAAGAGAATTGGGCACTGATTTCATACCTATTGAAGAAATAACGTAATTGATAGATAATTCATTCTTATTTTATTTATCCTACTCAACATGCTTTAATTTTATTAATTAATAATTATTGTTTTACAAATTTTAGTGAGGATAAAGGAAAGTCAAGATTAATTCGTGAAGATGATCATGATCGTAGTGATGATGATGAATCCCAAGACAGAATAGATATGTCTATTAATACAGAAGCTCGTGATAAGGAGAAAAGAAGAGAAGCCTTTCTAGCATCACAAGTTCCAATAAAACGTTCGTCTTTAAACGTTTTTAATTACAGCTTAGAATATAGATTAAAAAATTCTATAAATCTTGCAGTGTCTGATGACGAGAGCGAACACGGTAATGAAGAAGAAGAGTGGGAGGCACAGCAAATTCGAAAAGGAGTGACTGGCGCTCAAGTAATTATCAATGTTATAATGTATAAGTTTCAGATAATAATTAACATTAATATTTTAGATTGCAGCCGCACAGCAAGATTCAATTATGCAACAACAGTACACAATGGGCATGAATAGCGGGCAATTAGTTGGAGGCACAGGAGTACCTTTAGAAATGGTATTAATGCCAGCTCCACCACCACCACCCTGTATTCAACCTCCAGATCCAACTAAAATAGTGGCGATATCGCCTCAAGAAATAATTGAAAAAATGCGTACAAGGTTGTATTTATACTATAACCACTTATTAAATTTGATTATCCATAGATGTATTACCTAATCATGTAATCGGTATGATTACTTGTACACATATTGTAGAAAAATTCAAATATTCGTAAAATTTAGGCTGTAATAATTATAAATAATCAATTTTATTTAAATATTTTTTATTGTAGAGTATCGAGTTTAATTCAGGTCCATCGAAAGTACCAACAGGATCACGTTCAATTGGAAGATGAGCTAAAGCAGACATTGAAAGAATTGGATGAAGGAGGATTGCGTGCACCTCAACTAGCTCAGCGCTTCAGATATTACCAAGAGTTACGTGGGTATGTCACTGACTTGGTAGAGTGTCTTGATGAGAAGGTGGGTTTTCACGATATTTGATTTTTACTTTCTTTCGGCTCGGGTTCATCACGCGTAATTTATTGTGACGAAATTTAAATTTTTTATTGATATATTTGATTTTGTAAACAACTTTTTTAAAAGCATTAGTTTGCTTCCAAAGATGAATTTTTTTATTGCCGGGGGTCTGGATCTTCTCTGTATTAATTTACGCTGATATCTCAATATTTATTAACAATTTATAATTGATATACCATTTAATGTGGGTGAGTATCGCTATTGGTTGCGAAACAAAGCCCAAATTAAATTTCCTTTTGGTTATTCTGTGACTTTGGAATTTAACTATCGCTCCAATTTAATTTATTTAGCTGCATAAATGATAAATAGTACTGTATTTATTTTTACTAATTATATTAATAATTTGATTTTTGTCTTGGAGAATGGTTGACTTCCATAGTCTATCAATCTAAAAATATTTCAAAATTTTAACAAATAATTTTTTTTTTGTTAGCTGCCAATGGTTATTGGATTGGAGAAACGATGGCTTGATTTATATGGAGAAAGAGCATCAGAACTTATGGAGCGACGACGTCAGGATACTCGAGATCAAGCTGAAGAAATCTCTTCTGCAGCCAGTCAGTTATTTCTTTACTTTAATCCAACACTATTTCTTTGTTCAGCACGAATTCTTGCTTCTATTAACATTAATTAAATTTTTATGAAAGGTTTATGCATAAGACTTTGAACAATTATTCAACTAATAACTTAATTGATCGAGATTTAAATTTAAGATTCTTTCTGTAAACAGGAGGACAAACAGCACGTAGAGGACCAGAAGATGATGCTCGAGTTCGTCGAGCAACTGAACGAGAAGGAAGAAGAGCAAGGCGTAGAAGAGCTCGTGAACTTATTTCTAATATTCCAAAACATATCGACGGCATGTCTAGTGATGATGAAGTAACAGAGCAACAAAATCTTGCCTTCAAACAGGCGAAAGGTTGATTATTTATTTTATAAATAGATTTTTTACATTTTGAACTTTTATTGTTCGTTTTAATTTTTTAAATTTACAAATTTTTTAAATTTTCCAGAGGAAATTGACGACGAAAGTAAAGAAGTCTTTTCTGATGTTATGGATGATTTTTGTACAATCAGAGGAATTTTATCAAAACTTGAATCATGGAGAGAAACTGACATGGAAGCTTATACAGAGGCCTACGTTTCTTTATGTATCCCAAAAATTATTTCTCCTATCGTACGATTACACCTCATTACGTGGAATCCTTTAATGGTGATTATTATCATAATTTTCTGTTGTAAATTTATCACTCCGTATAATTCTTAACTAATTAATTAGTATTTAATTAAAAAATTTTTACAGGAAAGTACTGATTTAGAACGTACTAAATGGTATAATTCATTATTACTATATGCATTAGATCAAAAAGAAAGTGAAGAATCGCTCAAAAGTGATCCAGATGTTAGATTAATACCTTTAGCCATGGAAAAAGTTGTCATTCCTAAACTTACCTGTAAGTAACTGATTGCTTTAGATCAGAGATGGGCAAGAGCGTCTCATCAGAACCAAAGTAGCTTTTTAGGTATAATTTTTAGAGCTTTATTGTTCTTATGAGTAAGAATGAGAGAAGCATAGGATTATACTAAGTAGACCTTTTTACTGGTGTTCTGTGAACGTCAAAGTTTGCCCACCTCTGTTTTAGATGAAGGTCTGATAAAGAAATAATTTATTTTTATTTTGATATAATTTTTTTACAGTAATCGTTGAAAAAATATGGGATCCAATGTCTACATCTCAAACACTAAGACTTGTTGGAACTGTCCGTCGACTAGTGATGGATTATCCAAATCTTAATGAAACTAGTAAACCATTACAGTCACTTTTTAATGCCATTCTAGATAAAATTAAATCTGCCGTTGAGAATGATGTGTTCATACCCATTTTTCCTAAACAGTAAGTTTAGTTTTCTGTTGAAATCAAAATTAAAATCATATCAAACAAGAATCCATTTTTTATTTTTTTATTACAGAATTTTAGATCCAAAACATATATTCTTTCAAAGACAATTTACAATGGCTGTAAAACTACTTCGAAATTTACTGAGTTGGCAGGGTTTACTTGGAGATGCACAATTGAAAAATCTAGCCCTTAGTTCTCTTCTTAATCGTTATCTACTGGCAGGCTTGAGAGTATCACCTCCAATAGATGCTTTAAGCAAGGCCAATGTCGTATGTTTTTATCATTATTTATTAAATTTAATTACTAATTAAGACTTATAAAAAAAAACAATAATATTTCTTTTTAGATAATGAGTACTTTACCTCGTGCATGGCTTCAAGGAGGTACAATAGAACACTTAAGAATGTTTGCAACCCTTATTCAGCAGCTCAGCGACCAATTAGATCAGGCTAATCCAGCTCATAAGTAATTAAATACAGATAATATAATATTTATTTATCCTTAATTAATTGAAAAAATAAATTTTAATTATTTGATCATTTTATTTTTAGTGAAGCGTGGGAATATTCCAGATCGATTTTAAAAACAATAAAACCACTATAAGTAATTTATAGTTATTATTAAGTTTATTCAATAAAAAAAATAATAAAATAGTAATAAAAAATATAATCATGAAATTAAAAAAATAGTTTAAGTAAAAAAGAAAGAATATTAGTTAGTTCTTTGTACAGATGTTAAAAATAATGAAGTAATAAGTAAAAATTTTAATTTAATGTAATACAATTGAGTTGATAAATAAATTTGTGATTAATAATAATTATTTGTAAATAATAATTCTTAAAAATAAATCAATAGACTTCATTGAACGATACAGCCTGCTTCTTTTCTTCTCTATCTCTTCATTACTCACAAGGGGACCATGAATTTGTGGAAGAAATTTATCATCAACGTAAATAGTAGTTCTAAATATAAAAGAGGCCAAAGATCAATTTATCAGTAAAACATTTTTCTACCATAATATAACAGTGTCCTGTATGTTATATACTTCTTATGAACGAAAGATAAAAAATGTTAGGTTTCTAAAAATAAAAATATCTTCGAAGAATTTCCATTTGAATCCCTGTCTCTGCAGGACAGATGTCCCTTTTTTATGGTTTAAAATGGGCATTTTTTGCTTTTGACTCATATATGTATATGGATTGATACGGTATGTAAAGAGGACATGATGAGATTGAAGATAATCTGTCGATGGGATAATTTAAACTAACACTAATAAACGCTTACATCGTCGTAAGTTGCTGAGATAGGATACAGTACAGGTCATCTCTTGACTTTTATGAACTCAGTCTACGTCAGTCTTTCGGCGGACCTACACAATGAGCACTTCAGGTACGTTAGAGCATTTTTTATCAATTAACATCAATGATTATTGTTTGTGAACTATTTTTTTTTTTTATCAATTATTGAAACTATTATTAAGAAAATAATTTAAATAAATTTGTTAAAAATATTTTCTTTATCTATTTTATTTTTTTCTTTACTTATTGACTTTATTAGTTTAATATTATACTCATTTCTTCCTCATTAATCTTCATATTTTTTTATTTTCACACTAATAAAACTTATTAAACATTTTGCTATTCATTTCAGACATAGTGTGGGCCAAATTATTTCCAGTGTGTTGGTGTAAAACAATATTAGTTGTCATTTTAAATCTTTTATTTGTAACGTCCGGTGAAAATATTTTCAAACCAGGGAAGCAATATACGTATTCATACTTTGCGGAATCAAGTTCGGGAGTTTTGTTACCATCCAAAGCTGCTTCTTCATGGGGGTTACAGGGAACACTTATTGTTCAGACGACTGAAGATGCTGCTTACATACGGGTATGTGAATATTTGTTTCAATCAACTATTTAACTAATTAAATGAATCTTTAAAATATAGAAATATAATTAGAATTTAGAAATTAATGAAAAATAATTAATTTTCTAGTTAAACGATTTAGAAACGTTTATATGGAATGGAGAATTTAATCAGCGGTCAGTTTTTGATTCCCTAGACTTTGAGGTCAAAGATCAAGTTCCAGAACTTTTAAAAGCCTTTCAAGTAGTCTACAAAAATGGACTTCTCACCAATTTTAGCGTTGAAACTGAAGCTATTTGGGTTACTAATATTAAACGAAGTATCGCTAGTATTTTTCAACTTGATTTAAACAATTTAGAAAAGGAAGTTGCTTTTCATTCAGAAGAGGTAAATTAAATTTATTTATCATTTTTATAATTGATTTCTACTTCCACTTTGTTATTTGAATATAGTTTAGATTATATGATTATTAATTTATTTTAGAATACTCATTATGGCCGTTGCAACATTGAAAACATTGTTACATCACAAACAGATGATGAGATGTGGATTCGAAAATTTTTTGATCCCCGTACATGCATTGGACATCCCCAATGGACCTGGACCAATGTCCCTCGAATGCAATGCCCAACTGGAGATGAAGTAAATCCAATTATATTTATAAAATAAATATTTTAGGATAATTTTGATGATTAAAATTTTTTTATGAATTTCATTGCATCATTTCAGAATCCAATTATCAAATCAAGCGAAAAATTATATAAATTAAAATTAGACGGAAATGATACAGAAATAGTTTTTATCAACGCTACTGGTGGGATTTATGTTCAACCATTTCGAAGCACTAGTGAAGCTCAATTTTTGTTCACTCGACAAATTTTTGGACTGATTGACGTGAAAGATAAACATGAATACATACCAGAAGATAAATTCCATGAAGTTAATCTACAGTATGAGCTTCCGGAGGACGAATTATCACCAGAAAGAGTTGCATATGAGAAGGAGCATATTTTTAAATCAGTAAGTATTGGAAAAATCTAAAAATCAATAAAAAAAAATTACTTAATTGAAAAAGAGATTTATTTACACCATAAGATGATGATAATTATTACAGATATCTGTATTGTTGGATCGATTAAGTCAAAGATTAGAAAATCCTGGATTGGATACTGAGATAAATAATTTACATAATACAACTATTTCAATATTATTATATTATCTTGGTAAATTTAATCAAACTGATTTAGAAGCAGCTTACAACAATATTTCAGGAACAAGCTATAAAGAAGAAACGATCAGGTAATATTTATATTTTCAGTTAAAACCAGCTTACGTCAATGAGCTTATCTGGAAAAAAGTAGTTTATATTAATTTATTTCAGAAACATGTTTCTTGAAACAGTTCCACAAGTTGGTACAAGGCACTCAGTGTTATTTGTTTTGGATTTAATTGTCCAAAAAAAAGTATCAGACATCACAGCGATGCAACTACTTACTCAGTTACCATTTCATATCAGAAAACCTGATGTTCAGTTATTGGATCAAACAAAAGTTTTGATTGATCTTCCAGAAAAAATATCATCAGGAGTTCGGAACACAGGAATTTTAACTTTTGGGACTTTAATTTACAAAACCTGTTTGGTTCATTGTTCGTATGAAGTTCTAGACGATTTTGTGAGAATTTATTTAGATAGATTTACAGAGAGCGATACCTATGAAATGAAAATGATATGGTTAGAAGGATTATCTAATATACAGCTTGGAAGAGTTGTTGAATTTTTGGAACCGATTGCTAGTGGAATTAGTGAAAATTCTAAACATCTAAGAGTTTTGGCTGCGTGGGCCTCGCTTCCTACAGCTTATTCTAGACCTGACATTGTAAGTTTTACGTGGTAAAAAAAACGAATCAACATCGAAGTTTTTCAACTATTCAAATGACTGATGTTTGTTTTAGATTTACAGAGCTTATTGGCCAATTCTTGTTAATCAAACAGAGTATTTAGAGATGAGGATAGCAGCTTTAACTCTTTTAATTGCTTCTAATCCATCATCAAATCGAATATTTGCGCTTTATTGGTACATGCGAGGTGAAACTAATCAACATTTGGTCAATTATTTTTATACAACTCTAAAATCGATGGAAAGAACGAATTACCCTTGCTACAAACACATGTAAGGCTAATTTAATAACTTCATATATTGTATTAAATAATTATTTATTGTTATTACAATTTTTTAAAAAACTTTTCAGTGGAGCTATTGCAGCACAATTTGCTAGAATTTTAACAAAACCTCATACTGATGAACGCATAATGACTGGAAATTATATTTTTGACTATCAAGATACCAAAAGAAATTTCGGTGCTATGGTGCAGAATATTATCATTGCTAGCCCACGTTCTAACATTCCTGAAATTGCTCATATTACACTTAACAATCATGGGTCTGGAACTCATTTCAACCAAATTTCTGTAAGAATTCTGATTTAGGTGTCTAAAATTATTTATAGTCGTCAAACTTAAATATTCTACAACTCATTTAATGATTGAAATTTTTAGCTACACATTAAAGCAGTTGGAGTTATGCCAACATTATCCAATTATATAGAAAACTTTGTTCGCATCAAAGATATTCTTAAAGAATTTAAGCTTGAAGAAAAACCATCAGAACCACCTCATATTGAAATAATCGCTCGAATTCAACAAAAAGCTGTTTTTTGTTTGCATTTTAATAAAACAAACATTGAAAATGCACTTTCATGTAAGACTGATTAAAATAAGTAATTTAAAATTTATTTATTTTAATGTTTATTGAATTTTTGTTATTTTTAATTAGATTTACGAGCACTTCCAGAGAATAGTTTTCAAATCTATCAAAGCATGGAGTTTCATATAAATCAACAACGAATTAATATACCACTAACAATGGAATCAATTCAAGTAACTGATCTAGGAACAAATGTAAGACTTGCAGCTACAGCTAATTCTCTTTTTTCAATGAGAGGAAATTTCACATATCTTTTTGGTGGTCGAAACAATCATGTCATATTACGGTATAATATTTAATTATTCATTGTCTCTCAATAACTTGGCAATGATAATTAATTTATTCTTTCTGCAGCACAGCTATTCACGGATCCGAAATTGTTGAAAATTATAATCCACTGATTGATGTTTGGCATTCTGCTGAGAGAACTCAATCAATTCACGGATATCTCCCAACAAATGTGACAGTTGGCCTTCAAGAAAAATTATTCCTATCGTATATTACGCCTTCTGGTAAATTTGATTTTTTAATTAATCATTCTGTTTATAATTAGTTAAAAATATATATTGAAGAAAAAAAATTGATCAAATAATAATTATTGACTTGTAGAAGATTTAAAAACTGGTATTATTGCCCACGCAATGACAACTACAACGATTAGAGGTATAAATGCTACTGCAAAATTGAAAAAAATATGTAAAAACTGTATTGGATCATATACAGTTAAAAAAAAGCCTCAAGATGCATTGCAGGTAATTTTTGGGTGGGAAAAATTTTTTGACACAAGTGTGCTATTATATTATTTTTTCTAGGATACTGTAATTTTTGATTCTGTATTACCCGAATTGGGTGGCCAATTCCAAGTAAGAGTTTTCGATTGTGATCCGGAAATTGCCAGAGATGAATTATTTACTGATATCTGGTTATCTCACCAAAGCAACTATGAGTAAGTTTATTCATTAATTGAATAAATTTTATAATAAAGTAAATATTTATTTAAAAAATTTTTTTTTATTAGAACTTGGTTTGGAGCGAAATTACTTCTATTAGGATTCCATGCTATGGACTACTTCAGCTATGCACCCCCAAGAGGAAGCTGCGGAGTTGCCATGTACATCGAACCATCAACTATTCAACCTTCTGAGGTACTGAGTTTATTAATATAATTTTCAACTTAATTCAAAGAAAAAATTTATTTTCATTAAACGATAAATAATATTACAGGTAAAATTAGAGTTTGCTATAAATGGTAAATATTATCTGCTGTCACTCACACGAAGTGAATTAGGAGACATGAAAGTTTTACAACAATGGAATTTAGCTGCTTTGTATGAATCAACTTCGTGGGTAACAGATACGTTAAAGATAAAGGCCAGTAAATCTGTACCTGGTGAACAATTTATGAAGGTAACTTTTATATTCAAAAAATAAGATTGAAGATTTCTTAACTAAATGTCAGTAATAAAATTAAACTTAACAATCATTTTCCATTCAAAGGTATGTTTAGAGATAGATCGAATAACACCATGGACTTGGGACTATTTTAGTTTAAAACCCAGTGATCCAGCATCAATAAAGCTGAGTCTAGTGTGGGGATTATCAGACAGTCTAAAAGGCAAGTGTTCAGGATCATCACTTCTTTTAAATATGGTTGGAGAAGTAAGCAAAGAACAGATAAACCAAAGTAAGATGGATAAATGGCCTTATAATGAATGCCGACGACAAGCTAAAGGAAAAACTGATGTGCCTTATACTGAGGCTTGTTATCAAGCATCTCGAGAACTCTCCACCCTAAGAAAGTACGAAATATTTGTCGAGTCTGAAAATGTAAGAAATAACAAATTTTTTAGTATTGTTTTATTTTTAATATCATAAGAAAAGTCAGAACATATTGTATCAAAAAAATACTAATGAAAATCAATTGATTTTAGTTGCCAGAAAAATTGGAACAATTGATTTGGAAATTACGAGCTTTATATGATGTCATAGGAGGAAACAGTAGTCATTTATCAAATATTGATCGATATTTGATTGGAGTAACATTTCCGGAAGATAGTACCAAAGCCGTTATGTATGTGAATCATAACAAGATACCAATTAAATACGATGGAGAATTTGTGGATATGTTTTTAACAAGAACTCGGTTACATAGATATATCGACAATGCTTTTCTACGAACATTTTTCAGTAATAATTTTGATATTTCTCATATTTAATATATTACTATATTATCATTAATTAATTAATTAATTTAAATCATAATTTTAGGCTTTTGTGTAATTACTCCTACAATGATAAAATCAGCTCACAATATAACTCGTCCACTAGAAAGAAATAGAGAAGTATTGGTTCTAGGTCAATGTTACGACGAAAATCCAGGATTTGTTTTAACAGCCGTTAGCACTGAAGCTGGAGTTACGTTACATCTTAGTGACGATAGTAATTATCTAAAAATAGTGCCAGATGATGAAGGAGGAACTGTATATAACTTCACTGATCCCTTACCTATCACAAGAGATTTCTCGTGGAATAAAGTCAACGAAAAAAGGTAAACTAATTTATTTCAAAACAAAACTATTTTTCGAAAAATAAATTAATCATTTTATTAAAGTATAACTTAGAAAAAAAATTTTTTTATAACATGAATCGTAAAAAAAATAAAAACTCTTTTTTCACAATCTTCTCTAATTTTACAGGTTTAGATCGGACAAAAATTCAATTCACATCTTACTGAATAACAACATCCCATTCATACATTTTACTAAAGAACAAATATTAATTTTCTTCCCAAATTATATTCAAGAATTCACATGTGGTGTTTGTACTGCTCGATATTTCAATGTAGCAGGATTATACGATAAAAAAGTATAGTTTTAGAAAAAATATTTATTAAATAGATGTAAGATTTATTTTAGATATAACTATTATTATTAATACCGATTATACTATCATAATTATTATCACTTTTGTAGAAATTATTACTTTAAATTTTACTGATATTACTATAATAAATCTTAGAACAAAAAATTTCAATAATTAGAAGAAAATTTTTGTAAGATTTCTTTCCGTTGAAGGAAAAATATATTATTTAAATTTTAAAATTGACGCATTGATCAACATGACTGACAATTAACCTCTCCGAAAACAATTCCATACAAATTGGACAAAGTTGCTTTTTATCAGAACTATTTGGTGATTGAATTGTATTATCTACAAACTCACAATCCTCATCAACTTCTTCCAATGAATCACTAGAACTACAACTATAAGGAACTTGTACACAAGATTCGAGATGTTCTTCCAAAGGGATATTTTTGCTAATCATCTCATTACAAACAAGGCATTTATATAGTGATGAGGAACCACCACTTCGTTCACTTCTGTCTGAAGCATTATCATCTATCTCAATTATTTCATCAGATTGAGTTTTTTTACATTGTAGCTTCGCTAAACATTCTTGAACGTGGGAATAATAATCAAGAGCATCAATATTTTTATTACAAGTATAACAATTCATATGTGAACTACTAGGTGTAGAAGAGTCAGTTAAATCAATAGTCTCCAATGATTGAGCTCTGCCAGCAGATGATGGAAGATCAGATTGACTAGTAGTGTTTGTGATTTGACTTCGTAAATTTTCACCAGTAGCTCTTTCGAATAAACAAATATCTACATGATCATTAATAACATCTTCATTAAAAACTTCGTTACATATTGGACACCGTGGCAAAGTTGGTTTACGATGAGGATTCACTGATTCTCTTCGTGTACTTTCCATTATTGTTGTAGAATCTTTTAAACTAAGAGATTTATTATTTTCATCAGGTAAACAGAGATCTATATGAATATTTATTTGGTCTTGTGGAAACTTTTCACCACATATTGGACATTCGTGATTAGATTCACTTGTAATTTCTATTTTTTGACGTTTTAGAGGAGTTTCTCTACTTAAGCACCTATCTATATGGTTGTTAATATCTTCTGTAACTAATTCATTACAAATAGGACATTTAGTTGAATTAGTATTATTAGTATTGACACTGACGGGTACTTCTTTCTTAGATGATGTAGAAGATGTATAAATCTAATAGTCTACTTTTACCTAAGTTATTTCCGCCTACAGTAGCTGTAAAATTTACTAAAGAACTTGAGCGTTTTGATGAAGGTTTGTTAGTTGTCGGTTGAGAACTAGTAGATCCTGGTCCTCCAGTTCCAAAACCATAGACGTTATTAGTTGAATTGCCTAGTTTTTTTAAACCTTCAAATGAATTAACTTGAACGGGAGTTTTAATACTATTTATTCTATTGACGTCAATTGGCTTAAAAGGAACTACTGGAATAAAAGGAGAGTTTGCTTTACTAGATGTTATAAAACCATCCAGAGTATTTTGATTTGGCAATCGTTTGGGAGTTTGTTTTGACTTTGGAATATTTGTATTACTCGGTGAATTAGTTTTCGAGTTTGAAGTAGACTTAGAACGAGCTTTTGGCTTCTCAGGTTCACGAATTTTAATAAATTTACCACCACAGTTTGCTTGATGCTCAGACCACCAGAAATCTGTAGGTCCAGGAGCTCGATTCATAGCCCGACGAACTGTTCCAAAGTATGGAGGTTTGTTTTTACAAGGACCATCGCATTTCCACCAATGTTGCTGATACAATCGTACTTCATCATGAAAACTATGATAAATCTAAAAGAAATATCATTATCAATTTATTAAAAATTGTCATTAAAGTATAAATAAAAGAAATTACCGTAATTTTTGTTCCTGCACTTTGATTAATTCTATTCATATGCTTACAAAACTCAGGCCCATGACCATCTCGATCTCGATTATTATTTGTTACGAATAAATAGGCATGGATCATTTCATGCTGTTAAAAAAGAAAGATGAACTGTTTTAATTAGTAATAAAATAGGAATCAATAAATACTGTTCGTATTAACAACCGTAATAACAATTTTCGCATTAACGTATGAATAACGTATGAATGAAATAAATGTTTATTCGTTATATATACCAGTAAAGTTTCTACTAAATCTTTCCTGGGCCTTAATTTAAGCAAAGGAGCACTCAAAGCTATAACACATTCATGGTTTCTTGGTTTGAAAGTACACGTTCCAGCACACCTATAAAAAAATATATGTTGTTACTTATCTAACCATTAGAATAATTTTTTTTAACGCATAATATTTATATTAGTATTTTAAAATATTTAAAAGCAATAAATGTGTCAAGATACAACTAAGTATTTAATAAAAAATTTTAAACTATGTTTTAACCTCTTCGCATTAAATTTTGAACAATAAAATAAATGAATGAGAGGTTTTTGTAAATTGACGTTATAAGATTATAAACAACTTTAACATGAACTTACGTGGTCATACGAGTACTCCATTTTACATAAACAGTATTCAAAGTTTCCCAGAAAAATAATTTATTAAACTGCACAAACATACCATGCACATCAGGAGTTGGGTCTATAGTTTCTAACGTTTCATCAACAAGAGTTCTTGGTCGATAATTGAATTCATTTATCTATTAAAACAATTTTGAAAGAAAATAACAATTTAAATTACACGATGTTGTATATGTAAACAAATGAAAAAAAACATTAGATTGATAATTACATGTGTGGGAAAAACTGCATTTTTGGTGATGCCATTGAGGTCTTGTTCAATAGCAAATCTTGCCATGGTGAAAATGTTGAAACACTTTAAATAAATAATCAATAGGTAATAAATTTTCTATGTATTTATAACATCGAATAGATAATTTTACAATAAATAAAAAAAATATAAAAACAAAATGGATTCATTATGAATGAATACAAACAAATATTGGCGGCAAGACATAATCGATCAACAAGAAGGGGGATACACTATGTTGTCATTTTTAGTTTACACATTTAATTGCAGATGGCGTAAAAATCTCATTCTTGAATTCAAAAAACATTCAATTTATTAAAAGTACAAAAAATATATATTATTGTATTAAAAAGAAAAAGAAAAAAATTATTTAAAAAAATTTTAATTAAAAAATAAAAAAAACCTTCAATAAAAATCTTGTTCAATAGAATTTTTTGATTCAATTCAAATAACGCCCGCGAACATTTCACAGTATCGTAACGTTCGATATTCACCCACGGTTTAACAGTGTCGTAATAATAAGAATTAATTTGTTTACATTTTCTAAATATTTTTCTCTGGTATTAATTTTTTATTAATAAATAATCTACCATGAATCACTCTGAACTTCAAGATATTAATATCTCAATGATAAATTAATGTACTTCTATTTTTTTATAATACCTTGCCACTTAACAATGTTGACAATCTTAATGTTAGAACATTTTCTACTTTATTGATTCTGCTCTTTATCATAAGACTATTCTGAGTCGTCAATCAGTAGCTGTTCTGGTCACTTATTGTTGTACTTATTTCTTGAAAACAATTAAAAACAAATCTTGTTTGATAATTCGATATTCCTAATTCAAAACTTGACTTCTCAGGTGTAATAAAATTTTTAGTTATGATTCAATCGGTCAATATACACACATAAATAAAGAATATGTGTATTTAAGTTGTTTTTTCTTACGTGTTCCTTAATCATCAGTAAAAAAAACGTCACATTCTATAATTAATTCTAAAGAATCATCAGTAATCAATCTGTAACCATCTGTGATCACTTGAAAAAATTTTTCAATAAGCAAAGTACGATGGATAAAACAAAAATCGGTGGAACTGGTGTTAAATTACCACCATTACGCAGTTTAAATGATTTTTTATTAGAATCTGCACGATTTCAAATCCCCAGTGGAGATCTTGATAAATGGGGAAGTCGAATTGTACAAAATCTTTTGTATTATCAAACCAATTACATCTTCCTGTCTTTGATACTGTTTCTTATTGTTGGGTAAGTTCGTTGGTTTACTCTATTGTATTTATATTAAAGTTATTTTCCAAATTAAATTTGACCTCATTTTTATACAATTATTTTCAATAGACTTTTTCATCCGGGTAAGATGCTAGTTGGCATGGTAGCTATTGGTACTGTTATTGCAATCTTTGCATATGTCTCAACCGAAGGACGAGCCATACACAATTTCAGAAAACAAAATCCAATTGCTGGAATAATTGTTATCATTCTGGGTGGTTGTTTTGTTACATACACCCTAGGTTCTCTTCTTATCTGTCTCGTTGCTATTTTACTTCCTTTTTGTGGTGAGTTTAATTCACCAATATTTTACCATTTATATCATAATTATATTTTTTTTGATTTACTCCATATTTATATTTCAGTTATATTCATCCACGCATCACTGAGATTAAGAAATCTACAAAACAAAATTGCTAATAAAATAGAAGGTATAGGATTGAGACGAACGCCGATGGGAATTTTTTTGGAACAACTTGGTATGGAGCCAGAGATCTTCGCATAAATTTCTACAAAACTTTCTTCATTAGATTAGTATTAAATATTTAAAAAAGCTCAGCCCAAATTCAATTTACAACTAAATAAAGTGAATAGAAATATTGCCATTTTTATTAAAAATGCGATACTGAAGGCAATTTGAATCTAAAAAAAATAATTTTTTTAAATTACTTCAATACGAAGTACTACTAGTTTTTAATTAAATATTTCCTCATAAAACTTATTAATAATATTCAATAAAAATAGTATTGATATTGTAATTATTGTTTTATGAAACTAAGTCATAGAGTTCTCGAATTGTTCAACGAATATTAACATGATACTCAATCTGCATTCATGCTTAATTTTCTTAACTGCTTTACTATTAAATAATCAATTTTTTCATGAATGTTAATCAATGCTATCGTTACTAGTATAAATGTTGTTTATTAAAATCTTTATTTCTAACACTTTGTCTATTTTTCTTTTCTTTAGATAGCACGTTAACGCAATGGATGATTGAGCTCGAATCATATAGAGATAACGATAATAAAGATGAGATATATTTAAAAAAGAAATATAGGTAATTATTGATAATGAATGTATTTTTATATGGTAAAGCATTATTTACTATTGCGTTAACTGCAAAAAATAATCATCTTCATCGCTAATTATTTTTAATTCATTTTTTTTCTTGGTTACACTGCACAACAGATGATGTGGCCAGCATTAAATTAAAAGCTCAATCGAGTTATACTGTAAAAGCTACTACTACTAAGTGAAACTGCTTCAAAGGCATAATGTCATAATAAAAAAAAAAAAAATAACGAAAGAAATTCTAGTCTTCATCAAACAAATCTTCAATATTTGTTCATATCAAATTACTAATGATTGTTATATTTATGAATATTCAAAATTAATTTATTAAGTTGTACAGATAAACATTGGTTGAATAATAGATTGAAAATATACTCTATACTGGAAATAATTATATTTCATTTATATAAATATCTGGTTTATAATTAAATTATATGTTGAATGTAACTTTTTTTGTATATCAATGAATAAAATTTATTTTTATGAATTTTTAATCATAAAGCAAAGTATTACATGTCTTAATAATGTCTTAATTATTTTTATATTAAAACAACATTCAAGTATATCATCTTAAATTAAATGTATTATAATAAAAACAACTTCACAAAATTGATGAATAATTAAGAATTAATATCAAAGATAAATTATTATTAACATTATTTAATATTCTATGGATATTATTCAAGTTGTATGAAATACATTAATTAACATAAAATTCGAGAGTAATAAATGTTATTTATCTTAATTAATAGATAAAAACAATCTAATTTCGAGCTCAGGAAGACAAATCACGCACTATCAAAAACAGCCAAAAAGTTTAAGATATCTGGATTACTAGTATTTTAAATTTAATATCATTTTTTATTAATGGAGTATTTTGTTTTAAAAATATTGGACGTTAATTTTTAACTAATAAATATATTTTATAAAACTATAAAAATCTAACTTATGTTCCATAAGTAATCCAGACTAGATAAATGAAGACGACGATAAAAAAGAACGAAATGGCAGTTTGAAATTATCTAAAAATGTTCTGAATATTTTCTGGCAGTGTTAATAATTCGTTTCGGTTTATTATTCTCTACTCCTGATAATCACATTATGCTTCAATTTATTCATTTATATAGTTGTAACATTAATTTTTTAATAGTTAATTTCACTTGAAAATTATGAATGGCAGTTTCAAATGTCGATCAAAACAAAAATCATGTAAGCATAAAACATTTTGTCATTTTTCATACTTTAGTAATGAATACTGTGTTGGATGGATATAAAATCGTATCAGATAGCCTGGTATGAGATGGCAGTGTAGCCACATTTGTTTTTGGAAATAGAATCAAATATGTGTGCTCAGATCGTGGAAAACCCATTTCTTCTATACGTTTTATGAAGGCCTGTAAAGATGTTTAATATTTATAGATAGATATGATGTAATATAAATATTTAGACATTCAACTATGATTTAACCATCGAAGTGTACTACACAGTTGATAATAATAATAATGAATCATTCGTAAAACTTGCACTAAACAATTTAATATAATATTTTTTTGGTAAATTACCTCAATTGTATCATTAGCACACATTGATACAGCTTCTTTTCCACCACTAGGCAATCGAAGACATAATCTCAATGAAGGTTCACCATTAGCTATTGTTTATAAATCACCACAAAAAAAATCAATTAATATTGATTCACTAATTTTCATAATATTTACATGTAAAAAAGTAAGAACTTACGTATTTCTGATTTATTTGAACCGGCTTCTGGAACAGTATTTGAATTTTTTGCCACTGAATCCTAAAACAATCGAATTTTTGTTTTAAGATCAAATTTATTTTAAAGTATAGTTGAAAAAGTCGTTTTGTTTCTCTCACTTCTTTAGTTGGCATAGCAGCTTCATTAGATGGACTATCTCCCAATTCTTCAGGAATTTCAATACGAGATCTTTTCCCACGGATCGTATGAGAGCTCCCTGTACTTGTATTTAGTCCAAAAGAATTGCCATTACGGCTGTGATTCCCTGGGATTGAAAAAGAATTTATTAAAGTACAATTCATAACAATTATTTGAAAATATATTGATTTAATACTTTAATACAAACCAACAGTTGATATTTGATCTAGTATACGAGATTTTTTCATTTTTCTACCAGAATCCTTAGAATTTAAATAAACACTACGTTCAATGGATGAAGATGGTTCACAATGAGATTCTTCAACATTTGGAGAATCAGCTGAACTATCTGGAGATGGTTGACTACTTAAAATATCATTTAATCCCGTGAGAAGGAGATCAACTGTAATATTGTTGTACGATCGCATACATTCACCCGTTCTTGGATCGACTACTGCTAAATAAGGATATTCAATTACGTTGTAAAAGTCAATATATCTTCTACCATCAGATGAATCAGACAAAACCTGTATTATAGAAGAATTTAAGAATATTTTCTTTTTTTTCATTATTTAAAAGAAATATTGATATATAAAATGAAGTTTTTAATTATTACCTGCCACAAGACAAAATGATCTTTGATAATTTCCTTTATCTGTTTGTCAGACCATACATCTCTATTAAGAATTTGACAAGAAAATTCTTGAGAATTTTGTACGTTAACTAATAACCAACGATTTATTGATTTTGCATGATCTCTTGCTTCTGAAAACGATCCCATGAATAGAATATCATATGGAGGACGAAATAGATCCTCTAAGCGTTTTGTTTTATTGAGAACTGGATTGCTAATGCCACCACTGACTTGCCTCGTCATTTCTTCTTCTTGTCTACCTACAAGATTATTTTTACGGATTAAGTAATGTAATTTGTGAGTTTTTGTGTTATGTATAAATTAATTAACAACTAAGCTTACGTGTTTCAACCGAAAAGTCTCTAAACCTATCAAAAACATTATTAGATGTTCTGGGAAAAGAACAAACAGGTTCTGATGGTACTAAAACTTCTTGAGTCGGTAGAATTGGCGCTCGAACCTCAGGTTCCTCAATCTGAGGAGCGTCTCTTCCAACAGGTCCATTTCCTTCAAACATCAAAAGAATTGCATTCTCTACATTTCCCTCAGCAAGAGTTAAATATTGGGTAGCAACAGATTCGTTCTCTCCTATAAAAATTTGAGAAATTGTCAATTATGATAAAATAACTCCAAAATTTTTGATTGTTTATCAGACTAATAATTTGTTTTTGTATATTAGGCGCTGATTGAAAAACAGTTTAATAGCAAGATATTTGTGAAAAACATATGTCACAACATACCCGTCACTTCCATAAATTTTTCAATTGATTCACGATCCATTGTATGTTTGTTTTTGTTCTTCAAAATAACAATATGACCTGTAAAGATGTTTTCTTCGAAAAATTTATGAAAAAAATGTATGCGAGATGATCCAGCTAAGAAAAGCAATATTCTCAAAATTTAATTTTAATGCCATCTATCAGTTAAAATAATTATTGCTGAATTTATTGGACAATTGTTGGTAATGTAGATAGTTAAATCCCCGAATTTGAGCTCCAGGAAAAAAAATTGATTTTATCGCAGTCAAACGCAAAAATGGCGACAAGACGGATTTTGAGACCCTTTCATATTTTGAAACGAAATTTTTCTAAAGAAGTAGTAGATGATTATTCATTCGTGCCTGGTGAAAAACCAATTAAAGACATCGATAGTAAGTTATTTCATATATGTACATATTTTCCCTCTTACATGTCCTGATAAACGATTTAGTCATGGCCATGTAAGATCATTTCTAAGGTTAAAATACGGCTTATCATTATTAATTAACTAAAAATTTTAGAATACTAAAAATCATGAATAAACATTGTATTATCATTGACACAGTTTTTGTAAATTATAAAAATTTGCATTAGTTCAAAAAAATTTGTGAAGTTGTGCAAAACAGATGAAATCCTGAGAGCTATTCTCTTATTATATAATCTATAATTCATTTTATTTTAATTATTATAGAAAGCATTAGACTATGGCGAAATTTGACGTATTTTGTTGGATTTCCTTCAATAATAATTACTGGAATCAATGCATATTTACTTGAAAAAGAATTTGAAGAAACGTTTGAACGACCTGAGTATGTGGAGTATGAGTACTTATCAATTATTAACAAGGTATGAATAAATTTTTAAACATACAATTACTGATTAATTTTTCTATCTTTATTTTAATAAATTATTCTTACAAATGTCTTATCTTTACATTTTCATAAATTCAATACAATAATTATTATTTGGTTGTCAGCTTTAGGGATATTTTTTAAATTATTTAAGCATGAAGATAATATAAGTAGATCTAATAATTAATAAAATATTAATTTAATGTTCCCTTGGAGTTAAATTAATCACAAATAAGTAAAAAAATTCATTTATTAAGAAATTATTATATAAAAACTTATATTTTATTTCTTTCAACATTTATAAACAGTACAATGAAAATAAATGTCTTTTCATTCGTTATATTTTCTAATACATCTACATAACGTACATATCAGAGATGGGAAAACTTGATTTTTGGGAGCGAGTATAATTCTCATAGTTTCTGTAAACAAATATGAGAATCTCTTTGGACCCTCTCAATGATTTTACACAATTTATACTCCTAAAAACTTCAAGTTACTCCCACTCTGTTCACTACATGTCTTTCTTTTTGTACTAGTTTATAAATATGTTATTTTCTCGGAAAAATAACTTTAATTGGTTCACAGCCTTGGCCATGGGGTGATGGAAAGCATTCACTATTTTTCAACCCAGAAAGGAATGCTATTCGTGGCATAGGTTATGAAGCACCATGGGGACACGGCCACCATAAATAAATTAGTAATTCATTAAAATATTAACATTATTATTCATCGATATGATAGTGTATATTATAACAAATTCATGTATAAAAATAATAAATATTATACTATGAATTTTTGAAAAATCTATTAGATGCACTGAATGAGTTTATGGTTTTTTTTTATATTATTAAAAATTACAATTTAGTTTCTGTAAAAATTAAGTAGAAAAACTGATTTTTTTTAACCAAATAAAGTCAACTATTTATTCTTTGGACACCTTAGATATAAAAAGTTTACTTTTTTTAATTTAGTATTAATTTAGCTTTTAGGGAAGTATCTAACATACTTGTATTCTACTAATATTATTAATTATATCAATTAAGTAATATTTAATAATAATACATATATTAATATATATATATATTTTAGTATATGAATACTCGAATTGTTGAGACTAATTCATTAACTACTATTAAATATTGCTTGCTTTTGTAGGTTGTTGAAATTGTTTATGTTATCACATAATATTCCTCTTCATCGATTTCCAGTTTTACATCAATAGTTTCAGGTACATCGTTAGCTTGTGATTTATTGCTTTGTTCTCCAGCGTCTTTCAAATTGTTGAAGTCATCACTTGTTATTGACGTAACGTTTTCAATTATCAAATTGTTAGAAAAAGCTGAATTTTCACCCGACATTGCACAGTCGATTTCTTCTCCTACACATTGCTTTGTATAGATATACGTATCTGTTTTAATGTGTTCTTCGTCTATTAGTATGTCATCTTCAGTTTGATCCATTTTAACAGTTTCTCTATCAGATGAAATAATAGATACTTTATCAAGATCATTTTGATCGTCATCATTCTCATTATCATCAAGTGTAATGAAATCATTGTTTATCAAAGATCCTATTTTTGTATGAAAATTATCTAACTTATTACGAACTTTATCATATAATTTTTCAGCCTTTACAGAGATTTCTTGATTAGTAGATACATTTTTACTCGTGTTTGACTTCTTTTCTTTTATAGATTTTTGTGAGTCTTTAATATATTCGGTGTCATCCAAAAATCCTAAATCAAAGTTTATATCATGCAAATCTTCAACATGAGTTGATCGATTATCCCTTTTTGTAAATTTACTTTCTTTTTTTACTTCGACAAGTATAAGATCATTTTGATTTTCATTTTGTACTAGAACTTGTTGAGAACCAATTGAATTGTCATTTCCATCTAAATCTTGTTTTTTTTCTATTTTTTCCACTTTATCATTGTTTATTTCATTATTTATTACTGAAGTGTGAGTGGAAGAATCTTGTGTACTTTCTTTTGAACAGACTTTTGTATTTTCTGTAACTTTTGGAATGTTTTGTGCTAAAATTGTTTCTGCTTTTTGAGCTTGTTTCTTACTAGAGTTTCCCTTTTTAACATTTTTACGATTCATTGGAAGTGATGTAAGAGATTCTAAAGCGTGTGAAACCATTATTGAATTATTTGTTCTATCAGGTTCATTACTAGGAGTGACTACATTGCTTATTTTTTTTATTAAAATTCTATTATGATTATCTTGTCGTAATTCATTAGATTGTATTGAAGTTGGTGGATTGGCCGAAGACTGCTGTAATTGAACCTGAATAGATTCACTACGGGTTGTTTGTGGCAATAAATCAGACCGCCATACCAAAAATGTGGAATTAGTAGACGACAGTTGAGCTGGGGCCTGACTAACTGTATAAAAATTGGCTTGTGTAATCCACTAGGCTGTACAGAATAAGGTGGATTAATAAAGACCTGTTGTATTTGAAAACGATTGGTTGTACTACAATGATTAGCTGTTTGTGAACCACCAGACTGTACTGAAGTTTGTGGATTGATTGAAGACGTTTGTGCTTGAGTCTGAATAACTTCATTAAAATTGATCGGTCGTGATACATCAGAAGGTGCTGAAGTTGGCGCATTAAAGGTAGCTTGTACTGGAATCCGATTAGCTGTACTATGGTTGATTTGCTGCATGACACCAGATGGTACCGAAGTTTGTGAGTTGATTGAAGACGGTTGTGCTTGAGCCTGAATAACTTCATTAAAATTGATCGGTCGTGATACATCAGACGGTACTGGAGTTGGCGGATTAATGGTGGCTTGTACTTGAATCTGATTCGCTGTACTATGGTTGATTTGCTGCATTACACCAGATTGTACCGAAGTTTGTGGGTTGATTGAAGAGAGTTGTGCTTGAGCCTGAATAACTTCACTCCCGTTGGCTTGTTGTACTATACTAGACTGTACTGAAGTTGATGGATTTGTAGAATTTAGTTGCACTCGGGCCTGATTACCTGTACTATAATCAACTTGCTGCGATATACCCGACTGTAACGAAGTTGGTATATTAGTGGAGATTCGTTGTACTTGGACTTGATTAGCAGCTGTACTGAACTTGACTTTCTGCGATACACCTGATTGTGCAGCAGTTGGTGGGTTGGTAGAAGGCTGCCGGGCTTGAGTTTGACTGTTTTGGACATGGTCAATTTTTTTCAATAAATCAGAGGGTGACGCAATTAATGGGTTAATAAAGGGCTGTTGTATTTGAGACCGATTTGTTGTACTACCATGATTAGCTGTTTGTGAACCACCAGATTGTCTTGAAATTTGTGGATTGATTGAAGACGTTTGTGCTTGAGCCTGAATAACTTCATTAAAATTGATCGGTTGTGATACATCAGACGGTACTGAAATTGGCACATTAAAGGTGGCTTGTACTTTAATCCGATTAGCTGTACTATGGTTGATTTTCTGCATTACACCAGATGGTATCGAAGTTTGTGGGTTGATTGAAGACAGTTGTGCTTGGGATTGAATAACTTCATTAAAATTGATCGGTCGTGATACATCAGACGGTACTGGAGTTGGCGGATTAATGGTGGCTTGTACTTGAATCCGATTAGTTGTACTATAGTTGACTTGGTCCATTACACCAGATTGTACCAAAATTTGTGGATTGATTGAAAACTGTTGTGCTACAACCTGATTAGCTGTGTTGTGGTTGGCTTGTCGCAAAACATTAGTTTGTACTGGAGTTGGCGGATGAATAGTGGTTTGTATTTGACCCTGATTAGTTGTGTTGTGGTTAGCTGGTCGCAAAACATTAGTTTGTACTGCAGGTGGTGGATTAATAGTGGTTTGTACTTGATCCTGATAAGTTGTGTTGTGGTTGGCTGGTCGTAAAACATTAGTTTGTACTGCAGTTGGTAAATTAATTGAAGACTGTTGCATTTGAGCCCGAATAGTTTTACTAGACCGTTTATCTCGAACAATTCCTAAAACCTTTTTTTGAGATCGTTTGACCTTCGTAGATGTGGGAACATTTTTTAGTTGCTGAGCTAAAACTTCAGACTGATTGTAATTCTGTTGATTAGGGTTGATTGTAGAAGATAGCGATGTAGCTACCGAAATTTTGTGTTGCTTAGATATTATAGCTTCAGGTTGGTTGTTATACCGTTGATTATTGTTAGTTAGAGAAAATGATATCATCGGTGGAACCAAATTTGATTGCTGAGGAATTGAAGTATTTGTCTGATTTTGGTATTGTTGATTATTGTTGGAAGATAATTGTGCCGTTGGAGCAATATTTTTTTGTTGTGATAATGGAATATTCGGTCCATTATTGTACTGCTGCCTGTTATTGACATTGGAATTCAATCCTGATATTGGAACCATATTCGGCTTTTGAGAATTCAGCGTGTTGATTTGATTACAGCTAGGGTGACATAATCTTGATGCTGAAGAAATGTAAGATTGTTGAGACATTGAAGCACTGACTCCATTATTGTATTGTTGGCTATTATTACCATTAGGATATAATGCTAGTGTTTGGGCTTTATTTTGCTGCTGATACATAGAAGTTGATTGGCTATAAATTTGTGGATTATAAATCGCTTGATTATGAAATTGTTGATTGTTGGTGATATTAGTTGGAGCCACTGGTGTTGAGACAGTATATGGTTGTTGATATGGTGAAGTATTCATTTGACTATTGTATTGTTGATTGTTGTTAGTTTTAAAAGCTGATACTGGTGGTGAGGCAATATTTGGCTGAGGAACAGTTAAATTTTTTGAATGATAATTGCATTTTCGATTATTGTTGGCATTAGAAGAAAGTACTGGGTTTGAAACAATATTTGATTGCCCAGACATGGAAGATCTAGATTGATCATAAAGTTGTTGATTGTAGAGTTGTTGATTATAAAGTTGTTGATTATAGAGTTGTTGATTGTACAATTGTTGATTGTAATATTGTTGATTATATGTGTTGGAAAGTTCTACTGGTGTTGTCATCACGTTTGATTGTTGTGGCGTTAAATTATCAGCTTGATTATTGAATTGTTGATTTATTGAACTTTTAGGTAGATTATAAAGTTGTTCATCGTTATTGACTTTAGGAGATGGTACTGGTGATGGATAAATATTTCGTTGTTGGAACTGATTGTAATGAATGTCTGAAGATAATACAGGCGCTTGTGTTAGAATATTGTTAGATGGTTGATTTACTGAAGCTTGAAACTGATTGGGGTTTTGATTGTTTCCATAGGAGGTCAATAATTCTAATAGCATTGCATTTCGAAGACTATTTTGTTGATTTTGATCCATGCTTTTAGATGTTGTGAAGGCTGACATTGCTTCAGTTGTGTTTGATTGTTGTAATGCAGATCTTTCCGGTTGTGAATGACTTTGTAGATTGTAATTTATCGTTGGGGATGAAAAAGAATTTGTCACTAGTTCTCCAGGATAATTAGGAAACGCACATCCAGAAACAGTGGACCTGTTACCTATAAATTTTTTTGTTAGTGAATACTTTAATTAAAATACATCAATACAATTTTTACCTTGAGATTCCATAGTATTGGAAGGTGAAGAAGATTGAATCGTTCCTACTGCTGTATTTGGATTATTTAAATCTCCAGATGTTGTTTTTACAGTTTTTCCTTTTTGCGGATCGATTGATGATAATTTAGTCAGTGTATCATTTCCACAACAATAAATTTGCACAGTAGTTCCTAAATCATGTAAATTAATTTGTTTAGAATTATCTTCTAATGATTGACTATATGACATTAATTTAGTGAATAATGATTCCCAATCACACTTCAGTAATTTTCGTAAATTCATCATGTATTGAAAAATTTTTTTCACATATATATATAATGGATGCGCCGAAAAATTGAAAGGCTTATAATTTGGATCTCGAATTATTGATTTAAATTCTTTGAAGAATTTTCGTATTTTAAGTATACTTTCAACTATTTCATACATCAATTGACGACAATCCTTACTCTCAAGAATTTCTTGTTCCCGAAGAATATTTGATTTATTTTCTTGGAAGTCTGGTTTTTTACCTGACGAGTCATCGTGTTGCAAACAGTGTTCATTCGGAAATAAACTACTGCATGGTGGTGGTTTCTGGATGATTAATGTTGATGATAAGGATGTTGAAGGATCTTGATGTGGAGGTAGTTGGCTTGTTGGAGTTGGTAACGTCTCAGGCGAAGGACTTCGATATGGAGGTAACTGTTGAGTTGTTGGTGTTGCAGTTGAGAGAGTAGGAGTTGATATTTGTGATGCTAATGTTGTTAACGAGCATGGTTTATTACTCATTGCAAAATGTGAACCCGATTGTGATCCGCTTGTTATTAATGATGTCGTTGGTAATGCTGCTGTTGGATGTATCGTTGAGAAATTGTGTGAATTAGTTGAAGATGTTACTGTCACTGTTGATGTAGACGGTGTAGAAGTTGTTATTTTAGAATTTTCAACTTGATGAACATCAACAAGAACATTAAGCATAAATACTGGATTCTGCACCTCAACTTTTTCTGGATTTTGATTTTTATCGTCGAATTCACAAGCTTTCACTGATTCTGCTACATTTGAATTTTTTTCTGAATTTTTATTCAAAGGTTCGCTAGGATCTTTTTGTATTGGTGGTGGTGTATTAGGTTTACACTGACATCCACTTTCATCATTTTGAAATAGCTTTGATAGCAATTGATCAATATTAAGTGCAGGATTTTCTTGTGTTCGTTTTTCGAGATATTTTCTGACAAAGTCTACAGCACACTCAAGTTGATTTGATTTAATATTAGAATTTTTATCAGAGGAACAATTTTGACTAGATTTTGATGGCTCTTGGTTATTTAGAAAATCATTAGTATCGAAATTTTTCTTATCAATTATAGATTTATTATCTTTGGATTCAGCTAAGTTATTTTCAGGTCCCACATTATTATCACTCGAACTTTTAATGTTAGTTTTATTTTCAATTAAATTAGTTTCAATAGATTCAGCTGTAACATTTGAATTATCAACAAATTTTTTATTTGCTATTGAATTAATATCATCACCGTTTTCATCGCTTGATGAATAGTTAGATAATAATTTATTAACTTCTTCACAAATACTAGTTGAATCATCATGTATTGTTTTATTTTTGTCACTTGTAACTTCTGTACTTAAGATTTCTTGACTATTTTCTAAGAAAACATCGTCATGTACATCACTGTTATTTTTAGGATCAATGCAATCTTTTGCATAATTATCGCATGTCAAATCATCATCTGTTTTACAACCATCACTATCATTTATGAATGGCAATGACAATAGTTTATTCTTATTTGTTTCATTGTTTGGCATCTCGTTTAGTTTTTTTTGTATTTTCATATGTGTTCTCTCCAATGATTCAACATGTTCCTTATCGAAATTAAACTTGCTACTAGAGTGTTCAGAATGCCTAGAATGTTTAGAACTTTTGGAACGTTTTTTAGGTTCTGTATTATCTAATGCTTCTTGTGTTGGAGTTACTCTGCCAATTCCAGAGTCAATTGAGCTTCGAATATTTTTTTGTTTTTGACTTTCAAGTCGCTTACTTTTTTCCAACTCTTTTACATTATCAAATTGTTGCTGTTTCTTGATTTCTTTAGTTGGAGTTTTACTTTTATCGCTACTTTCAGTATATGATCTATCTCTTCTTGAGCTAGAATCATCGCTCGATATTTTTTTTCGGTCTATATTTTTCTTTTGCGTTGAATTCTTTTCACTCCTTTGCTTCTTATCTGTATATTGAGATGAGATATGACGTGCTTTTTTAAAATCACGTTCAATTGAAGATTGCGGTGACGATCTACTTGTATAGTTTTCACTATTTTTTGGTAAATGCTTTATTGATGAGGAATCCTGAGTATCTTCTTCGTCACTAATTTGAACATTATTCATGGATCTTTGATATTGTGAGAATTGTTTTTTGATTTTAAGTGACGTAGCACCATATGCGCATTCATTTTTACGTTTTTCAGCCCTTCTTTGTGCTTTCAATTCTTTTCTTCTAAAAAATCCTTGCGTTCTTTGTAGCGTTTCTTCTCTTGAAAAGGTTCCATTTTTTCCTGTATTGCTTGATGAATTAGGAATGCGTGATATTCTGTGATGTTTCGATGAACCAACTCTAGTAGTTTCCATATCACTTGAATCTTCGGAATTTGATGTTTGTACATAAATATTATCTGAAGCACAGTCGCTTTCAGTAACTATATTCTTCTTCTTTAGTATGTCAGATTTCTCATAAAGATGCAATTTCATAGAAGTCTTTTCTTTTCGCCTAAAAGGGCTGATTGAATCACTGAAGGATACATAGTCATCGTCTGCTTCGTCATCAGAAGAATTTTGTGATGATAATTCATTATTTTTGGTTTTAATTCTTTTATATTTAGAGTAACTGCATTTCAGCTTAATAGTAGCTTTATTTGAAGGCACTGATTTTTTAACTGGAGATCCTACAGCATCTGCAATCAATTCTGGATAGGAGTTTACATTTCCTAAATCATTATTAACATTTTCACTGTCGTTGTTATTATTTCCATCATTGTTGCTATGAGTTCTTGTAGATTCACCGCTTTTAGTGTTACTGCTTCGTCTGAAAAATACAATGTTATTGATTTTAATCATTATCTTGTTTTGTTTTAAAAAGAGGGTTTATTAAAAATTAATATAATTAAATTAGATAATTTTTAATGATATTATAAAAAACTTTATATTCTAAGTTCCCTAATATTTATATTTTAATTAAGCTATTAACTTCTTTAATTAACAAGTCATTCCGAACCGATCTCACCACATTAAAAAAACTTCAAAGCATGTTCATAACAAAATATAAAAATTTTTGTCGTAATAAAATACCGTATTTAAGGAAAAAATTAAAAAATGTGGTAAATATAACAATTGACAATTTATATCTGAGAAGATTTATTGCAGTCTAATGTATAAGTGGGGCCCATTGATATTTTGATTTTATAGATAAAATAAATCTTTCTATAAAGATTTTTCCAAAATTCAAAGCATCAAACTACCTATTGTGTACAGCATGTTTTGGTTTATCAATCTTCAAAAAACCATAATTCATATTTTTGTGTTCAGACTGTATTGTAGTAGTTGAAGCATTGAACATCTGCAAATTCTGCCATGTTTTTATAGACATTTGGCACAGTCGCCCAGTTGAAGGATCTACTGTTGTGATAGATTTACTATTATGCTGTTGCAATTGGTACAAGGGTTGATAGGGCTGATCTTCGTCAGAAGATTCGTCTTGAATTTCATCTATCGCAGGATATTTATCTGTTTTTTCCAACAATTCTCTCATGCATTCTTTCATACATTGACGCATTTTACGTGGATCACATGAATGAGGCATTTCTGATGAAGACAGAGGAGTTTTCGAAGGTATAAATATTTGTTTTAATCGTTGTTGATAGTGTTTCATCGTATCAAGTTGTATCGATTTCAATCCATAAGATTCGTCACTTTTTCTTTTCAAACTTGATTCACACTTTGAATGTTTACTGTCATTAGAAATTATTGGTTTTTCTACTATACTAGGATAACCTTTTGATATATTGGTATAATATAATGGGTTTAATGTATTATCATTTCCAGCCATTATTGGGTTACAAATATAAGTTTGCCACTCAATTGTATTCTAAATTAATTCAAAATTCAATTATACCAATCTCGTATTATTTCATTATTATTAAAAGATGCGTAATAACTGGATAATTAAAAACAATACACCAATATGTTAATTACTAAAACACTTTTCATATATCATTGACTGATAATAGTTAATTCATCGATATATTTTATCGATGAAGAATAAAATATTTTTTTCTAACAAATTCACAAAATAACAAAAATTTAAAAATTCACCAAAACTATGCGTTATAGAATTTATGTTTACAATTTCTTCATGTACACACGCCGACCTATTAGAAAGACGGGTTTTTGACAACTAATCAGCAACTTCTAGGAACACATAAGGAAAGCATCTAAGCTGTAGGTTCTCACACAAAGAGGGGATGCTAACCAATCCCACTGCTTATACCTTGAATATCTATAACTACTCGTGAAAAGTGAATAGGCACAACTGTTGCCAAGATAGAACCGTGGAAAAACGTTAGATCTGTTAAGAAAAGGTTTTGTTTCTTGTATTAGATTTTCCTTTTTTATTTATTATTAAATTTTAGTCAAAACCTAAGTCAAAAACACAGATGAATGCAATGACATATCTCTGAGAGGTTATATTTATTATGTCACTTGAAAAATCAAGGTTCTTTTCAGATAGCGTCTGGCATATGATGTATTACCTAAAGTCTATATGGTAGGCAAGACATTAGAAATACAGTCAAAGCCCGATGTAGTCAACCCAAAAAATCTTGTCACTTTCAATAGGGAAGTTGACTGTAATGAAAGCATTTAGTTGACTAGAATGAAATGTTGCTTACAACGGGGTTGACTACATCGGGCTTTGACTGTAGTACGTTTGCTATACAGCATATACCTGGTGGATACCAGACAGATTCTATCACACGGTCAGAAAGTAACCAAGGTAACATACACCCGTGTTGTTGAACTCGATCCCGAAAAACTCTACTACACCGAAAGTTACAAACCTGTTTGACGACTTCATAAATTTTGTTTTAAGGGGATGAATTTTATGAAACTAACCTCTTAAAATAATTGTAAAAGAAACGCCCATCTAGTTTTTCAACATAAACCACGGGGTTTATTTTCAACTGATCCATACATCGACGAGTCCTTCGTTTCGAAATTTTCTGTCGTAATTGTTTTTCTGCCTGAAACATTAAAAAATCAAATAATTTTATGGTATATATTGATCGTTGATGATTTGATTTGTCAGAAATAATTCGAAGCTTATAAAGATTGAATACAAATAATAACTAAACATGAAATTTAGAGATTAAAAAGATATTTTTTAGAAAATATAATAATAAAAAAAGTAACGCACTCTTCGTAACATTTTTTCATAGACGATTTTCTTCTGTAAATGGTTGACATTTCGTTGCCAGTATCCAAGACCAAGGTTAAATTGACAGGTGGATTGTAACATGTTTATCTATATTGCGTATTGATGAAATAATATCAATTTTTGCCGATGTATACTTTTCGCAACCTCTGAAATTGTCCGGTAATGCATGCTATAGCGTTCATTTTATAACTAGTTTATCGCACTGTATGAACACCGCACTGAAGACTTTGAAGTCGAAATACTTAGCTATATAGCACAAAGAAAAAATATTCATCAGCAAAAGTTCTCAAGTAATGTATTTTGATATGGAATATCGTATAACTTTCTTAGTAATAAATGAATGATTATATTTATAAACGTATACATTATACTTGTATACACATACATAAAAAGTCTCAAGTAAGAAGAAATAACAGTGAAAAAATGTAAGTAAAAAAATACTGAAATAAAATAAGTCTAAACTGACGTTATTTGAGCTTGATACTAACTAAGTACATGAACTCCACAGAAAAGTAATGCTTTTGTATTACCTATGCATTCATATGTGCCCCGTTGGCTTTTTTTAATTTTCGCCGACCATGCGTTCATTACATACCATTTATGCATTCCAGTAATTTTACAATGGAACTAAAATTTAAAGGAAGTCGTGAAACACTTACTGTAAGCTTACTCATGATAGATTTATTGTAAGGACTTGCTGTACATTTGTGTGTAGCGTATATGATAAAGTATATTAGTGTTTAAAATGTTATTGTAAATGCAAAACAGAGGGTATCATGAAATTACATAGTTCATTTAACAGTAAAAATAGATAATCTGTACTTTTGAAGAAATTATATTGTAATTAAAGTTTTAAATATTTACTCAGTAATTATGATTGACTCTTCTGTACATGTTAAATAGAAGGAATGAATCATTTCTGATGAATGATTTTGACTTAGTATACAAGATGGAATGAAACCATGACGTAATTTCATATCTTTGTCAGTACAAGTTAATCCATATTATATATAGATCATTAGTATATAGTATTTCCCTATAGATCATGATGCAGCTACTATCTTGATTAATAATCAAAAAATGTCCTTGCTAGGTAGTAAATAACATTTAAACACAACACCCCTCGTCGTTCCAATTGTATAGGGATATTTTATAGATCTATGTGTATATTTACAGACATTCTTGAATTTTTTTTAAATTAAATTTAAAAAATATATTCTCAACAATTCGTAAAAAAAAATCTTTTCACATTTTTTTAACATTGGAAACGTAGTATTATATGTACAATCCTTTAAAATTTATGGCACTGGAAATTTTTTTAGTAATCCTTTACAGTCAATTAAAAACCTTTTACTTAAAGTTTTAAAGTCTTAAACCAAAAAAAAACTTTGTAGCTGTTTAAATATTCTGATCCTTATTATTCTGTTGAGAATGATCTTTTTTTACAGTACAAATGTATATACTTGACAAATAAAAAAAAACCATTACATCATTTGGGAAATTTTTATGAAAAAAAAAGCTCTAGATGTATGAGAAAAATGATTGTGAGATGCATGTGAGTTGCAGATGTTTGTTACGTATGTCTGTTAGTTGAAACTGTGAGTTGCAGATGGTTGTTAAGTATGACTGTTAGTTCACACTTCATTGGGTATGTTAATTTATTCTTTTTCACTTAATTTTCTTACACATATTCATTATGATCATATATATGTGTGTGATAATATTGAGATGATTTTAATAGATTTTTTAATTTTCATAAGATAAAAGTACAAGGAAAAAAGTATAAGATTATCAGGAGATAATTGATTGTTGATAAATATTTACAAGTATAGATCTTTAAAATTATTTTTATAATTTGTTTTATATACAAGGTGTGAATTGTAGTGAGTTGGGAATGACTACTAAGAAGAGGCAACTCGTATTACGATTTTTATTCTCAATGAAGAATCTTATCGCCGTGGTGAGATAACTAATTTTTTATGACACATCTTAAATAAATTCATTCATATGAACAGAATGACTCAAAAATTCAACTTTATCAATGTTTATCATTTTAAAAATCTTATATTTCTTAGATAAATATATTTCAAAAGTAAAAATAAATATCAGTTTTTTATTATTATTGCATCATCATAATAATTTTATCTGCATCATTATTTGATTGATATAATTATGAATTATTGATCGAATACAAACATCAAAAAGCCGAATATAATAATTTCCTTAATGACAAAAATAGTTGTTTTAAGGGGATTGATACTAGATACTACCAAGAAAATAATAATATTTTTAGAATTGATCTATAATTTAAAATAAACTTTCCCTGATAAAATTCCCCAACTGTACTTGTGATAATTTATTACTATTTCGACTTTATGTTTCAATAGATTAAGTCACTCAACACACAATTAATTTGAAAATGATTTTAAATAATTATAATCATATTTATATTCTCACCAATAAATAATTTTTATGGATCCTTGCTAAAACATTTATTCTGATATCGAAAATCACAAATGTTATTTAATATTTGAATTTAAATTTGCACCATATTCTTTAACACAATAAACAGATAATAAAATTGAACTGAGTGATAGGTGCCAAACCAAAATAATAAAACATCATTTCACGAGTATCACTTGACACATTGCTTCTATACTGAATGCTGTAATAAAACTAACTTTGTTACCTACATAATAATGTTTTTAGTATAGTACCTACTGCTCTATACCCTCCCTGAATTTTGGAATAAACTTTATTATTACTACTCAGGGATAAGCGCACCCGCCCTTCTTTCACAATTTTACGACTTCTCTGAAAGTAATAAAATTTCTAAATTTAATCTTAATATCCATCTTCAACTCTTAGTTAAATGAAATTTTTTTCTATTGATCCGTGCATTTAAAAGTCATAAACAATTTTATTATTTTTGAACTATGAGAAATAGAGAAAAATTTTTTTAATGAAATTTATTCCTCGTTCTAAAAAGCACAACTTTTATATAAACTATTTTTATTCTAACTTAATTATTTTAGAAGTTATGGATAAAAAAAAGAATTCTCTATAAAATATGGGGCCTACGCCGTTGATAGACGTTTTCTTTTGTGGGCTGGGTTCATTTTTTTCGACCGCCGTACCTACGCAGGTGTCATGTCCTTTTTTCTTTCACGTTTTAAATACCCAATTATTGCCGTGCTTATGGGCCTATGTATTTATAAATTTATAAATACATAGGCCCACATATATATTTGCTTTGTCATTAAAAAATTATATTAGTTAATTAAATGGATATTAATAATTTATTTTTATTTGTTTATAATGTTTATACATGTTACATCCTAAAAACTCTTTTCAAAACATATTGCTATGGTTCAATATACAATATTAATAAAAAATTAGCAATAAAATATTTATTCAGATATAAATATTTTCTATTTTTATGTTATCAAATGTTATATTCAAATTTTATATTAATTAATAATAAACGAGATTAAATAAAATACTTTCTTTGTATGTCAAAAATAACAATCAACATCGATGTGATACTTTCAAATGATTATTGTCAATGTTATTGAAATTACAAATTATTGTTGTGGAATTATGAACTTTGTCCTTTAAATTTTTTGAAGGGTGTGATGAATAAGTGGGGAGACCAAGTGTACCTGAAAGAAAGGTGATAGTCCCTGTAGAATACCTTGTGGATCATTACTTCTTTAAAGAGGGTATCCACATTTAAATTACCTGGTCCTTAATTCTCTCTGTTTGTCATACCAAACACTTTTGATGACACATTATTATTCCATACTCAATTTTTTTATTGAACATATGATTAAAAAATAACAGCATATCATGATATTGTATTGTTTTATATGATATTGTAACTAATCTAATAATTACCCTAGTAGTGAAGATCTGATTGTGATCTTACATTAGGAAACTAAAATATAGCAACATATGTAAGTCTGACGGTAGTTTGTTTCCTGATGACTACAAGGGTAATTTATCTATTCGGATCATTGGAGGGCTTACTGTTTAATTATATTAAAACGTATTCTGGGAGTATATATCAAAATATAAAAATGCATATGTATAGAATAGAAATGTGTAAGTTCCGTGTAAGTTTATCTAGTTACACAGTTAATATTTACTATAGATGTTAGAAAAGTTACCAAGTATGTTCAGTTATGGCACTCCATATAAGGCGAAACAATGAAACAGGTCAAAATAAGAAAAGAAAATATCTGATAAGGAAGAAAAATGAGATTAATTTATCAAGGCTTTGCCACGTGAACATAAAAAATTCTTGGAAAAACATTAGTAATACACATAAAAAGGACTATATTAAATATTTAATAATTATTTGTTCGTCAAAATTCGTCAGAATGTTATATAAAGAATTCTCACGAACATTTCATCTACACAGAAGATATCATTTGTGGGTAATCGATGCATCGGAATATCTTAGAGAGCTTAGAGATCAAAAAGATACATCTATAATTCAAGATTTTCCGGTAAAGATTTTTACCTGTTAAGGCTACACCTTCGGTTTTCAAACAGTCCAATCGCTGAGATGTTTAAAGGTCCTTTGAAGTAACTTTTTTTCAAATTTTTTTTCTACCTAGAAATGTAGGATTTTAGAATAAATAAAAAACTCCATTGTAAAAAAATGACTTCGGTTAAGAGCGGTGAAATATATTGAAACGTTTATAATATTGGAAATAAGATGGTTTGCGTTCGGGTTTTGTTGTTTGAACAAATGTTTTAGTGGTACGCGTTGCTCTTTTGAAGCAGCTACTTCACTAATCAACAAACAAGACACCAACTACTGTCTGGCTCCAAGATTCGTGTGTCGCTCAATATTATTTAAACAAGGAAAACTGGAAAAATTAAAGTATCGGCTTTTTATCGTTCGTAACAATATGATGGTGCTTGCCCTCAAGCTATAAATAATTAGGATTACCGACCAAAGCGGAGAGAGCTGGTACTACAGAAGATCACATTTCAAACCCTACACTCAGGGTTACTAAGTCAAAAAATGATATGTAGAACTAAATGCAACAATTTTGTCTCGAGCCGAAGAAAAGAAATAACACTTCATGGATAAAAGTGCTATGGGGGAAAGGAGGGTAAAGTGAAACGCAGGGGCTGTTACTTCTCGGTAACAGAACAGTTTTTTTTTAGAATCAAGACACAATTATCTTCTACTCTTCTAGACTTGTCTTTCTAATCATCTATATGTGTGTGGAGATCTCGCGGAGTTTATTTAAGATATAAAATTAAAGGAAAAATATTTAGTATTGACAAACTAAAATAGTGCAACAAATGCTGAATACTCTTTTTATCATAAATAATCTTTATTATTCTTTACTCACATTACTTAGGTAGAAAAATTGTATTGCAAGTGTCAAAAAGATATGTAGTAAAAGGTGCTGGTTAGATGATTTTCAGACGTCTTTGTTCACTGATTGCAGCCGTCTCTGCCTAGCACCTCGATCTCAGTGGTGATTTTTAGACGCTTGTTCACATTCTCCACACGTAAATTAAAGCCTCAACAATTTCTTTCTATTTTCTTCCTTTAGACATATTTGTCGTTAACTTAAAAATTATTTTATTTCATTTAAATTGAAAAATAATTATTTTTATTTAAGAATAAATGCTAAAATAGAATTGTTTTTGAGACTTTGAGAATTTTTTCATATCAAAAACTTGGAGAAATTCTTCTTCAAAAATTACGGCAGAGTACAGGTAAAATTTTTACCAAGCCCGGCCAAAACTTCAGAAGAGACTGAAGCTTCTTGTATAGAACGAAATTGGCTTATTGATTATGTCAAAAAAATTAAATCATCTATAAAAAAAAAAAATCATCAATAATAAATTCAGAAATCCACTTCGGAATCCACTTTTATATTAGGTACTAAAGGTTGAGGTACTACAGATTACGTGCGGGTCTCTAGTTTCTACTCTCTAACGCTAGATCTTGGTATTGAGCATAGATCCGGTAGTAATCTATCTCACACAAGTTATTAGGCATAAATTTCTGTACAATCTCCAACGTCCCTCTTACGGCCTAAATTTAATCATCAATAATTGACAGAAAGCTCGATGAGGTCATTTTATGGCCTTTCTGCTAACCTAATACCTTAGGCTATTAAATTTCTTTTTTGGACGCTAGATCATCTCCACTTAGATTTTTCTTCCGTGATTAGCTGCTCTTACGCGTGCTTTCTCTCTCTCTCGTTAACTACTTACGCCTAGGATACACCTTGATCCTTGATATGAAAGGTCCGCGTTAGATGGCTTTAAGGGAAGACTGACAAAGAAGAGGCTGAAAATCGAGTTGAAATGTGCGAAAAACGGAATTAGGGGCGTGGCCTAATCTGTATCTCGATAAATACTCAATGAATAGATCTCATTTTGGATTTAAATGAAAGCTAACAGTCATTTTTAATTGTGTATTGAAAATTATCCCGTAATGTTGAATAGTTATCGAGATATTTGCAATTAAACATTGCGTCGTGATGTCACGCGCGAACTTTTTAGTATAGAGTGTAATGTATAACCTCCGACATACAGAAGGAAAAGAAATTTAAATTCAGCGCCGTATTTACGGATTCTCATTGGTTAAAAATGTTTTTGGTGGGAGATGGGGAAGTTGACTGTAATGAAAGCATTTAGTTGACTAGAATGAAATGCTGCTTACAACGGGGTTGACTACATCGGGCTTTGATTGTAATTTGACGAGGGGCAACAGATGGATAAGGGGCAGAATGTGCAGGTGGTGTGGCGCCGAGTATCTACCGCTACTCTAGATCCTAGTACTCTGCTTTGTTTTTCTATTTTATTTATTTATTTTTATAAAAAAAAGTTAACAAGAGAAATTTCGCATATTATGGTCCATAAAAGGGACAAAGTGAATCGCTTGTTGAATTCTCTGAAACAAAAATGAATCTTATTTAGTTAATTTTTTGTTTATTTTATTTCATAGCCTTTTAAATATTAAACTTATGGTTATAAACTCTGCACTTAGTTATAAACATATTTTTAATATAAAGAAAAGAACCAAGGCCCAACCCTGTTTTATGACTTCAGACACTTGCGTCATACAAAGGGCTCTTTTTTTATTAAGTTTTTTGGTACTCTATCTTCAAAGTATTGCACGTGTTTTTTCTTTATTATAACCATCTGTAATGTTTAAACAAATAGAGAAGAGGCTAAGACCTCTTTGCCTAAATAATATGGCTGCACCTCAATTGCGGACGAGGCCCAAAAATAGTGTAATAAAATGTCTCAGTTGCGGACAGGGTCTTGACCATAGTAGTCTCAATTGCGGACGGGGTCAATTCGAAAATAGTCAGGTACCAAAACAGAGTGAGGAATTAGCCTTGCCTACAAAATTGTAGAAATTGGCAAGTAATCTTCGAACCAATAAGCATTACTTATTTTACCTACTTCTCCCTACTTTTAGATTTTTGTACATAGTAGGCGGAGATGACATTTAAGACAATGATCGCAACCTGGATGGACCCTGTCTGCAACTGAGACGGTTTATTGCTTTTCGTCCGCAACTGAGAAACAGCGAATAAAATATTTTAGTTTAAGGTCTTTAGTCAGTTCTGTACGACTATCTGTAATGTAAGGACGTTTTCTCTAAATGCACTCCGTGATAATAATAAAGAACTAAGTTATAAATTTTTAAATAGAAATTCAACTTGTACTTGATTATTTCACAAATACCCATCCTAACTTCCAATATTGCTCAAAAAAATTAACTGACACATTACAATTAGTTGTAACGTCCGTCTATTTTTTATTAATTTTGAGAAGTAATTAACAATTATATTCCCACATTAAATTATTTTAATAATTATTCTCTCATTATTTAAATATTTCTTGTGTTTAATTATTTTGTAATATTCTTTAAATTGAAAAAATTTCTCTCAACATACTAACTATATCCTTAACGTTAAATTCGTAATATTACCAATAATTTATGATCATGGTCATTTTAATTTAATGAAGTATCCTACAAAAATTATGAAAGAAGCAATAAAACAATTAATGTTACTTTGAGAAGTTTTACCAACAAGTAATAAATCATTTGTATCTCATATATGCAATAGAACTTAAATATTTGTAACAATGAAAATAAATTTATAATCAATACCTACTGTAATACCTTTTTGAACAAGCACACATGTTGAAAGTGACCATCATATGGCACCACCTTCCATCATGAAGGAGCTAAGCCAACCAGGCTTCTGTATTTTATAGGAAATTCAATATTGAGGATGAGATTAAATAGAACTCAAATTAACCAATCGTAGAATAGGAACAGAAAACTAGTTTATCATAAATCGTATAAGTAAAATTTAACTTTAATGAATTACTTCATGATGATAAAATTGTATGTGATAGTACCATTCGATGGAACTTCTTTGAAATCTTCATTATTGATCATTTTGTCGATAAAGTTGCTTTTCATTGATAAAAACAAATTTTCAGCTGATAAAGTAGGCCTCTTTGACAGAGCAATAGTATTCAAATAATTATAATTTTTTATTTTCATAAATTGTCACAGTAGTAATTGTCAATTAATGACAAAAAGTTCTATTACTTATTTCTATTCAATGCTACGATTATTGTCAAAATTTAAGATAAATATGATCATCATAAATGATTCCAGTTATAATCGGTATTTATTAGTCGTATTTTTAATATTTAAAAAATATGTTTAAGTGAATTATATAATATACGGTTGATTTATTATAAATGACTGCGTAAATATCTTTGGATAAAATTTAATATCAACAGTTTTATTAAAAATAAACAACAGAAAATGATGTAAGAGATAAAGTAATGTAGCAGCAATCTTATAGCAGAGCTTTTGAAGCAAGAGAAAGAGCGATTTTTCACAGGGCGAGAAATAGTAGTTTCTCTTATCTCTGGCCACCCGCTGCATTTCTCTTCTTACGATTACGCTTTTGCGGGGAAATTCAGCTAAACGAAAATCTTGATTTACGTTTTTTTTTCAGTTATAACAAATGACTTTATTTTTTCACACTTTTGAGGAATAATTCTGTCACTATGAAAAACAGAAGTAATAAATAATTTACAAGATGATTGTTGTTCTTTTATAATATAATTTATCTTATGATATATTCTCTTAAAAGTATACGCATTTACAACCACTCGAGATATTTAGCAAGATTATTTTATCTTACTCTCTATTATATGTTATCAATATTATTACAATATTATTTTATTTAATAATCTTTACTAGCTCCACTTCTTTGGCTTGTGGATTTTTGTTGACTGATCGTACGCATGATGAATTAATAATAACTGATATTATTATTAATCATATAATTACTTATGTATTATAGCATAAATCTGTACACGTGCGTTTATCTTTTTTTATTATTTACATTGTATGGAATCTCACAAAAGTGTCCCACGAGAGTGGCAATAAAATTTTTCAATATTCCATTTTATGGAGCTTTTACGAAAAAAATATTCAAGTAGGTATTCTTTTTATTATGAATGTGCAAGTAAATGAAAAGAATAAAAAAAAAAAAAATACTATGGCAGACGAGGATTGCAACTCTCGCGAGAACGCAGATGGGAGTATAATATATAAGCTTCTTTTATTTTATTCTCGTTCTTAGAGACTGAAATGTACGCGGGGTAAAACGCGTGTTGCTCTTGGCGTAGCAACGGAACGACACCTGCGAGTCGGCTGTTCGAAAGCGGCGGCTTGAGACCAACGACAAAGCGAAACGACAAAGTAAGCGCGAGTGTGCACGAGCACGACAAAAAGAAATGATGGATAATAAATTTTTCCATCTGCGCACACGAGAAATGAAGGAGAATGCGATTGGAAGAAATTATACGCTCGTAGGCGGCCAATTGACCGACTGTGCAGAAAAATTTATACGCATCGTTAGTTGAAACGACACGTGACAAGAACACCGACAATTTATCATCAATAGTTCGCACTCGTCTCGTCATCGTAGCTTCGTTCGCTTGTTATCGATCTCACTATCTCTAGTCTAACCGGTTGACTACTTGCCGCATTACTCTCATTTCGATTTTTATCAAAATATCATACATACATATATGTACACACACATGTCGGGGTGAATTTTATAAAGAGTAGTGTTAGAGAGATCAATACATTCATAAAGTAACAAAATAAAAATATTCACTCCACAGGAAAAGGAGAAGACGTTAAATAAATGCGTGTAACCAAGTACTTTATGTGGCAGTATTATCTTTCATTAACAGTATTCTAATGATAATTGTGAATAATGATATTGTCATGTGAAATCACGCCAATATTGTCTTCTCCTTTTTCTTTCTTTTTTCACACTCCAATGCATACTGTATATAATAATATTAATAATAATAATAATAATAATTTCAATAACCGTAATATAATAATAATATCAATGATAACAATAACACATAATGTCTCTAAACCATAAATGAACATAAATAATAAACGTAATGCGCATATAGTGTGTGAGCATCATTGGCGAGAATATAATGGTATCGGTGATAATAGAATTCTAGAATTTAACTATTTGCTTGTATTTCGTTTCTGATGATACGTATTTTCAACGATTCAGAGGTATGAGGTTAACAAAGTTGTGGCTACAGCTAGGTTTGATGTTTGCTTTAAAAATCAACGGGTTATGAAGCAGAATTCCGTGCATCACTTGATGCTTCTGTTCTTGTTTCGTTTGAACGCGGTGGAGATTTAATTATTCACGTGTAATTACTTCAACGCTTCCGCGCACACCCATCATCGTCGGAACTTGTTCTCTTCCGCTTCATACCAATTCTCTTCACAATCTTGCACTATAACCATGGCTGTTTCTCGTTGCCCATCTAACAACTTCTTCATAAGGGTTGCAAATAGATTATGTAAAGCGATACCTTTAAGTTTCATCAGGGGTTAAACATATATACCCTCGTCGGTACTAATTGACTAGCATCGTTCATCACTCTAATTTTATCGCTCATTCTCACATACTCTTCTCACTCGTTATATTCTTGCTTTTCATATTGTTCGATCGTGCGATAGTACCTTACAGTTTCACCATACAATATTTTCTCCAACTCGAGTTACGCACGAATGAAAACATTTCGATATTTTTCTATTCTCACTGGAATTACATTCAAGACTTTTGTGCCATTTTTGTTTTTCATTTTTCTCTTCATTCTGTGCGTGATTCGAATTTGGATTATTTAACAAAAAATTGTACTCTACTTCCTTTTTTTCTAAACTGATATTATGAAAATCTGTTTATATTATAAATCGGAATGTCTACCACGGTTATTACATTTATCACGTGACTTTTTTTGCTTATTAATTGACTATTAAACTCACAAACAACAGACTTTATTTTAAAGTCGTTTGACAATTTTCACATAGTACTTGTTATAACGAAATAAAGACAATTCTTGACTCGTTTAATTCACTCTCATGACTTTTACAAATAAATATTCATAGTATTAAATTAAATATAAACGAGGACAGAATAACTTATAACATATAATACAAAGACAAAACAATATATTTATATTTATACTTTAACATAAAAAAAACTATTAAATGCCCACGTATATTTAGCGTCCGTGTATGCTGACTTGACCAATAAGAGAATGAAATATTTCTGAGGGGACGAACAGAGTGGAATAATTGGAAAAGTTAAATTTGGAAAATAATTTGATGTACAATCATTATTATTTCGAGAGTCGCATAACTGTTGAACTCTGGGATAATATTTAGCCATTGTGCACAGTCGGTGTCCGTTAATAATGCCGTTACAAATGTCGTCGAGCTCGACTGCAAGCGGGCCGCCACGCGACGATGATTCGCCGGGAAGTTACATAACGATAAAGGAACAAGGACGTCCCGATTACTTCGCCCCCACGTCATTTTCTATTCTCCAATTCGCTATACATTTTATTTACAAGTGTGCATACGAGTCATGTGAAATAAATAGGTAGTGTGTTTACAATCAGCAGTGAAACGAATAATTTTTCCTCTTTCTCTCATTGAAAGATAGAAATGTGTACTGAACTACATTTATACAAGTACGAAAACAAATGCAGTAGAACGTATGTAGATGAGTAACGATTGTTACTTGACAATTTTTCATATATCATTCCTTCATGCCAATTAAATTAATTCAAAAGATATTCAGTCTTGTGTTATCGAGCGGTGTATATTCAAGGGACCAAAACCACCTGTCCTCTAAGAGTTCCTTTGCCTTTAGTGATTCTCCTCCAGTCCGAACTTGTATATGCACTCTAGAAAAATAAGTCGAGCGAGGTAAACGACAGATTCGAAGCGAATGGAAAAGGAATTGGGTTCGGCCTTCGATTCACACATATATATTCTTATCTCTGCACCATACGTACGTTCCTCGCTATTCTTCTTGCTCTTGTAGATTTATTCACTTCCCAGTCAAGAAAAGTCTTTTCTTCTTTTTCCTCAAGGATGTTCCTGACGTCTGGTGCAATGAGACTCTATTTCGATCAACCCACTATACATGTTTTTCACCTGAATCGTTGTTAGAAAAGAAATGCTTGTCAGTCAACTGGTCCAGCCTGCAGACTATCCAACAACTCTTTTTTTCTTCATCATTACTTGCTTTTCACGCTCGACAATCTTTTCATCCTTTAATTGATTTTCTTGTCTCCTTGGATTAGTGTCTTTGGTACGTTATTCCCTGGCCTCTTCATATCACCTTTCTCCACATTTTTCGCTATTTGGCATCATCCTCGTGCCTTTAGTAATTTCCAAGACCTCGGAGGTAATCAATGACGACGTGGAAATAAGATCCTGTAGAGCAGCTTCGCGTTACGTGTTCCTAGGTACACCATACGCGAAGCTGACCTCACGTCATGGATAGTCTGGATGCATGAGGTTGTACATGATCGCGAAGATGGTGCAAGCAGCATAGACACCCAGGGCAACCCACCAGAGTAACTGTTCATGCAATCGTTGCTCAAAGTTCTTGAGCACGAGTAGACCAATGGTGAGTCCGGCCAGAGCCCCCGTCAGGTGTGCCACGTACGAGACAGGTGGGCCCATTTGCTCAGCCGCGTACCTGTCGTAGATAGCGAAACCCACGTCTGCACTGGCTGCAACATAATAAGGACAAACGATCATTAGTCTCATTTTCACAAGATTTATCTTGCAATTTAAAGTCGCACAGAAGAACGAGGAAGGTAAAGGAATGCAGTAACGATAATGAATCGAGGATAGAAGAGAAAAGGTAGTGGTGGTATAGAAGAAGGGGATTTGGCTTCAAACAAATCGGCTCGATCAGGCGATATATAAAGTAATATAAACCCCTCGCGAATTATAGGGCTCGATAATCGTTCGCCGGAGACTCCAACCTACTTGCTACTGCCGTAGGGACTGAACCAGCAAGACAAATGCCCGGGAAAATCGAAGATAGCGCGAGCACCACCACCACTACTATCAGACCTCGCTTGCCATTACGTCTATTCCTGGGTTCTTCGCGTGGGAGGATTAAGCTACGCTCGAAATAACACCTAGACCAACACCACCCTAATTACTCGCAAGGTAGATAAGTCTAGTGCTCATGAAAATTTCCACAGGGTTTCTTTTTATCACGACCTATTTTGCAGGACATCCAAGCCTGCATGTCTATAAATTATTACAGTTGATGAGCTTTCGTTATATCTATACTCATGAAGTGCACAAACAGTTGAAGAGTCTTAAAGTATCAAGAACTGACAAGTTTGCGAGCTCATATATAGTTCAACATCAATCGATAGAACATTTCAGTCAATATTCATGGAAAATGAAGGATCAGTTTGTGTATAAAGATGAAAGTGTCTAGGTTATAATGATAGTAGAGAGAACGACAGATCATGATCCTGAAAAAACACCTCTTACTTTTTCGAATTTTTTTGTTTTTTCTTTTTACTGATCTATCGACCCTGCAGAGCCTTTGCTTGGTTTCATGCACCAAGATCATATCTTTTTCCATTACAAACCGGACATCGTGCGCAGTGACGCGGCTCGCGATTTATACCCCTACCTGCCCTATTTCCGGTCTCCAACATCTCTCCCCCTTTTCTCTCCGCTCATCCAATGCCATTTCACTTGTATCGTTTGACATCTAAAATACTCAGCCAACCGGAGTAAAACGTCTGATCGATTTTTATATTCCACTGCGGCGCCTAGACTCGACGCCTCTTCGATCAGGTGACGCTGCAAATTACCCCCTACGGTCTTATCTTTTAATTAAAAAAATTTTACGCAAAAAATCAGCTTCCCGAATTGATTGGAATTCGAATAAACATTGACTTTAATCGAAATCATGCAAGTAGAGATGAAAAAAAAATAATAAATAAATGAAATAGGATTGAACATTTCAAATTGATGTTGACGTCAAAAATGACATTGAACAATCAATTATTTTTCTTTTTCTATTTATATATTTATTTGATTTATAACAAAATAGATATGCTAAAAAAAGATCAAGTTGTTTTTTGTACATAAATTAAGTAGAAATAAAATGACAATAATTGATCATTTCAAAGAGATTAAAGAAAACAAATTAATAAATGTCTTGGAAATTTTGGATTAGTTGTTGTTTGAATTTTCTCGACAGGTAAGAAATTAATGGACTGTAGTATGAAAACAGAAAGGTATATTGGATTAGTGGTTAATAATAATTGTAAAATTAATCTTAGAACTCAACGAAACTATCAGGAAATTGTAGGCAGGAACTGATGGTAAACTTCTTCGTGAAATGAGAGTAAAGGGATGGACCATAGCAAGGCTTGTTTACCTAGTTGGTGGTTAGGTGAGTTTCGACAACTCGGCGCGCCCGATTGCAAGGGATGCAAAAGTTTGGCGAATCTGTATAGAGATATGAGAGTGCTGGTGAGACCTATAAGAAAACAACTAATTTTGTCCTTCTCTTTCCGCTCAAAGAGTTACTGGTAACACGTGACTCTCCATACCCAATACAACATTGCACAGAAGTTTACTTCTTCTTGCTGCATATAATTATTACAATTAACCTAAAGTAACTTACCAATAGTAAATATTCCAATCAGCCGAACGATTCCAAACTCCATATTATTGTAATTCAACAAGACATTTGCAAGATGGGCTGCTAAAAGTGCATAAACTCCTCCACTTGCACCAACTAGATAGACATCCGTGTCAAAAACTGACGTGCCTAGTGAACCTGTAACAAAACAAATTTCAAAGTCCAATTAGACATTTCGTTGAGTTTCTCCCTCAGGTATTTAATTTTCAGTTTGTCTGTCAGTTTGGAAATCTGGTAAGCGGATTCCCCGAACTCTCAGTTGAATACTATACCAAACAAGGAAATGAAGAGAAATGCCATGAAATAACATGCACTTCAATTCATGCAAATGTTGAAGGTATATACATATATATACATGTAGAAAATCTTTGCAAACATTGTAGGAGAAGTTGATCTGATAACACATCAACAGCTATGATCTTCAAAACAAAAATTTTCCAGTTAATTTTAGACTCTAAAAACCAAATACAGCTGTAGTGAACTGGAGACTTAGCTACCTTCAATAGCAGAATGCGTATATTACTTAGACATAATTTTACAGCATCATGAGTAAATACACAAGCTGAAGGATCCAAAGCACTATTATTATGTAGACAACTCTAGTAAGTAGAATCTATTGCAAAACCATAATAAGAACGAGAATAAGTATTTCCTTTCTATTATTTAACACTCTTTATTTCTCTTCTTGTCTTTTAGTTGTCTCGTAAGTGGTTCAGATGCAATAGGAGTTCATCCTTAGGTAGATGTAGTACGCAATAAGGTGGAGTAACGGCAAGAGAATGAGACTCTGTCTACTGGAGCATCGCTTATTAATGACTACGTCTCTCCTGTCCCATTCAACCGCCACGGCACTTGCTCTGACTCGCCCTCACTAACACGCGGGGTTACCCACTCTTCCGGAACGTGCAACTATCATTGGAAACTATACATTTACTATGAATACACACCACTGATGTTCTCTACTTGCTTGCTATTCTGTTGCGTTCATTATTGATTTTTACCTTTCAATTGAGTGATAAAAAAGCTATTATCATACTGGAATCATTCCTGATTTACCTCTCTTTTATTTTTAATAGATTCAGTTAAAGATTGATGAGAAGATTATTTCAACTTTGAAGATGATTATTCTTTCAATCAATGTGAAATCTGTTTACTCAGAGTGGGTTAATTTTATTTCACTGAGATAGGAATATTTTAGGATCAATTTTGATCCATTTTTAAATCTTGATGTTTATATTTTAATATTGGAGATTAATTTATTGAAAGGTGGATCAATCAGTTGTCAGCAGAGAAAGTTAAGTAATATTTATTTCAATAAATACAAAAGCTTTTATGTTTGTTGAAATATTTAAATAATCTACTAAAAGTGTTATTCATTGAAACTGACATTGTAAAGTTGACATTTAAATGAAAATAGTATTTAAAGATAAAATAAATTTAGTACATAATTTAATGAATATACAATTTATGTTGTAGAAAATTATAGTGAAAAAGTTTTTAATCATTAATGAACTTTTATTCACAACAAAATTATCCCCTTTATTATTATTTTTTTTTTCGAAATAAAGATTTGTTTTATTTTCAATAAAATATTTACAAAGGAAAATAAATGATATTTGTTTAATAATAGACTATTAAAAATAAAAATTTTCAAAGTTTACTTGATTTTTTATTATACACTTTGAAATATAACAATTTTAATTATAATTATTAAAATCATTAAAATTTCAATAGATTTTGATTAACGAGCATAAGCACAAAGTAATTGAATAAAAATTAGAAACTTTGATGCAAAAATTACAACGTTTTCCTGAATGTCAAAGGTATCAGTAGTAACAGTACTTTCAGTCATGGAAATGAGTTCTTGTCTTCATTAGTCATTAATATAGTTGAGAACTTAACCATCAAAATACGTAAAAGGAATAATGATGAAGAATGTCTCTTTGTAACATAAGATAACGGCTGACTGGAAAGATATGGGTCCCTTTTATTGGCTTACTATTTGTGGTGAATAGATGGAAATGACATTAGCGTTCACGTACGACACGCGTGCTCTGGGAAATCGAGTGATCCGCGTTGTAGGTACCAGAGTGGTATTGTGCCATTTGCACAACTATAGTGGAGGCATATAGGATGCAGAAGAGAGCAAGGGACAACGGCAAGAAGGGAGGTCTACGATTGATCCTGACATCAGTTAAATTACATCAGGGATAGCGAACTAATACACCTTCCAATAGATGTATGTAGAGCATATATATGTGAGCATATATACAGCATGACTAACGTGATAGCAAGTCACCCCAATGCACATACTCCTTTGAGAAAGTAATCGCATTGCGTATAGGGTAGAGCTAGATTGTTCCCAAGTATACACTGGGAGATATAGCCCAACAATCACGAGTCTGTTTACATACAAAACACAGAGTTAGTCTAAAATTGGAGTGTTTGTGCAATTAGATTTCATGGATCATTTCGATGATGATCAATTTTGAGATGTATTACTTTTTTAGTTTGAGCTCGGATAGAAACTGTTCTATTACCCGTATGAAGAAATTTTGTTTCCCAAATGTTCCCTAAATGTTCCCCAGTGGGGAAGTTCCTCAACGCTCCCCTCGTGGGACTACGGGGAGCAAAATTTTTTTTTTTTGAAAATTTTTTCTCTTTACTCCAAATGTACTTTTAATGTTTTATACTTGCAAAAACAATACACATAATGGAATTGATGTATGACATATTTGCGGAAAAGTGTAAGATATGAAAATGTGCATAACTTTTATGCTAATAATGCTACGGGGTTGATCGAGGGCTTAAATGAAAGATCTCGACGACAGGAAAAAAGTCGATATAATTAAAATCATAATTGTCGCGAAATTCATGCAAAAATTAGAGCAAGTTCCGGTTTTGCCCCATTTTAGGAGTGAAATAATTAATTTTCATAATGTTTGACTTGATTCCGCATTTCTACGCATCAAGACGAAGAGAATGAGTCCTCGATCATCAAAATCGGACAACTTTGATTTTTCGACCCAAAAAAATGGCAAGTGGTACCCCTTTCCATTTTTTTTGGCTAAAAAATAAAAGTTCTCCGATTTTCGAGTTTGACCACTCATTCTCTTCGTCTCGATGCGCAGAAATGCGGAATCGGGGCACCGCCCGGGAAAATTCACTTTAACACCCTTAAAAGGGGGTAAAACTGATTACACAATAAAAACTATCATCCCCTTCACTTTAAACCCTTGTAACTCATGAACGGACGGCCCAATGATCATTTTTAGGGACGTTTTAAAAACTTAAAAATCTAAGCTACGTGGCAATATCCATAGATTTACCAAGAAAAATTTATTTCACCCTTAAAATCGCTAAAATATAAAAAAAAATCACATTTTTTGGAGAGTTTGACAACTATTTTGGCAATTTTAAGGGTGAAATGATTTTTTTTTGAGGTTTTTCATGGATACGTATCTTTAGCTTAGATTCTGAAGTTTCTAAATACTCCTTAAAAATCATTATTCGATGACTTGTACAGTAGTTATAGAGGTTTAAAGTCGAAGTAAGGGTCAAAAATCATCCACTCTTCGACTTTAAACCTCTATAACTCTTGTACAAGTCATCGAATAATGATTTTTAAGGAGTATTTAGAAACTTCAGAATCTAAGCTGAAGATACGTATCCATGAAAAACCTCAAAAAAATTTATTTCACCCTTAAAATTGCCAAAATAGTTGTCAAACTCTCCCAAAAAATGTGATTTTTTTTTATATTTTAGCGATTTTAAGGGTGAAATAAATTTTTCTTGGTAAATCTATGGATATTGCCACGTAGCTTAGATTTTTAAGTTTTTAAAACGTCCCTAAAAATGATCATTGGGCCGTCCGTTCATGAGTTACAAGGGTTTAAAGTGAAGGGGATGATGATTTTTAATGTGTAATCAGTTTCACCCCTTTTTAAGGGTGTTAAAGTGAATTTTCCCGGGCGGTGCCCCGATTCCGCATTTCTGCGCATCGAGACGAAGAGAATGAGTGGTCAAACTCGAAAATCGGAGAACTTTTATTTTTTAGCCAAAAAAAATGGAAAGGGGTACCACTTGCCATTTTTTTGGGTCGAAAAATCAAAGTTGTCCGATTTTGATGATCGAGGACTCATTCTCTTCGTCTTGATGCGTAGAAATGCGGAATCAAGTCAAACATTATGAAAATTAATTATTTCACTCCTAAAATGGGGCAAAACCGGAACTTGCTCTAATTTTTGCATGAATTTCGCGACAATTATGATTTTAATTATATCGACTTTTTTCCTGTCGTCGAGATCTTTCATTTAAGCCCTCGATCAACCCTGTAGCATTATTAGCATAGAAGTTATGCACATTTTCATATCTTACACTTTTCCGCAAATATGTCATACATCAATTCCATTATGTGTATTGTTTTTGCAAGTATAAAACATTAAAAGTACATTTGGAGTAAAGAGGAAAAATTTTCAAAAAAAAAAAAATTTCGTTCCTCGTAGTCCCACGAGAAATTTTTTTTATATTGATAATTTCAATGTCATTTGCAAAAGTGCCAATAAAAAAAAACAACAATTTTCTATTTAACTTTTTTCTGATAAGATTAAACATAACTGTGTCATACAGTTCGAAGCAAAAGTTGGAAAAAATTGTAAATAATACTTGAAACAGACGTTAAAAATAATTTTATTGTTGGAGTACTCTGCATTTAACAGTTAATATTTGTAATACTCCAACCATAGAAGTATTGAGAATTTTATAAATAATTTATATGGCTGGTATATACAAAAATATTTAAAAATTCTATGATAAAATTCAAAGCATTCCTGGTACGTGTAATGTTACTAGACAAGCATGAATATAATTGAAGTGAATTTACGAAACATGTTTACATCAAACAAATAAAATTCCGCATTCTTAAAATATTTGTTTTTATGAAATTACATTGAAATATAGCGAATGAAATGTATATTTAATCTTATTCATGTAAAGGTAGCTTTTTCTTTTCATTTTTTTCCTTTTTTTCCACAAGCTACGCTCTGTACTTGATATTTAGATTAAATGCAAAAACTAATGGGTCAAGTATCCTGACTCCTTTACCCAAGAATCTATGCTTGGTAGTATAATGGTATAATAGGTGAGTTTACCCTATGAATAAACGCACACTCTCCTTTGAGAAAGTAATCACGTTGCGTACAATGTCCATTAACGCATGACCTAGATTACATGTCCAGTGGTAGGAAACTTGTATGATATGTGTGCTGTTATTTGACTGACACCCCTCTAGGCGGTTGAAGGTAAAAAGTGTACTTGTTGAAAGGTCGACGTTGTGTGCACTTGACAAATATCAGCTGGGAGTGGGTGGAGTAGAGAAGTAAACCGTGCACGATATCATGATCTGTACTCTTCGATGTTCCCACGCAAGGACATAAGCCAGCACGGCATTCCATCCTGGCACTCCTAGGTATTAGATAATTACAGTTGAACGTTGTTGTCGTCCCGCCTTTTCTCTCTCGAATGCTCTGTTGTTGAGCTACACGCGGGAACTCGTCCGAATCACACACTAAATGTAGTGTGAGAAGAGGGATAGTGACACACACGGGGCTTTCGCTCATGTAATCCTTCTCTCTCTCTTTCTGGTCAGTTGTAAGAAGAACAAGAGAAAGGCAAGCCATAGTGCACGTATATGAATGCATTTATGCTGGTATATAGATGTATAATTAGATGTCTAGTTGAGAGCGGAAAACCACACGTCCACCGACGCGTAAATTCTCGAGCTCTGCCGAACGTCCAACGCCGTTAATTAGTATCCCTAATTGGCGTCGAGAGTCGTCGTTCCGCGTCGGAATCTACGATGTTTCCGTGCCCCAGTAATTTGATGGCAAGTGAATCCTCCAAACAAAGGATAACGACCTCTGCAGGTCTTTTTCACTTCTTCATATCCACCAGGTAGATCTGGTTAAGGCATCCATCAACAAGACATTGAAAATATCTTGATGCCACGGCGAAAATATATTAAGAGAATTTTCGATTCAATCTTTCAACTGGCTATTTATAGATGCATAAATTCACTAGTTAGTTTAGAAAGAAAAGTCGTTTTTCAATACCTACTAGGAAAAGAGATAAGGTCCTTTTTGCGTTTGGAATTTAAGCTATAAACGGATTTCATTCGAGCCAATGGTGTTTGACGCCACTGAAAAGTACTAGATAAAAGAAAGAGATAGAAAATTGTTTATAGATGTGAAAAGGTGCATTGAACACTGTAATACGAAAGCTCCTGAAAGAAGAAGATGAAGAGTAAAGAAAAGATTGAAAAAGGGTGAACGGATTCCTGAAGCTGATCTCCAACATTGCCCACTGGCACATCACTAAAATGTCCAGGGGATATGTTTATTTGATGTACATATATACATAAAGATTTGCATACAGGTCAAGTATTTCTATAGCAGAAATATTATGGAACTCAATATGCTCTTTTATAGTATATATAACCAACTCTTCTAGCTTATATTCCATTGGAGACTCAACACCAACATTTGATTTTTATTGATGCCATTCTCTAATAAATTATCATTCCAAATCAACCTATCACCTCACTTTTTCCATGTTCTTTAGATACACTTTGGTACAACTTGAAATATAAAACAGCTATAGGAGCAGAGAAAACAGCGTAGGAATCGAGCGCGACTCGTGACTTGGTTCAAGTCGCACGCTGATAACGTACATATACACTATAATGGCACGGTATGCACGCGGTGCACGCGACGCTACAATCGAGGGTATACAGTTATAGAGACAGAAAGAGAGAACTTAAGACTTGCAGAAAACGCGATGCATTCGTAAGCGCCAGCCAAAGTTGTTGTAAGTGATCTTTCGTTACTTCGTTTTTATTTACTTTTCAACCATTTTCATCGTCATTCTTTCCTCATGTTTTTTCTTTCTTTCAGCATTTTTATATTATGGTTTACTTTTGCTGATGATGTTGGTTGTGCTTTCTTATGTACTCTACCTACATGCTTTGGAACGCAACTCCCTCGTAAAAGTTGACGTTATAAGTTGGATCGACGAACCAGCAACTCATTGCTTTGCCAAGTATTTGTTGCGAAAGAAGAAAATGCATTTGGCTTTTTCTCTGATGGTCATATTGAGAATCTTACTGGAAGTAATAACCATCGTGAAGTAGATCGAAAAATATCATCTTAAGTAGAATGTATGTCTGCATAGAAACGACTGTTTTTAGAATTTTGTCTTCTAATGGACTGATATTTCCTATGATCTTATTAGACTTTCTTTCTATCTCATCAATTATGATCATCATGTTGCTCCAAAATCGTTTATTGATTGGATTATGATTGTTTATTTTTTGAAGAGCATTTATTTTAAAATAAAATAAATTGATAGTAAAATTATATACAGCCAATTATTATTCATTTTAAAATTTAAAAAACAAAAAATCATATAATAAAATTGATAAAATATTTCTTTTTTATTCAATTCCATGACTGTTCATTTTATGAATTGACAAAAATATATGATCATCTGAAGGTATCCACGTACATCATATTGTAGTGGAATGTTTTTTAATAGTTGTATGCATACTTTTATAAGATATATAAGTATACAAGCAAGTTTCGGCTTGAATATTTGTTACATTCACGTTCCAGCACGCATGAATTTGTTGTTAGTCGTGTACGGTGTACGTAGAAACGAGTTGAGAGAATGTATTTATGTAGATGTATTTGTAAGGACGTGAGAACACGAATGGTATCCAACATCGACATTCGATTTTCGGGGAAGCTTATATACAAACCGACATTGCATAAAATGTATTGTTCAGGAATCCTATTGATGAAATTTATTTCAAGTTAATCTAGATCTTGATTAAAGCACATTATAATATATGTGATGCATGGCCGTTAAACTGCACCAATGAATGCTTTTTTTCAAATGTAAATTTATGTACTTTAAAAAAAAAAACCTGGGTAGTAAAATCCTTTTGTAATTTAAAACTCAAATTGAAGCAATTTAATTTCAATTATAAATATATTTTAATGATGATATTTAATTAGGATAAAAATTTTAAAGAGAGACCAAAAAAATTTATGAATTTATATTAAAATAAATATAGTAATAAATATAATTCATAATAATTCTTAAGAGTTTTAGTGTAATTAAATTTTATAAAGAACCTTTTGAAAGAAGCCTCTCCAGAACCATTATAAATATTACACGGATTATACAATAATTCAGGTATAATCCATTGATGAAACTTCTGTAATGTAATTTTAAATTTTCATCAAGTCTGATATTATTATCAACTTTCGGAAATATCCAGTAATTATAACTCATTTTCATCATTTCACATGTCCCAAAAAAAAGGAAAAAAAAAAATCCAATTACTACTCACTGTTCAAATCCATTAAAAAATTTCTCCAATTTCTCGCAATTATAATATAACATGGAATAATGGAGTAAAAACTGGACGATAGATTGACGACGTTAGAAAGCGAATCGAAAACAGAATAAACGGAAGCATAGTGAGTGATTGTCGGTCTCATATATCTCCACATAGGTACAGATGTGTATGCGGGTGAGGAAGAGTAGTGTACACGCGTGCTGATCAGCGAAGCGTAATATTTCTTTCACCACAAGCAGTGTCTTTCGTAAGAAGTCTTTCGGAAAGTCAAAAAAGGAATCCTGAATGAATCGTTCAACCGTAAGAAACCCTTTGCCATGTCTTTATTTTATCTATCTCTCTGTCCATAGAGCCAGAAGGAATTTTCTTGAGTCGACTTGCTCTTTCGCCTGGATACCCTCAACTATGAAAAGAGAGTAGGACAAGGAGTTATCCTCACGGTCGAGCAAACTAGTAGGCAGTGGAAAAGAACAGTGATAACGTTCTCATTTTGTTTTCTCGTTTTTTTCTTTTCCCTTCATTCTCTTCTCCACCTGGTATCTATCTGGAGCTCTTTTGTCGTCGATTCTAGCAAAAAGTCACTGGGGCGCACACAGTCTGCCAGTAGCACACCAGTTACAAGCGTTGAGATGAAGAAAAACACTATGGAGCTATGTAACAACAAAACAGCAGAGAAACAACAGCATGATGATGTTGGTAGACAACAATGCATACGAAGTAATATTGCGGTTATGATGTTAAATCCCACTGGATCCTTGGTTGTTGCTTGAGTGTTGCTAGAACACTCAGAGGACACTTGTGTCTGCTACCAAGCAATAGATCTCTCATTTCTTCTCTTACAACAATCTATTCTCTATTATGAACGTAGGTTACTAGAACCTTCTAGTTCTCCATACTGCAGAAATTCACTGAATATAATCCCTCAGTTACTCAGCGAGACATGTAGGCTTGTGGCATTTATTATTCATGTCCTCTATTTGCAACGTTTTACTTTCATGAGCATTAATACGCGAGGATTTGCTCCCAATCGGATTTATGCAAATGGGTATTGGATGTACAAGCTTTCGGCCGGTTGCGTTTCTACGCATTTAGTATAAATACGGGAAACTGGCCATATATAAATATATTGTTTGCATGTGATTATTTCCATGAAAAACAAGACACACTTGGGATATGTATATGTCATACGACATACACTGGAGCATTTGTTTACTTTTTCATCATCATTATTAAGCTTTATTGCCTAAATTAACATACTAATGTGTGCACTCAACATTGTGATTCTATTTATTTATGCATTCTATTCTTTTTGTACAAATTAAAAAGTGGAACCTTTGATTGTTCTAGCTTTTATAGTAAAATTCATTATTTGACAATGTTACTGGTATAAAAAGTAGAACTATTTACTTTTGTCATGTTAATTATTTTTTAATCTATGTTATGTAAATTCAAGAAATAAAATAAAATGTAATTCAAATTATTTCGTCATTTTTTTTTCATGAAATAAATACTGGAAACTTTCAAAATGATTCAAAGGTACTAGTATGACATTCCCAGAGCAATATTTTGTTGAATTCCATATAGTTGATTTTATCAGCTTTTTTTTATTCAACAATGTAAGCAGAATTGATAGATTGAAATACCGTGAAACCATTGGAAATGTTGGTAAATAATTTTCGATATAATATCCACCAATAAACCATCAATAAATAGATCATCAATGAATCAACTGTAACGAAAAAAAAGTAGAGTAGTGTTTTTGTCAAAGTCAATAATTTGTAATCCAGCCAATGGCTTAATCGAGAATCCTTATGTCTCATTGATCACAAGATTAGGGTATCAAGTATTCAAAGCATCATGTGCATATGATTATTTGATGACACATCACAAAAACATATGCTAAAACTTACCAGCTAGAACGCCAGCCATGTAAACTGCTGCGATCCTCAAACTCCCATGAACCATTTCAAGGGGAAGTCCCACGACCACCTGTACCCCTAGGTTAAATAGCAGGTGTAGCCATCTAAAAGAAAAAAAGAAAATTATGAGAAACTTTTAATAACATAATTTTAGATAAATGTGCTATGCAGAAATATTTGAAATTACTTAGTTTCTTATGCTATATATTTTATGGCATTGTTAGACAAAATAACAATTGCAATGTATAATGACAAACCTAGAGAGAGAGTAAAGGCATGCATAGCTTAAGAGAAAATTACTCGCATGAAATATCTTAAGTATCAATTAGAGGGTGCATTCGTATTCAATGTATAAAGAGAATACTAAGTTTTAAGGAACGTCCAAAAGTCTTATCATGTTGCGTTCAGGTGGATTCACAAGAATGACATCCTCTAAAGCTCCAAGAAGTTTGCCAGGATAACGAGAGGCATACACGCTTTTTGTAGATCCATGGAGATAGAAAATATAATGAAGTGAGTAAGTAAAAGCACCAAAAGCAGTATGAAATTCTGTGTTTAAGGACATGTTTGAGAGTTTTGCATAATCATTTTACTGCAATGTTGGAATAAACACTAAACGAACAGGCGAATGTAAAGTATTTCAAACTAAATAAGAGATGTTGCGAGAATATGATGAAGAAGAACAAAAAGAATTAATGTTTTAGCGATGCAATCATCCAAATGGAGCATACGAGAAGGGCTGCTTTTCATTTTCTATCTTTTTTCTTTCTCTTTCTTGCTTGTTCTCCAATGTTCCAAACGGCTATACACCACAATCTGGATATAGACTCTCACGATTTATCATTGACGAAGCTCGAGTGAACGCAAATGATGAGAATATCGAGTTGGGCATCAGAATATCGAGTAGTTGGTGAAGAACGTCATGTATAGATGAATGCTAAATTTTTATCTTTATTTTTAACGATGAAATAATTGTCAGAAGATTAATTAAAACAATTTTTAAAACATCTATTTAACAAAATTTATTGGTCAACTGTTTAACTAATAATATTATCTTCATTGAAACTTAAAAATTACTAACTCACATGAATGATTCTGGTAATTTAATTTATTATTAGATCAAATCCATGAAATTCGATTTAAGATCAAAGTAACTTTTTATTAATATGATAATGATTATTTCTCTAATTAATTTTACTGAGTAAATTTTATTCATCGTATTATTCGATTTAATTAAAATACCTAAAATACTACATACAGAATGACATCAAACATATTTCTCATGTTTGCTTTGTATATAAGTCCTGATGGAACAATAATATTTCGTTGTTTGAAAATGAATATGTGGAATACTCTTTAAATTGAGTACTGAGAGATATCAATGATAGGCTAATGAAAAACATCATTTAAACACAAAGTTATTTTTCAATTATTCATGACTCTAGTAACAACTTAAAAAGTTGAAGAAATTAATTGAAACTGAATATTATTCAGAGTAGTTGGATTCACAGACACTTCAATTTTACACATACATTGAATTTTCATTGATGTTTATGATATCTGATGATCAATAATTGATAATCAATGTTAGAAATGACATAAAGTATTGTAGAATTTAACTTTAATGAAAGAACTAAAAACAATTTTAGACCATCTTTATAATGTATCAATTATTTTATTGTGTTTATTTGATCAACATTATTGAAAAAATAATCAATAGCAAATAAATTATTTTTCAATTTGTTTCAGTGTAACTGAATATCAGTTTAATTGAATATTGAAAAATTAATAAATTACAAATATTCCTTTTTTAATGATTTTTGATGAGGTACATTTAATCACAATAAATTTAATTACAGAAAATATTTATTCATTAATAAATGTTGTTATTTCATCAATTTTTATTTTCCAATGAATGTTATTATAGAAAGATGAAAAAAAAAAACAATTTAATAAAAAATAGAGTTTACTAGTCAAATGGATTAATAACATTTCTAATATTATCATATTAACGATGAATACATTGAGCTGATAACAAGGTGTGTGTGAGATAAGAAAAGATGAAAGCGCGTGGAAAGTCGACTTGTTTGTACGGAAATGTCGAGCTGCTTATCGTGGTGAGACATACACGCACGTCGTTAGACAATAAGCAAGAAAAGGATAGGAATAGTGAGCGAGTGAAGAGTAGTGAAGAAGACGCCCCTTATCTCCAGTTCTCCATGAATAATTTAAAAAGCGTCATGCACCCAACGTTGCTTTTTTCCTCGTCTTTTCTTTTACGTATATACATTTGGCTTCTTCTCATACTGTTCTTGTTCACATTTTATTTTCCAATCGCGTCTTCAACGTGTTGAGTGCAATACTGTATAACGTCGTAGCACCAGCAACACCATTTCGTTCGATAGAAAATAGAACGTTTGCTTCAAGCTACACGTTTTATTATTGCTCCTAGTTAATGGAAAGTGTCGATGGAAACTTTAAGATAATGTTTACTTCTTCAATGTTGGTAAACTTACCCTGCATGAAGAAACATGTAGAAAGCAAACCTCCAAAGTTCCAATCGCTTATCTGGTCGATAAATAAATACACTGTCTATTGGAACCGGTCCTGAAGGATTTACCTCACCCATAGCAACTGTGTAGTACGTAAAGAAGCCCAACTGTAACAATAAATAATAACTCTGTTAATATTTTAGCAAATTCATCACAAATTTTATTTGAATATTATACCGATTGGTTAATTGACTTTGTTCATAGAAGAATGGAAGTAATTAAGGATGATAATGTAATATTAAAAAAGATTTATTCAATTAGAATTTGAAGAATTCCAATCAACATTTTGATTCAGATCACATCTCTTTATTTAATTATAGTCAAATTAAATTGACTGTTTAACAATTAGTGATATCTAGTATTGAATAAAACTATTTCATCATTCACGTTGATAAATCTCTTGAAGAGAGCATTATTGAAAACTTCAAACGAACGAAAATCTATCATTAATTTGCATGTTGAAATAAGGTAATGATATTATGCATGGTGAAATAGTTGACGTATAAAGATATAGAGTAATAAACGTCAGAAAGAAGAGATATATTTTTAGAATCATTTGCTTTAATATAACACCTTGGCCGTTATACGAGGACCAGGAAGGGCCCTGATCCAAATTTATGAGCACACTAAGAGAGCCTAGGAAAGCTTTGAGTGGTCCATAGATAATGACGTTGGATGCACACAAAGCCTGTTGCAATTTCGACGGTAAAGCCATTTATGTTTTGGTCTTTATACCACTAGAATATATATACATTCCCTTTCAATCCTTTTTGGTATTATATAATTAAAATTCATATTTTCAAACGTCCATTTATATACAGCAATATTTAATGAATTATCTTGGAGTGAAATAACTGCAAACTGTTTCATGTAAAGAAGAATGTGATATTGACAAGGAAAATAACTAGCTTTGGGATAAAGTGGTGAATGTTTAAAGTGATTTTATCGCATGTTCTGATAATTAATTTAACAGAGAAACGATAGGGTCAAGCAGAAAGCTCAGTGCAAACCACGTTATGCGCAATATCACTCTCGTATCCAGCTTCACTCTTAGTAATTAAACTACAAGACCTCGAGCAGCTTCTGTATGTACACGGACATATGTATATGCAATCTATGTATATTCACGGTCAGCTTTTGTGGTACATGAAACGCGAACATAATTTCCTGTGCGCTTTGATGCTCCGCTTTTGTGCTACATCGACGTCCATCTGACCATCCAAAATAGCAGACTCATTGAAAAAGCACTTTACAATGAGCACCAGCACCTCTTTTCTCTACCATGTTCAACTTGCCCGATTAAAAGTTTCTCATCGAATCAGCACGAATTCTCATACTGCCTCCAGCATTGCTGCTATCTACCATTTGTCTTCCCTTTCACCTCGAATGCAACATGTGCTATTGTCCATTTGCAATGTCGCCTAACGTGCGAACTTTTCACTTTGGATGTTCCTCTGGCTAGTACTCTTCCGGACTATTCTCTCTATTTCTAGGCGCTAGAATTCTATTTGTACTTCCATACCATACACAACTGATGACTCAATGTACACATATACTTTTGTGTATGTATGTGAGAAAAACGTCCTTCTCTATTATCTATTTTTCCAAAAGTAGAAACTTTAATGTTCTTCTACAAACTCATAAAATCATCCAACAAATCGAGTCATCCAGTAATACATCAGCTTTCTATTGAGTTATTTGATTTTATATAAAACTTTTCTCTGGCCAGTGGTACAACTCGATGCTGAGTTAAAGCCAACATGAGGAGTGAGAGTCGATGTGTGGTCAGCCCTGCTACTTGATCATCAACTTTTGAATAATATATAACAAATGTTGAAGTAGTAGGGAGCTTGATGGTGTAATGTAGTATGATGGCTATATTTTCCGGTTATATAATCCCAGAGAAATCCTCTCGTCAGAGTGAGTAATATTCCACGAGCAGTTTGCCTAGCAACACTATAATATTACTCTGATGCCAGCGCATCATCTGCCTATGGCTGCAAGCAAAGTTAACGAAGGTTCAGATAATCGAATTGAGCCTGGCGATTAACGATTTCCATTTAGCATAGAGTGAAGGTTGAGAGGTCGATCGTTTCCAAACAACTGCGTCCAACCAGGCTGTCGTGTTGGTACTAGTAGTAGTGGTGGCGGTGAAGTGTGACACAACGTGAACAGGCTGCAGTTAGCAGTGTACACATCCAAAGAGAGATAGCCTATAAAACGTCATGTTGTTTGTACATGTATCAGAAGCTTTAAGGTCATCTCCGACAAATTTGTATGCGGTAAGTTTATATGGTGCCCAGGTCGAGTGTTATATTTTGTAGATGTGTCATGGGAGTTGTATGAAAACTTTAAATTCTGCAGTAAATGGTAAGGTAAGCATATTAATTCTCTTATTGGCATATTCTCACCACACTAAAGCTTCAAGAACATCACCATGAATACGAATAAATTCAACACTTTTATTGCTTTTTATGCCAAGAATATTTTGGGGGAAAACTATGATATCACCTAGAAACTATTTTTATATCTCTATTAATTATTTTTACACTGAAAAGATATTTTAATATAAAGAAAAAAAGTCATCTAAATTGGACAGGTAAATTATTGGAATAATTGCCCAATTATTGGTGTTTTATAAGTCAAAATAATTGATTTAGAAAAGAGAAAATGTGTTGAAAAATTGCTCTTTGGGTGTCAATCACTCTATAACTAACATGAGTGAAGGGTTTGATAGGAAATAAAAATTCAGTAAAATATAAAAAATTTCTATTTTAATTTTACTCAAAAATTCATAACTGTTTTTGGTAAAATAAGTTTCCACCCCAATACTCCTTTTTAAATGTACTCTATATTAATAAAGCCAGTATACTTTTATTATCTCTAACAAAAAAGTTAATTTCAAGAAAATGGAAATATTTATCAAGTTATATATATGTGCCAACATATATATAAAACATAAGAACAATAAAATTCTTTACAGTTTTGTAAAAGCATTTCAGCTGAAGCAGAAAAAGGACTTGGAAACACATCCAAATGCTTTTCTGAGCGTAAATCATATACTCACACGTATGCCCGGATGCTTTTCACGTTTGTTTTAACGTTATACTGAGAGATCTCTTCAGTCAACGAGAGGTGGGAATGCCAGAGTTTTCAAATGCGATCCCCACTTAATCCTCGTGTGTTTTCTTCAGTCTATGTTCGGTAATCTTTCACCATATATACACGCAAAGGATATATAACGAGTAAAGTTGAGAATTGTAAAAACAATAAAGACTCTAAATACATACTCATGAAGATTTAATTTGAAAAAATAAACTCATAAAATAAAGCCAAAAAAAATATAACCATTATTTCATTTTATTCTTATATAGACATTAGCGGTGTTTCTTTGAAATCGTCGCGACGCTCGTGACGTCTGCCTGGCGCCGTCTGACGTCTATATGCGTCTGACCGGAAGAACACCCTGGAAATGGCATTGAAACACGCAATTCTTCTATACGCAACTCAACTTTGAATACATTTCTTTTATTATTCACCCTTTACTATTCTGAATCCTATCACGAGTATTATTGATTTGATTATTTTCTTTATTGATTTCTCATCAGAAGCATACTAAAGTTGATTGGAGGAAACAGTAATGATGAAGCTCTGAAAGCTCTTGACCTATTTTCGTTTATTCATTAAAGTACCTAGTAATTCGAAGATTTGATTGTGATTTGTCATCTATTTCCTACAATCTGGAATATTAAATTCAATACACAGTTGAGAATTCAGAATTTATATTTCTGCTTATTTGATATACCAATAAATAATCGTTTATTAACCTTTTAATTTGCTATTTCTATTCCTTGGAGATAAAAATTCCAAAAATGATGTAAGAATAACGTCATGATACGATTTAAAAATACCAACCAAGTACTTTGACTATCTAAATGCAGAATCAAATTTATATTTATCCTTGGAGAATCCTACGACAAATAGCCAACGATACATTTCAGGTTTACTGTTGTAAGTAATAAAATGAAGAAAAATAAAATTTGCAATATTTATTTTTATGTATTTTACTTATTTTTAGAGAAGGGAATGGTTGATGATATAAAAAGAAAAAATATAAAATTTATATTTAATGATTTAGTATGGTAATTAGGAGATAATTTGATAATATGAGAAATGATTCAAAAGAATGGAGTATAATGTATTCAATGTATCATATAAAATTTTATTATACTCAGTGCACAATTTTTTCCCATCTATTATATAGAAAATTAGTAAACCACAATAATAACTACTTCAAGAAATTGTACACTGAGAAAATTTTTTTTAATAGAACATAAACTGAGGTAATTATCTAGAAGTGGAACTTCAATTTATAAAGAAAACTCGTGAGTTCTTTCTAAGTATTTTTAGTTGTTAAAATAACATTGCAATAATTAATATTTAAAGGAACATCTTAAATTGAACTGAAGCTATAATCAAACCTTTGTAAATAGAATATAGATATATTTTTTTCTTACTGAAAGAAGCTTACGGACTACACTGACTCTGAAATAATGAAAAATTTATCTTTCGGAAATACAAGTCCAAGAATAAATACAATTTTTTATATAGAAGGAATGTTAAATTTCATAAATTTTTTAAATGGAGAAAGGTGGGGTTAACTGAAAGACCATAATAGAATGTAAACTGTCAACCTGTAAGAAAAAAATTTTAATAATGAAATATCATGATGTATTGGCGGAAAAGTGTAAGATATGAAAATGGGCATAACTTTTATGCTTATTATGTTACAGGGTAGATCGAGGGCTTAAATGAAAGATCTCGACGGAAGGAACAAAGTCGATATGGTAAAAATCATAATTGTCGCGAAATTCATGCAAAAATTAGAGCAAGTTCCGGTTTTGCCCCATTTTAGGAGTGAAATAATTAATTTTTATAATGTTTGACTTGATTCCGCATTTCGACGCATCAAGACGAAGAGAATGAGTCCTCGATCATCAAAATCGGACAACTTTGATTTTTCGACCCAAAAAAATGGCAAGTGGTACCCCTTTCCATTTTTTTTGGCCAAAAAATAAAAGTTCTCCGATTTTCGAGTTTGACCACTCATTCTCTTCGTCTTGATGCGCAGAAATGCGGAATCGGGGCACCGCCCGGGAAAATTCACTTTAACACCCTTAAAAGGGGGTAAAACTAATTACACATAAAAAATGATCATCCCCTCAACTTTAAACCCTTGTAACTCATGAACGGACGGTCCAATAATCATTTTTAGGGATGTTTTTGAAACTCAAAAATCTAAGCTACGTGGCAATATCCATGGATTTATCGAGAAAAATTTATTTCACCCTTAAAATCGCTAAAATATAAAAAAAAATCACATTTTTTGGAGAGTTTGACAACTATTTTGGCAATTTTAAGGGTGAAATGAATTTTTTTGAGGTTTTTTATGGATACGTATCTTTAGCTTAGATTCTGAAGTTTTAAAATACTCCTTGAAAATCATTATTCGATGATTTGTACAATAGTTATAGAGGTCCAAAGTTGAAGTAAGGGTCAAAAATCATTTAATCTTCGACTTTAAACCTCTATAACTATTGTACAAATCATCGAATAATGATTTTCAAGGAGTATTTTAAAACTTCAGAATCTAAGCTAAAGATACGTATCCATAAAAAACCTCAAAAAAATTCATTTCACCCTTAAAATTGCCAAAATAGTTGTCAAACTCTCCAAAAAATGTGATTTTTTTTTATATTTTAGCGATTTTAAGGGTGAAATAAATTTTTCTCGATAAATCCATGGATATTGCCACGTAGCTTAGATTTTTGAGTTTCAAAAACATCCCTAAAAATGATTATTGGACCGTCCGTTCATGAGTTACAAGGGTTTAAAGTTGAGGGGATGATCATTTTTTATGTGTAATTAGTTTTACCCCCTTTTAAGGGTGTTAAAGTGAATTTTCCCGGGCGGTGCCCCGATTCCGCATTTCTGCGCATCAAGACGAAGAGAATGAGTGGTCAAACTCGAAAATCGGAGAACTTTTATTTTTTGGCCAAAAAAAATGGAAAGGGGTACCACTTGCCATTTTTTTGGGTCGAAAAATCAAAGTTGTCCGATTTTGATGATCGAGGACTCATTCTCTTCGTCTTGATGCGTCGAAATGCGGAATCAAGTCAAACATTATAAAAATTAATTATTTCACTCCTAAAATGGGGCAAAACCGGAACTTGCTCTAATTTTTGCATGAATTTCGCGACAATTATGATTTTTACCATATCGACTTTGTTCCTTCCGTCGAGATCTTTCATTTAAGCCCTCGATCAACCCCTGTAACATAATAAGCATAAAAGTTATGCCCATTTTCATATCTTACACTTTTCCGCCAACACATCGTTACTTTATTAGTTTTATTATACAAAAATTGAAAAAAATAAATTTTTTTTAACGTCTCTTATAGTCTCACGCGGGGAACATTTGGGGACCGTTTACAGAGCGAAATTTGTTAATTAATAATTTTATATTAATATTGAGTTGATATTTAACCTAGTAGAGTTCCATATCTGATTCATTAAAATTTAATATGAATTTGATTGCATTCCAATACATAGTTCTACTTTACTTGATGAGCTAATGATGAATCCCAAAAATAATTTCATATAATTTTCATCTCAACACTGAATTTAATTTTACAGTTGAAAAAAAAATAATTATTATTATAATAATATGGATAAAAATATAATTAGCATAATGGAACACAAATTCCAAAACTAAATGAAGCACGTTTTTAGTTAAGACCCCTAAGCTTTATTTGCATTAAGACTTGTCATTACATCATGTTGCATTATGATAATTTTTGATATCCTACTCATAACAAATTCAAAAGATTATTTTTTTTTCCTTACAAATGAAAAATATATTAAGGTCTTCACTTGAATAATATCAGTTAGATAAACATGAGAAAATTTGGGAAATCGGTAACACATGTGGTTTTCATTAATCTAGAGAAAGCAGACGTTGATTCAAAAGCGACATTTGTGGCACATCACACAAGTGATGACAGTGTGACATTTATTAAAAAAAAAAAAGCTGTTTGTATACAAACAAACAAAAAAAATAAAAATAAAATTGAAGCTGATTTGATAGGTACAGAAATATTTTTAATACTAAAACTTTGACATATTGGGACGAAATGAGAATCAAGGTTTATCGACCAATATAAGCGGGTTATGACTTGCATTGAATTGTTGAGTAATATTGCATAAGAGTTGATTTCTCTCAGCACAAAGTGGAAAAGCCATGGACATAAAAGAAACCATATAATCATGTATATAGAGTTTTTATAAATAAATTTATGCAGAAAAAAAAAATAAAGAAAAACAACTGATTGTATGTTGGAATGACATCAACTGATATTTGAGAAAATTTTTCCAGAAAGATTCTGAAGGTTTCTGTGATAACTATCTTTTGAGTTCATTCTTATCATGAATTTGAAAGTACCTTTGCGTGCTGCAAGTCGTCCCCATTGAATCCGGTTGGAGATTAGATCACGATGGGATTGGATGGAAAGCTAGAATTCATTTGCAGTCGGGCCAAATTTCGTTGTAAATCGTGGTTTACAACCTCTCGATCTTTTCCATTGCTTAGCGAGTCCTTGACTCCTATTAGAAGTCCAGTTGAAGCTCAGGTGAGCTTCTTCAGTTTAGTCTAACAGCCTTTTCTATATATGTATGTACATAGAGAAAAGAAAAAAGGATAGGTGTGGGTAAGAGTTAAGGTCCAAGAGTCCAGAGGATAAGATTTAAAAGAGTCTCTCTCTTTCCCAACCCAAGAAATCTGGAGCACAAGATCATTCTAGTTTTCTCTTCTAAGACTTTTTCCCCTCATTCTAGTGTGCAAAGGTTAAGCTCACTCTTGACGATATCTTTACTACAACTCTAAGACGCTTCTTGCAATGTTTCCCAAGCTTTTCCTCTTTCTATATTTTTACCTTTTACATTGAATTTTTCCTTTGTTAAATTCTTTTGCTTCTTTAACACAAATGTGTTTTTTCTCTTATCATTTGAAATTTGTAGCTGGAGCTTTTTTTTTATTAAATTATTTTGTTTTTCGTTGATAATGAAGTGACAAATGTTTATACAGCTTTTTCGTAAGCCGATTAAATTTTATTGTCGATTAAAAAGTTATAAAATTTACCGCGAATTCATAAAATACAGTAGTAAAACATGGTAAAATAGTTAAATACTAAATGAAGTCAAGAGAAAAGAATATTTTGATGATAAAAAATTAATTTCATTATGCATACTCATATATTTTTATAAGTTCTTTTTTTTAATAGCAAAAGTTCTCAACTGTGTACTGATGATATTGTGGAATAATAAAAGTTGACAGGTATACACATACTAAATCTCAGCGAGTGTTTACTAAACATCAACTCTCTAGTTGATCTACAGCTAAATATTACCAAACTTTTCCGAATTGAGAAGCATATCACCGCGATCAAAGGCCGAGTTTTTCTGCTGCGAGTACAAAAAATTGCATCAGTATTGAGCCAATATTCTACAGTCTAGTATACAGTATATACACAAAGTGAGGACAGCTGTTGGTGAAGTGAGAAGGTGAGAGAATAGAGAAAAAGATAATATTATATACTAAACTTGTGGCATCATGCACGCACAGGTTTAAGCTAGCTACCAACATCAGGACCTAGCATCATCTCCAATGTCATCATGTTTTTAACTCACTAGTGAGAAACACCTTTGAGTTAAAAGCAGTCTTCAAATTGTATAGTATTTTTTTTTTTTTTTAATAACTCATTACAGTTTTTTGTGTTAAAAAAGAATCAAATTGGGTTTGAGTTGGAGAAAAAAATACAAACAAGTAGTAAAAATAACGTTGAAGATCAATTGATCGATTGCAATGATTTTTTTTTTTGGAGTTTTAAAATTTTCTTTTTTTTTAATACATAGAAATAACAGTGTTTATTCAATTATTTTGATTCTTTTTTAAATATGACTACCCAAATATTGCCAAACGGTAATAATTTTTCAACTCCTTCTCATCGACAGGTCAATTTAATATTACATTTTAAAATAGAATAAAAAATTAAAACATCAATTTTATTACCTTTTTGAAATGTCACTAATATTTTTTGAGTACTAATTTTTTATTGGAAATTTATTCATTTATAACTCAAAATTCTATCAATAAAAAAGTCATAACGTTAAAAGAAAAATCATTTATTTTATTTACAATCGGTATAAACGTGTTTATTTGATTAAGTAAAAAAAAAAATTGTTGTGGCCTGGGTTCGAACCAGGATTTTCTGATTATCAATGTAGCGTGGTTGAATAGTCCCATTCCTTCTGATCAACTTCCTTTGGGGATATCAACTGTCGATGGTTACATTTTCTCCTCTAGACTAGACAGATTTTATATTTTTCCTCAAAGTAACTGTCAGAAGATCAATGAAGTTATTTAGGTACGATTTTTTCGTATTTTAACATGGAACCTTTACCATTTATGTCACCACAACAATTTATATTTGATTAAATACATAAAATAATTTAGCTCTTAAATAGCTAGATTGATTTATGGACCAAGTGTATTGGAGAACAAATCAACAAATATTGATTCTTATTCTCAAGTGTTTTTAATTGAAAATATTTCATGATTGATGATATAAAATTTTTCAATATAAACACATGATTATGTTTAAAGATTTTATGCATTTTATACACTGTGTAAATTAGTCAGATCTTTTATTGTACACAAATTCAACATCCAGATCACGCTGTAATTTCAATTCCAAACAAATTCTCCATCTCCATGTTATGATAGCAAACCGTTCAAAATTATTACATCAAATGAAGTAAATATCGAGATTACTGTAAGTAAATCAAATGCACCTATCCAACTCTAGTACATGTAGAAGTTTTATATCAAATATAATTTGTATATTATATTGTAATAAGTGGTAGGATGATGATCAATTCTTTTTCAAAACCACAAAGAAGCTTTAAATTTTTTCAGTTCAGCTTTGATGCTTAACAAATATTCGACCAAAAAAAAATTGGATTGTCGAATTAAATCTACATTTGTTCAAGGGTTTTATTTGAATGAATATCCACCACACAAAACTCAACGACAAGATACTTACTTGAATGAAATAATAGAGAAGTAAAAGATAACTGCCATAAGAGAGAAAAAATTATCAACATCTGGATGGGTTTTATCCACACACTCATGTTGATCCCCCTTGAGGAAATTTGATCAGACCACACGTTACTTTCCCGTTCACTTCATCGACTGCAACTACTTTGGCAACTGAGAAAAAAATGGTAAGAGGATAATTTGAGGTTTTTCCCGCAGCCATTTGGTGAATGAGGTTGAAATCGAGCGCCCGCATGAGACGATAACGTTATCAAGTACCCGTAGGATCGGATGGTAGAGGTCCGGAGGTGGAAATGACGGGTTTCACCCCGTTGGATATTTACGAACAAGATAAGCTTTCGGAGTATGCGATGGTGGTGGTGGTGGTGGTGTAAAATTACGTTGAATTTTGAAATAATGCGAAATTGTTAGAAGGGTAGGAGAAGATACTTAACTCACCCTCAGCTGTAATATGCAATGTAACAAAAATGTGTGTTTGGTAATCGAGGCTTTCCACGGATTCCACGGTGAATAACGAGGCCAATAACGGACCGCAACAGCGCCCGTGAGATTATCGAAATTGGAAAGATGCCAGGGGGCGGACGACAGGAGAAATGAGACCCGATGGAATCGTTTCAGTTTGCAAACTCGCACCACACATCGAATCAAAAGCATATATATTCAGCGATCCAATTTTCGCAACGGGATAGAGTAAAAAGGATCATAAGAGAGACACGCATATGATGATGGTCTGAGATGCATTCTTAATGTATAATAAATGCATCGATGCGCGCAGGTGGCAAGTATCCGCTGGCCATATTTCCACCTCTTTGGAGCTACACATGTATACATGGACACAAGCACACACCTTGCTATTTCTTGTTCAACGATACGTCGTCTACATTTGTGCGATATTGCACGATATCTAATTGATGTTTATTCAAGTGGTAACATTGCTAGAGGTCTACCGAATGTCGCCTATTAGTCTATACTATTGTGCATTACATACTGCATCTAACTCTGTCTCCGTCACCTCCTCCAGCTCTCATCTCTCATGTTGTCCATTTAATATACACCCTCAAGCGACGTACGTTTGGCTCATTGCTGCTTCCACCCTCTCGCCCGTGAAGTGAGAGACAACGGGGTCAATGACAGGGTAATGGAAACGCCAATAATCCTAGGATATATATCGCTCACTCTACTAGGAATATCATTTGGTCTTGAGATAAAAAAAAACACGACACATATTGTGGTGGTCTTATCTACAACCATTTCCACGTATACTCCAAAGGATAGGGACTATATTAAGGCAACCCACCAGCTTGACGTCGTGTGCTAAATTCTTTTTAAATAATTGCATAATTTTCTATTGGAAGAAAAATATTTCATTGTGTTCTGTAAATAAATTATTGAAATATTAATAAATATTTCGTTTTTTTTTTCTCATGAAAAATGTGACTTTGAAATTATTTGGAAAATTTCAATAAAATAATCAGAATTTATAATTATTTTCAATAAAACATATCAGAATTTTTGTTTTTGTAATGAATAATAAAATAAAATCATCATAAAATAATATCTCTTAAAAATATAATAAAGCTGTCAATAAATAAATATAATCATGGTAATAACTGATAATTATAATAAAATTTTTTATGAATAAAAAATATAAAACACTTAGTAAATATCTAATGTCTCTTGGTGGCTCGTCGTGCTCGAGTTTCTTGAATAATGAATGTGTGGAGCAGCAGCAGTAGCAGCTTGCATGGTGGGATGACTGGCGAAGAAAACGAGCTCAGACATTGAGGAACGCAGAGAGCTATGCAGATATTCTCCAAGAATGCGAACGCGTTCTCTCAACTAACGAGTCGATAATTGCAGGGAGAAAAGGAGGACTACGGAGGGGATGATGTAGCCTGAAATTACCAAGAGACTGGCGACACGCAAAGACTTGGAATCGCACGCCATACTCGATTCGATTAGAAACTCTCTCGCGTTGTCTTTGTTTAAATACTTGATGGTTCATGTTTGTTACATGTTACATGGGCATGATAGTGGACGATTCGACTGAATTTTACAAGCATACTCTCTAGCACACTATTGTTCTTTTGAAATAAATGCTCGGGAAATCGATTACCAGCGAAAAGTCATCATCCCTTGGATGAAATTAACGATAACACATCTATCTTTGTGTGAATCTTCTGTGTGTATACGTTATTTTATTGTCCGCGAATGTATAGAACTTACGTGCATCGCCGTAATGAGACTAGTCGTGTGACGTTCCTAAAACTTTTATGGCTGACGACAGCAGGTGCTTCGTGTTGGACTTGTTGTTTTGCCCTTCACTTGTCCATTCGCGTAGTAATAATCTCCATGAAACTATCTCTCCCGTTGATTAATACGAAAAAAAAGGTAAATATATATTCTTTTTTCATATTACTTTTGATGTATCAAAACTTTTTTGGCGAGCATTTAATATTTTGTAATATTAGAGAGACATGTAACGAGGTTAGTTAAGTTTCAAGCCAGTTAAACTGAAGGACGTGGAGTAAGCGAGGGTGAGAAGGATGATACTGAACGATAATATCCGTCGAGTCCTTCGACTTTATCTAGTATATATGTGAGAAAGGAGTATATATTCGGTGTACATAACTCATATCGACGCATTGCTCGACCTCTATTTTCGGTGAGGCCACGAATCATGTTTGCAATTGGTTTTTTCCGTGCTTCTTCATGAAAAATGTATTTTTGCCAAATTTTTTCTTAAAAGCTTAAAGCTTTTTTTGATTTACTACGGCATTTTGGTGAAATATTCACAATATTAAAATGTAAAAAGAGGAGAAATGAATGAATAAAAATAATTTGATAATATAAAAACATATATATTTATAAAAAAAAAATATATCTTTACTCCGATATGTATATATGTATTGATTCCTCAACCCTCTCTCTCTCAACTGCTAAGCAAAAGAAATATGTGCGGAGTATAAAAATATACCAAACCCTACTATATGTTTTTTTTCAAATATGGTACGCTCGTAATTCAGTTAGGTATGAAAATTTTATGATTCTCAAGAATGGAAATATAAAATAAAAAGAATAATATTTTTATTGATGAAACTCTACAAAATCGATATATTTTTGGAAGTTGTATAAGTATAAATAATATCGAATAGGTTGTTTGATAATATTGTGGCGGTAAATTCAAATTAATTCATGCTTACACTGTAATAATAATAATAATGATTATTATTATTAATTCAAGACTGAAATAGGTTATGCAAATGAAACAGGAAAATGCTTTTACTAATCAAACAAGCTTCTAGGATTTACGTAAATTAAATTCAAGTATTATTTGTTTCTTTCGCATGAAGATAATTATGAATTTATTTATTACACAAATTATTCTTATTTTAAAGATTATGAATAAATAAAATATTTTCATTCTTTTATCCATTATTTACTGATGATGAGTTTGAGTACAGAATAATTTTATAACATTTTACTTTCAAAAAATATGCTAATTATATTTCTTTTATATTTATTTTTATTATTGATCAAATTTTATTATAATAAATTGAAAGGTATTAGATAATAATCAAATTTAAAAATAAGATAATTATAATCAATAAGATATTAATAATAAAAAAAAAAGAATTAATTGTTGTGGAGTTTAGTAGAGATTTATATGAAAATAAGGCCAAAAAATTAATTGAAAACATTAGTTATTTTTAGCTTATTGGATAAAAAGTTTCCCAGCTTATGTCATCGTAATATGTAAAAGATAAATATGTGCATTTATAATGACAACTCACCTCGACTAGGGTAATGAGGATAATAAAAAGCGGAGGTGGACAACATGTATAGCGATCAGCGTAATATTTTCTATCTCTTTCTTCGGTGAGAAATTCATCACCGATCATGCGCACCATCCTGTAAATAAAACCAAAATTAATTAACTGATATATCATCGTTCAATTTAATATTAAAACATGTAGATATTTAAATTTGAATAGGAAATTTGTCATTGTCAGTAACACCAGTATACTAAAATCGCAGAATCATGAGTAAATCCTCGTTTTGTTTGAAATTACAAGCATTATCCGGTATAGTTCGATCTGCTCAATTAATTTATCCTGTCGTTCGTTAATAATACGGATTTAACAAATTGTTCTTCAATGCGTATTCAATTACATCATTCAGAGATTTAATTCATATCATATATATTTGTAAGTATAAAGTTGAAATGAAATTTTTCATTATCATTGTGTTGTTGTTTTTTTTTTTTTTTATTCTCTATTGTAATCTTGTTACTAGAGTCTGAACTAACATGAAATAAATTACAAGGATTTTTATTATTATCTAAAACACAAAACCGAGGATAAATAAAGTAAACGTATATACCTTCAACTACAATACAATGTGGATTCATTAAAAAATTTTCCCTTTTTCATTAAATATGTATACACTTTCGAGAAAATTAATTAACGTAAACTTTATAAAAGTAGCTTGAAAAATAATGTCAAATATCATTTTTGAAACTTTTTTCTTTTATAGTTAGCAGCTAAATTAGAATGTTTTACCTACATGTAATTGAATTTTCTATAATTATATTTTAGATTGCTCATACACAAGTACCATCAAGAGCTTTTTACCCCCCTTTTTTCCTTTGTATCTTTGTTACTCTATTTTATATATCTGCTTTCTATGAAATCAATGAAGGGAAAAAAAAAGAAAATAACATGACTGCAGTGGAAACAATAGTGTTTGCCTGTCAGCACTACGTTAGTCGAGAGCTCCTATAAGCGCGAAAAAGAGATAATAATTCCATTGTCTCGAAGAGTTCCATTGCAGAATTTTTCTTTTCCTCGAGATACAGTTGAGTATACCAAAGGCAGAAGAGGGAAATATAAAGCTGCGATTGTGCGTTTATATTCTTCACTACTCTATTTCAATTTATATTACTCCAATCTCGTGGCTGGTGTATAGAACCCGGAAAGTCGTTCACCATCACTACCTAATCTTCCTCGTGGCTAAATCAACAATATAATTCTTACGTAAGGTGACCCGGGGCACGATGGGACATTCAAGATAATAAAATATTTACCAACTATTTTTATGTTACGAATTTTTGAATTAAAAGTAATGAAATTCTTTTTGTTATTTCATTTTATTTGGTAGCAACACGTTATGAAGTTTCTTATCAACCCTCGACAGTGTTTTTATAATACTTGAATATTGATTCGAAGGTTGAAAAGTAAAGGGTTTACACGACTCCTTGTCATACAGAGAAGGATTGAGTCTCCTATCCTGGATTACTGCCACATTATCTTCCTTTTTTCTTTTATATGTAATCATTGACCGCGTAAAAAAAACCCTCGGTAGATCCCAATGTAAGATGGTTGGACACGCGAATGTGCTCTGCACGAATAGTATTTTAACGGAGGAAGTGGAATTTTTATATTAATTTTAATTGACCTCATTGCATTTTTATTATCTTAAGCCTAATTGAATTCTTATATTATGATGCACACTGTACGTTTGAGAAGAAGTCATGTCATATGAATATATTTATAGATATTTTACTCTAGAGTCAAATATTATATTCAAGTCAAATTAAGGAACTAAAAAGTTTTCTCAAGGATGATATTTATGTTACGGCTGTGACATTTTTTATAAATTATCTGACTACAAGTCCTGTGAAAAAAAAACCTCCTCAACTCTTTCTCATATTTTATACATTCAGAAAATATAAGTTTAATTATTGCAACTTTGATATGAGTATTTATTAATCGTTGATACTTTTGAAATTCACACTGAGAGATGGATTTTATTACAGAGTTTGCGGAGACATGCAAGTAAATATAATATTTTTATAAATATTAGATGATTTAAAATAAATTGCTATTTTTTGTAACAAAAATGTTTACACAATATTTTTCTATTTATAAAAAGAATTTTTTTTTTTTTAATAATAATTCAATGAAAAATGTATTACTGCTAGCAATGAATACTCAGCTTTTTAATAAAGCTAATTGCAAACAAAATTCAACTGATATTTTTTGTGATAAAAAATTATTTGATTTGGAAAGAAAAAAAAAAAAATTCATTCATCATATAATATAATTCATAGCTGTATAGTTAAAAAAGTTTAACAATTAATCAATTCCTTCAACAAAGTTTCAAGAAATTTCTGTACAATGTCTATCATAATTATAAAAAAAAGAAATAAATATCCGAGAAATTAATTATTTAAATATCAAATTATTTCACGGTATTTTATTTTTAAAAATAAACACCAGGCATATATCGACTATTTCTTGGAACAAAACAATATGCATAAATAAACAATGTATTTCTGAAAGATGATTTGCTACCAAGAACGCACATTTCTCTGTAAAATAATCGAGTCGATAGTATCAAATCGATGAGGACACAATTAGTGTGTAGATTACCGAGGTATAGAACCCCCAGACCAATGGTTTCATAGAACGCACATAGAAATGCAGTACGACAATACTATAAGCCTTGGTCTATGCGGTTGACCATACGATCGTTCATCATCGCCAAGAGTAGCAGCAGTGGCCGTTATCCGGACGATCAAACGACCGCGCGGTCCGGATTCCTCTGACTTTTATATAATCCGTATTCTCTACCTTTATCTTTCAGTGACGGCTGCGAATTGACTGTAAGCGCCGGCGCTACATTCCGTGCTGGTCGTGAATAGTTTGGAAGGTAAAAAGTACGCAGCGAGTCGACGTTTGTTATAGTTGGATTGAGGTGAGAAGAATGAGAATAAAATAAAAATGAAAATTATATTGAGGCGCCAGCTTGACGGTCGAAGGAGAATTCAATCTCTCTGCAGTCTTCTTCCTACTCTCAGTTTGAACCTACTACCCAACCCCTGTAGCTCGTTAGTACCGGTAATTGTCACTTGTTAGGTGCCAACTTGTCATCCGACTTGGTTGCTCCTCACTCTCTCTCTCTTCTTTCTCTTACTGTTTCTCTAATACCAAGTGGAAGAGAGTCATGACGACGGACACGAGTCAGCTGAGAGGACAACGAATACCACTCACGGATAGAGAGACTAGACTCACAACAGGGAAAATCCGTCGGAAATTGTCCAATCGATTTTATATTCCCTCTGCCTTTGTGGTTTGTTACTCGGAATACTAACGACAAATGCTCACAGTAGTGTATCCAGCTCTATCAATTTTCGCTGTAAGAGCTGGACCATGAATAATAGAACCTGTGTAATTACTCAAATTATATTGAAACACTCGGGATTTTCATAAAGCCGACGTAGATGTATCGTTTATTACATTTGTCGACTATCAGATTCGTTAAAAGCTGCATATATGATGTATCATGATTGGAAGGTTCTTCATATATGCAACGTCTATTTGATCAATCGAGCAAACATCCAAAAATGTTTTAATTGATTAGTGAGCATGCTATGATAGAAAGGAATGTTTGCCGAAATTTCATACAACCTTCATTTGCTAAGGATTCAATCATTTAACCAACATTTTCAGAAACTATTTCTCGTATATCGATAGACCTTTGGATCTGAATTAATGATGTATTACCGATTGAAGTTAATCAAAGTTTAATGAATTTATTTTTCGAATGTGATAAAAAAATTTATAAATAATGAAATTTGTTAAGTGAAATAGAAAAAAAAATGACAAAATGTAGGATTACTTGTTATATAATTAGTGAGAAAATTTGCATTGTGAACGGATGGAAACTTTAAGGATAATTTAAATAAATTTTTACCAATGTTAGAAAGAAAGAAAAAATATGGAAATTGAGTGTCGCGATGAGTTACGAAGAAGAAGTAGCTTTTACTTTTTATCCTTTTTTTTTTCTTATTCGCCAATGCAATCTCTCGATTCTCGATAAAGGAGAGAAATGAAGAAATAAGATGCAACGAAACTTTTTCTTGTGACTTGGTGTTTATATTTTTGATGTATATATATAGATATTTTTTTTTATCAATTTTAACGAGATCTACTCTTTTTCAACAGTTTGACAGAAGAACATTTGGAAAATTGTGGCTTACAATATTGGATGCAAAAAATAAATTGAATACATGTATCAAAATGTATCGATGAATTTCACGTGTCACTTTTTTTTTTCTTTATTTCCTTTTCACTTCACCAAACTTTCGTCTGTTATTTCTAGCTAAACTATTCTGACAATGCCAATAAACTTAAACAGTAGACGATCGCACAGAGGAAAAAAACACTCGATGAAATCCACACAATAGAGTAGAGTAGAGGATAAGAAACATATCAATGGACTAAAGGCAAACTGGATGCTAAAGTAAATATACAACATAAAATAAATTTCGAGGACTTTTATATATATATTATGTTATGACGATTGGATGAAATAAACCGACATATAAGAATTGATGACGCATCACTCGTTGCTATTTTACATTTTAATTCACAAGAGACACTTTGGTTACTCTCACACAACATCCTCCTAACGTAGTGTGTTGGTGTTTCGCAGTATTCTGAAAATAGAGGAGACGCGCAAAAGTTGGTGTCGAACTCAACACGAAACAACAGCACGTGCTTTCAACTTTTTGAATTGAAAGCCTCTTTCCACTTTACAATACTAAACATACTAGTGTATGTGTGTGTGTACCAGTGCTAACTAACTAACAGAAACCTCAATATTAATTCAACCTCAATAAAAACCCAAACTGTTTAAATGTCAATAAAATAAATATTTACATGATAGAGGTGTGTTGGGGCCTCGAGTCAACGCCATTGCCAGGTGCCATCATTGTTATTGCGGTTGTTGGTGATGTTAAAGGGACCGACGTTGTCGAAATAGTTCTCGTAACAGTCCCACGCGATGTATCCTTGAGTATCTTAGTGGCGCTTAGTGGCGTTGTCACACACATTGTTCTTGTAAGGAACACTCAAATTTCACTTAACACTATAAACATTGATACAACACACACGTGTAACGACACACACGTGCACTTTTATTTGATTAATTATAACTCGATTAATGGGACAATAACTACGGGACATTCGTACGTTCCATTGGATCAATAGTGAATTTATTTGACAGGCAAAGAGCAGACACGAGTGTGCCAAGCTCTTTACCTTGATATGCTAGGCCCGCGCGCACGTCTTGTACGTCCTTTCTTACTCGGCGCCACGGGCTTACTGAATGACTGAGTGTGCTGACCGACTGACTTGGCGCGAGAGGCCACAAGTCTTGGCGGGCGTGGGTGTACACGCGCTCGATCATGGTGGGGTTTGCAGTTAACATCGTCATTGGATCAACTCGGGGATGAAAACATATGGGGGGTAAACGACAACCAATCCTAACAGCTCTACATTCTTACCGCTTTTGCCAAGACATCAAAAGCTAACTCGCATTCGGCTACGAGCCGTCGAGATGTGTATTACATATTTTACTGCCTTTTAACTCTTTGTTGTCAATTACACTCCATTATTGTATCACTCTTTTATTATCGACTTCTTTTTAGTTCGAAACATTGCAGTGCCATAGTTTGTTTCTATTTTTCTTTTAGTGATGAGTTTTAATCTTTGTGTTTTTTTCATTTACCTGGAATTAATCTATTGTTTATTTTCACACGATTTGGAGTTGGATCATTTTTTTTTCTTATCACTTATGATATTGTTATAAATATTTAACTGTCTTTTTGGAGTAAACAAATATTATGTTGATTTCAAAATAATCATTGCTTTAGATTTGTTTTAAATTTATGTAAAAGATTATTTTATTTATAGAAAATACTCAGATGTGTAAAAAATGAATTTAATGTATTATTTGGATTTATTGGAACTTAATAAAAGCAATTCTATCAAAAAAGATTAGTCACAATTGGAATTCATTTTACAGATTAAAATGTTGTAAGATTTTTGTGATTTTTTAACTGAAAAGATAATATATTGACACAATGAAAAATTGCATCAAGTGACATATTATACTGTGTTTATTTTAATAATCAGTTTGGAATTTAAAGACTATTTAAAATGTCCTTGCGGGTTTAGGTAGATTCGTATCTTCTAAGTCTTTTAAATACGGTATTCTTATCGGTGAAGATAAATTTGACACTAATTGATTAAGATGATGCTTTAATAGACTTCTCTGGTACATTTTTACTAAACTACGGTATTCCACTTTTCACTATCCTTCGAATCTTCAAATATAATCTTATTTTCAAAGCAACCAGGAGGCTTTTGGGATACCCACATATCCCAATCTTGAGTATTTTCAATTGAGATCTTTGAAGCATCGTCGATTTCTGATTTTTCAGCAAGTTCTCACGCAGTAGTAGTGTGGGAAAATGCAGTACCTTTAGATTGAAAATAAATTTTGTTTTTAAAAAAAAAAGGAAAAGGATTTTCCCAAGTCTTAGAAATGTTGTAAATTGTTGTGAAATTGACTTCAACCTGTCAATTTTCAATGAAAAAACCTTGGTAGTTAAAAAATTTTGGGTATTTACGTGTCAACTGCACTTGAAGGCATTTAAGAAACAATAATCAAACCATTACTTTGAATATAAATGAGACAACTCCTACTTTCTTTTGACTACTGACCACCGAAACGTCCCTGATGATCATTTAAAGTTCTTCAGTGCCTCTATTACGGAGTCTAACGCAGCAGGAAGTGTCCAGGTGGTAAACTTTTACCAGTCAAATTTGGCCCACGTCCTTTATTGCGATCTAGTGTAGACTCCCTCCGAGGTGTTCTGTTACGGTTCTTTCAAGCTTACATTAACTTTGAACAACTTGGGTAACGGGTCTAGGGGCGGCATAACATGTTGGTGCCTGTCTGTGTTCCAATAAAATACTCTACACTATTCGATGAGACGGTGGAGGAAATTGTGCGTGAAGTCAGGCGTCACAATTGAAGTGATCCCATATAATTGACCCGCGGAAAATTGACCATAAATTTGAGCAAACAAGACTATAATACCTTTTCCTCACAATAATGCCTTTTTTTACCTTTCTCAATTTACTTTATTGATTTTTTAGTGTTGCTATTACTTTTTCATCTATCCTCCGGATATATGTTCTCTCATACTTAGACATCGAAAAACATTAATAGGAGGAAAAAAGGCTGCTCCAAATTGTCTAATATGCGGACGTGAGTCCAAGGACACCAGTGAAAGTATCATTAGGGGGAGGTAAGTTTCATACGTGACTCGTCGAATAATGTGTCGTCCAATGTAGAGTGTATATATGTATAAAAGGTATATGTATAAAGCTGAAAGACATGTTATATATTTTCTGTACTTTAGACTTCCCAATTTGCCTCCAAAGTAATAGTAAAGATCTTTCCTTTATATTTATTTTTTTCTCTTTTTCATCTTCCACCGACCTTTGATGTGTTTCGTCTTTGTAGCTGCTGAGACACAGCAATATATAGGAGGCAGAGCTTGTTATACAATAGAAACACGAACAATATGAACGGTAGAAATTCATTGACAAAGTTTTGCCGGTTTACCGTCAACTTTTTTAGTCCATTACGACTTGGGAAATTTACGTTCTCCAACATATCACGTGTGTTTAGCATGAAAAGCTGACTTATTATTGTTTGGAATGTGACCACGAGTACGACGTGTGCGATGTGACCACCCGTATTAAATTGTATATATAAAATACATTTTCGATCGATTTTTCAAATATTTTAAGATACTTTAGAACCTTTTTAACGACTTTATTTATGCTCATCTCTTTTAATCCCGATATATTAAAATATCCCCATTTCTTTTTGAGGAAAAAAATAACCGAAGGACTTTGAGATGTTTCTTTAATGAGAAACAAGAAGCAGAAAAAAAGAACAGGCGTTGACGCGGGCCTATAAGCTCATAAAACTCACTGCCACTTGGGGAACAAAAAATTATGTGAGGTATACGTGAATGAAATAGGTGTAAAATCGTTGTGATAATATTTATAGTAACCCACGTAGAAAATCATTCCAAAGAAACTTGAAAATTATTCTTTCATCGAAATAGTCTCATTTAAATAGTTTTAGTGTGTCAAAGTATTTGAATAAATAAAATAACTCATTTTATTGATAAAGATATAGTTTAGTGATAAGTAAAGAAAAGTATAAAAATAAAATCTGGAGAAAGTTTGAAACTTGAACATTCTTTGAGAAATTTTTTTGATTCACTTTGACAGTTTCGTGTATAGCCACTGTTTCAAATTGACTCATTATAATAATTTCACATAAATAATCTCATAAATATGCATTGAATTATTTTGTTAACTGAAACTTAAGGAATACTAAATACTGTTACATTTAAATCTAAAACATTATTTTGAGGAAGTTTGTCATAAAATTCCATAAAATCTTTTTATAAATAAAATATTGTACTAAAAATACACTTGAAAAGTTTCAATAAGCTTGAATAAAAGCTCCAATTCTACTTCAAGTAAAGTGCAATTTTTAAAAAGTGTTTGAGATAAAAAAAAACTGCTCTTTAATCTAAAAAAATAAAAAGCTATTTAATGAGCTCAGAAAGTAGCAATTAATTTTACACGTTTTATTGTTACATTTAATTTGTTTTCTCTTCAAAAGACAATTTTGTTTTCTTGGCATGTACATGGGAAAAGTGCACAACCATGTTGCATCTCGCAAAAGAAAGAAAAGTCTATCATTTTTTTTTTCTGTTTATTTTTCTTGTACTCTGTACATTGGTGTTCACTCCGCATGCTATTCGCGTGGTTAGTAGAAAGACGACGGTTTCCTCAAGTTACTTGAGCAAAATTTACATAGTCCGCTTCGCGTCACATTTACGTAGACGACACGTAAGGATCTAAAGGGCTCGAGGGGTGAGGAAAAAGCGTCTAGGGGATAGTAGAAAAGCAGCAGCAACCACTGGGAAGAAAATGCTAACTCCAGAAAAGTGTACCTAGTCCATGTACATAGACAGCATAGTGAGTCTTAAAACATATATAGAACAAGAATCAAGGAGACTTTGCTACTCTTCTTTTTCATGATGAGTTACCTGCTTTGAATAAAAAGGCCAAAGCTGGTACTTGGGACAATTTCACCAGCAGCCTAGCTAAGTTGTTTGCCACCTGAATCCCTAGATTATTAAACCAATTGATGAACAATAAATAGAAATCACCACATTCCGTGGAAACCTAGTGCCAATAAGCACCTGATAGGACATTGACATTTTTCCTGTCTCATCTGGTGTGAATTGAACAAAGTAGCAACTTACCTGCGAAACAGTGGAGGTTCATGGATCAGAAGATGAAAGTCATTTTCTGAGCAAACTTCTCTGTCACGATGGTGAACTGCGCACTTGAAACTTCGTGTTCGTTTCCCGCTCATCTGAGAAATTAAAAAAAAAAAGAAACTTTTTTAACAACTGTTTGAATAATTATCAACTTGTCTTTAATTATAAATTATTTCTTTTTTCTTTAAAAAGTTGATTAATTAATTAGCGTAGAATTCATTTAATGACATCAAATTAATTGCTTTTTAAATTTAATAAAGGAACATCTCCATGACACAATATGTGCTCCAATGATTTGAATCATTTGATGATTAATTTTGTTTCTGTAGTAATTTTAATCTTTAATGAGCTCCAAAAAGAAACAATAAATGCAAAAGAATCTGATATTTTTTTCCATGTATTTATAAAACAATATTGAAGAAGTATGATAATGTATCATCATCAATCAAATAAAAAGTAAAAAACCAGTAATGATTCTGAGTATAACATTACCCCGAAAATAACTGGAGGATATGTATCCTCGAAACTCGAATAAAATAAAATTGGCGAGATCGTTGCGTAGTTAGGATTGGGTTTCGGTAATGTGGTTAGGCAAATGTGGTAGAACGAAGGGGAGAAAAGTGTGGATATCTAATTCTACACCTTCTAGACACTCTTATTACTCTCTCCATTGGCTTCTGAAGATTCATCGATGTCTTATTCTCGCTTGGGGAAATAAGGTAAGTTTGGACTTGCGGTTACGAAGGCAGCAGGAGAGTAGCAAAGCAAAGAGTGTATACAAGGGCGTACGTTGGCTTGCGGAAACTGTGGCAGTCGTGGCTTCTTCAGTCTTTGATTGCCAAAAAGACGGGCAACGCCGTCAAATAGACTGAAGTAAACTCGGAATGTAAAATGAAAGAACGGAGAGGAGAAGACGGAGAATGCAGAAGACTAATACGATGCGAGTTGTCGTCAAGAAATAGACAGAACAGGAAAAGAATGAAGAAAAAAAGTTTGTGAAAGAAGACTGAAAAAAAAAAGGAAAATTTAATTTGACTTGGTCTTAAAGAAACGTTATCGACTCAGTTGTTGTATTCTTTTTCTCATACATTTCTATCTACCATTTTAAAGCTCGTTTAAACTAAATGAGAATGCGGGACTTGAAAGCCTAATAGAAGCATGCGTTTTTACTTATTAGGACTACTTTTATCTTACTTTTTTTTTTCATCATTTTCTTTCCACTTTAAAGACTCCAGACGTTCTTCCATTTATTGGCTATGAAATGACCAATTCCACCAAGTAAATCTTCGACTTGGTGCATTTTACGAGTTTGCACAAGCTTTCCTTTAGTAGTACCAGTGGATCAATATGAACCAAGGGTACGAGAGACATTGATTCAGCTTAACTTGCTAAACCTCTAGGGATTAATTTAACCATTACAAGATGTTTGGAACTTGTAATGTCTATTCAGTTTTAATATTAAAGTTAAATAAACAACCCTCCTAGGGAGCAAGAGTGGTTTATTACTGATCTAATATTGGATCAAGCTTGAAAACGTTGATGATGATGTCTAATGATGTAGCAGTCTCACTTCCTACTAAATAAAGTTATAAGTTTCTAAAGATTTCATTGATGATTAACTTGGTACTGATTAATATGATTAAGTTTTTCTATTGGATATTCTCAGATGGAATAAATATTCATGTCTAGTATATGTTTGATAGGGTGGAATATGTGAGAATGGATGTTGATGGTGAAGTTGAGAATAAAATTGAACAAAAGTAGAAGCTTTTACACCAAAAAGTGATTTTAAATTCGATAGGTACGAAGAGTAAAATGTATTGGAAATGAAAAAATTCAAGTGATAAAAAGAAGAAGAAAAAAAGAGAGCATCAACGAATGCTAGGAATATACTGTATCTATACATTGGGTACGCTTTTCGCGCGCGGGATAACTCGTGGATTACAATCTCTTCCTCTCTGCTAGAGCTTCCGCCTGGTGGATTTCTGCACTGAAAGAAATATTCAGCGCACGAAAAACACGTTTTCGTTGAGCTTGCGCATCATCCACACAATATATGCATATACAGATTATTACATATATGTCTATAACATGTAGGGAAGGTACAACAGTATGTGACGAGAATACGTATATGCTTCAACAATTTACATACGACTGGTCATACGTTGGCAAACCCTCGATGGGGTGCATCCAACCATTGACATTCCACCAAGAATAGTGCATTACATCTCACACTGAAGCTTTGATGAACATGACGCATGTATAACTCATCTTCTTTTTTGGATTTTAATATTATCTTTGAATATGAAATGCGAAGAAAAAAGTGTTCAGCAGTCATTAGAATGAAGAACGTAATTTATTCCATACCATTAGTTGGGATTACCACAGGGAGATTCATTTGCTTGTGTTTGCTGATGCAGTCCGATTCTCGGGAAAAGGCTAATGGCCAGTACAATCCTATGGAGCGGAAAATTTGCTGTACAGGAACACAAAGTCCTGCACTAGTGAGATTTGTCGATGATCGTTCTCGCCTAATCGAATTGGATATTCCACTCACCAACGCTATGTTTAACGATTAGTTCTGTTTACCTACACGACAGAGTATTATCAGCTTAATTATTGTGAAGGAGAAGTCGATTAAATTAAATATTATTTCTTTTTCATTGTTTCACCTCTTTTTTATAGACTTTCTAACTTGATAAATTTTTTTTTCTTACCTAAAAAAATGAACGAAAAAAAAAAACTTTAACGTAAGGTTTTAAAAAGGTACAAAATGTCTTTTTCATGGTTCAGCGGTTTTGAATGGAACTTTATTTAGCATGAAAAGAACAAGTTGAATAAAATTATCCAAATGGTTATTGTTTTAACTTTAATAACTATAAAAATACTAAGTCCAGCTATCTGTGATACTAATAAAAGGTTTGCATCTGGTAGATAATTATTTCAGCTAGTTAACAGCTGGTTGATAGAATAGTTTTTAAAAACAACACTCCATCTGTAATTAGTCCTAGTGATAAATAATCACTCATGATAATTGAAACAATAATGATAGGTTACTAGTGAAAAATCAAACAAACTGGTCCAATTTATGCATCAAACATTAAAGAATTTGAATGACTAATTAATCATAAATAACTACAGGTTAAAATTAGAATCAATTTAACTGTTCAAATATTTTAAACTCAATTTTTCGGTGACAAAAATGTCCCTTTTATATCATAACTCATTGTCATACACTTTCGTCCTTATTCCAACAAACTTTCAATGTGCCACCAAGAAAAATGTAGATAATGATCGCCCTAATGGCAAACGAGGTAAGGTAGATTTTAACCAGAAGATAAGTGGCACGAAAGTTTACAAATTGTATACAAAGTCTTGAGTAGATCAAACATATTATAGCATTCTCCAACAGATTTGGATGTCTAAATGCTGACTAATTGCTACAATAGACATACCACATGAGGATCCACCATTTTGATCTAGGGTAGGGTTAATGACCCTCAAATAGGATTTGGGTGATTATAATTAAAGATAATTATGTCAGAAATTATCTGGAATGATCGTAAAAAAGAAATGGCAGGGTAATTACTGTTTAATAAGCATTTAATAAAATATATAAACTGATTTTGGGTGTATGAGCAACAATTGTTATTCCCAGACGCGATGGAAATTTTCAATATTCGCCAGTTTCATGTTTGGGCCGCTTAATTGCCAATCGGGAATTAATATCAATTGGTTGGTGGCTGGAGGTTGAACATAGAAAACCGCGGACGAATCATTGGACGTGTTGGACTCAGGGTGAGCCACAACGTGGTTCAATATAATTGAATACAAGTATACTGTTTATATTAAATATCTATTTAAATTTTTTAAATCAATTTCTTTCATGATCGTACGCTCTTTTGCTGTTGCTTCCGAACGCATGTAAAACATAAATCGTCGGCATTGTTATAGAACTGGAGATATAAATGCCTGCGGAACCGGAAGAGTCTTAATGCAGACCTCGAGATTGTCGGTTATGATATAGAAAAAAAAAATAAGTCCAGTCACTGCCTCTGGGGTCAACGTAATTAGGCGTTATTTTACAAATGAACTCGAGTACTTGGCTCATCTTTTTAGTATTTAATAACAATCATTTATATTATATAGTATTTATAAGTTAACAACGAGTTTTATTATAAATGCAGTAGAGTTACTAAAAAAAGTCACGAGCTTTCAAAAATAATAATAATTTTTTAATGCTAATAAGAATAATATTGAAAAATGGATAAAGTACAGAAATATTCTTAAATTATTTATAAGCTTCTAAAGTTATTGTAGACTTGAAAAGTTTGAATAAATATAAGAGTAATGTTTGTTGTAGTTTTTCTTTGAATTTTTTTATAAAGTTTTTATTGTAACTGAAGCAGAAATGTCTTTTTTGACGTGGAACAATTATTCAAACGAATAATAACTGCAATGGTAATGTAAAAAAATATTGTAAATATTATTATTTTAAAAATATTATTCTCTCTGGAAAATGAGTTATTTTTTTTTCTAGTAAAGTTAAGCACTACAAATTGATGATGCTTTGTTAAAACTAATTTAATTAAATAATTACCCTCTTTAAAGCAGAAAATTAAAATTTTAATAATCTATTAAAAACTTTTATTTTCTTCTTAATAAAGAAAAATCATTGCAAATCGTTTTATATTCACAAGCATCCATTTTTTCTCTCAGCAGTACTCTCTGAGTGAACTCCATTCCATTATCCATCCAATACGACTGCATACAATAAACAAGACTACAAGGAAAGAAATATTTTCCAGTGGAGTTTAATACAAAACCATTTATTAACCAGAACCAAACTTTTCCTTCAATGTACTTGAATTAATGACAGCAAGAAAATTGGAGCAATTTAGCAAGTGATAAAAAGGAATGAAATAAATGATTATTAGCTGAAGGAGTATAGTCTTTTAGTTTTCTAATCGTCGTGCTCACAAAGCGTTTCCGTCTAGCCTAGTAATTTCCAGTAATGTTTCATGATCCTGGCGCTTGTGCACGCTCCATCTCCGTTGCCGTAACGAGCCGTTGTACAGAGGAGAAGAGTGAGTTTAGAGACGAGAAAGGTACTTACGTTCATGTATATACCCTACAACGCGCCAAAGTCTCAGTTTTCCTACTCAACATTGTGGTGAATCTTACGCCTACTCTGCTCGTCTATCTCATGCACATAAAGATGTGTCTGTATATAAACACATAAACTAGTGTGTTTGGATGTTCATATATAGATGGAGAGACACTATATAGAGGTATCTCTGAGAGAATAGTGGAGCTGGGAACTCCCCGACGTGCTCGGTGAAGACGCCCTCAAAGGCCTGAGGTACACTTACATCGTCTCGTAATGGATACACGTGTACAATCGATCGTGGCTTGCCTCCATTGCTTGCTCCTCGGTACACTTTATCCAGAGAATATTGTTGACCTTACGTATATACACTGACCTCAGATATTACTACAGCAATAGACTTGTTTTTCTCTCTCTCTCTCTTTCTCTTTCAATGTATTTGGAAAGATAAAATAAATGTTTGTATTGATATTTTTGTAGCGTGATTGGTTTAGATGTAAATAGCGAGACATTTGACAGATAGAATTGATTAAATCACTATTTCAATTAGCTATCGATAAATATTTACAAAGTGAATTGAAGCAAAGTACTGAGTAGAAAGTGTGTATATATGTGTTTTGTGTATATATGTGTTCAATCGGATTTGGCATGCGGTGTAATTGCACTTGCTGATGAAATTTACCTGCACTCGAGAGTAGAACGAGTACATTCGCCGGAAGTGACTAGAGGCGCATCGTCGTATGTAACACAGCGTGCAAGATTAGCATAACAGAGCCAGGGTTACTGTACCGTGTCTCTCAAATAAGAGAAGGGAGAATATTTTAGTCGTCTCACGAATTCATGTGCTTTTACTATCCTTTATTAAATTTATCCTTTTTCTACTTGCAACATCAACGATAATTCGCCATTTATTATTGACACATTTTCAACACCTTGTGCACTTATGTTATTTCAATAATTCAGATTACTTGAAAAAAAAGGGAAAGCTTTGAGTTAAAAATGTATACAACGGTAATTGGAAAATGTATTTTTTATGAACAAAAATTCTCATTTTCTTATGGAATTATGAAAGGTGAATTTTTTTTTAATAATTGTAAATGGAGGATTTATTAAATATTACCACTAATCACTTCATTGCATTTTTTATTTTTGGAATTAATTTAATTAAAATATTTGATAAATATTATTCCCCAGCTGTCTCAAATAATGGAATTTTTTAAGATCATTATCTGATAAATTAATGCACAACTACTGATGATACCTCTAAATGAGATGAAAAAAAAACATTGCCGAAAGTAATATCAGAGTTTTTAAATACTGTAATGAGTGTAAATAATAATCCAGATAATGAAGAGATTCAAAAACAAAAAAAAAAACGATGAGAGAATCCGTTGACGCCTCACACAAACAGTTTCTCGAGATTCTATCTGTAAGTGACGCCTCTTAATGCGTGACCGGGGTCAAGATGACACCGTTATACCTTTACGCAAGAGTAATTTCCGTGGAAAAACTCACAGAGTGAAATTAACGTGATATTTAACCACAAGTTGTGGATTACAACGAAATATAAAGTTTAAAAAAAAAAAGATACTTTTTTTTAATGACTTTCTCTTCATGAGGATCTTTTTCTTCATCATTTTTATCTTGCTTATTTCCCCGGGGTATTGATAATCAGAAGACTTAAAAATATTTCGTGATGACATACTGAGCTGAGGATTGATTACCGCAGTATTTGGGTTGGGCCCGTTATGAAAGCAATTAGTCGAGCAATGCTTACAGTAGAGGAGGACTTATCACACCCCATCGCGTTTTAATCCAATTATTTCTGGGAATTCATTGGAGCGAACTAAAACCACCCTACTAGCATATTGGTCAGTTGGCAAGACCTTTAGAACTAGTCTTTTCTGTTTGCTCGGCTTCAATTCGAACTCGGATGACTTCCAAGGGATGGCAATGCAATTGAATTAGCCAAGTAGAGTGGATAGTGGTCTATCTGTATTCGCGTGTGTATTTAGTGTAAATGTGACGTAGGTAGTTTATCTGACAAATTTGCGGATGCCAATCATTATCCAGGATTATTTGGCCACTTGGATTAATGCGATATATATCTATACATCTGATGTTGGTAGTCTTGGTTGATTTATTCTTAACTTGAAAGCACCGTTTCATGCAGCAGCGTATAAAGCGTTAAATAAATTATCAAGCGCGGTAGAATATACACGAGATTCAACCACGATTTGCCTAGCAAACCGCAAGCTTTTCACCAGGTATAAATATATATAAGAAAAGAACAGAAAATTTTCGTACAGGGTACAGAGTTATATCCAAGTTTAGAATGAAATTCGAGAGGACAAAGCCTCACTGGAGTGGTACTGACGAAATCTTTAGAGAAAGTTTTAGCTTAAGAAAAAGCTCTCGACTTTCCACGGCAGCCAGATATAATAATTTCCTGGGACAATAGCAGACGGATCGTATTCTCAGTTCGAATGGGTTATACAAAAAGAATGAGATAATGGAGTATGAAAAAATGAACAAAAAAGTATAGGGTATTCATGAGTATAAGAGCATTAATTCTCTACGAAATCTAATAAAAAATTTTATATTACTTTCGTTGAGGTATTCATATGTGATAATTTCTTACCAATTTTTTCTTTTCAGTTACATTACGCGGATCATTTTCATACGTTGAATAGTTACTTTTTTGTATAAAATTATGTACACAATTGAATCATTTCTTTTTCTTTTATTGAATAATTATTTTAAGCTTTTACATTTCCAGAAAAGCTAATAAATTATTTATTTTATTTTTCAATTAAATAAGCATTATTTTTTAAATTAAACTTGTTCTTTAAAAAACTTAAACTATTTTAATTATCCAAAAAATTGTATGAAACTTTCTTGAAATGATTCAGCTTTCACCAACACCTGGAGCATTTTTTTGATTGTGGTGAGCAAAATGATGAAACTGATTTGATCAAGACCGAGAGCAGTATTTTAAAGCTCGTATACTTGAACAAAGAGTATTGAAAAACAAGAGTATATAATAAAACAGATGAATATCACTAATTTACAAGTCGCAAATTGAGATAAATTGGCAAGTGGAATTGGTGACAGTTGTGGCTCGTAGCAATGTCTCGAAAATAAAGGCCAGAGGGAGCGGCAAAGAGAAAAGGACATCACGATGGTGGTCCACGAGTCGGCGGGGTTAAATTATAGGCATCCAATGAGCCTGAAGAAAATCAATCATTTGTAAAGTCGGCAAAAAGGACTCGAGGGATGCAGTCCGGTATAATCTGCTGGTTGCCGCCTCACTCTTCACTCCAATCCACTTGTCCACCTCTTCTTGTTCTCTCCCAAGAACCAGTCTTGACTCTTCTATACCGTCGCTTCCTCTCCTACTTCATTACGGCTTAATTTATTTTAACCTACTAGGTAAGAAGCCATCAAGCAAGAAACCTTTCACACTGCTCACTGCGGACGCTAAAGCCACATAAAGAGAATTACGTGAACGAATGATAAATGAATTAAATACTATGAAGAAGAAATGGTGGCATCAAAGGGACATGTATTAAAGAAACAAATTGACTTGAAAATATTTTGACCACAACAAAACTGCTAACTTCTTTTTTTCTTGGAATAAAACCAGTATTTATTGATTTTAATCCCAATTCCAAAAGTAAACTGTTCATAAATTATTTCAGATGTATTCTTTTTGTTCAAAATAACAACAAACTAGAAAGATATTCTCTTATCAATTAGTTGGCAGCAATTTTTTAGTATGCTATCTTGGACAAAAATGAACAGATGAATTACTTAGCAGATTATTTGATTGATTAGCTAATAGAGTCTGATAAGACTATTATTGGTTTATATCTACACCATTGTTGAAAAATTCCAGGTTGAAGCCAACCGTTTTAAAATTACCCTAGCGTTATTTTAGAACTGTTTTAAAATATTCCAACATTGATAGTCTAGATGTCAACCATCAATAATCTTATCATACACCATTAGTTGATCAATCACAAGTTTTCAACAGCTTATAGGAATTTCATAATCTGCTAAATAATACATCTGTTTATTTTTCCTACAAGTATTGACTATTAATTTTTAATTATCAAGCTTATCTTGTCTACCAGCTACTATCAACATTTTTATTAGATTACATAGCACGTTACATGAAGTAAGAAGTATTAGCGAGGTAAAGGGTAATGTGTACAAGGAAAATCAATTGGTATACGGGGGAATAGATACATAATGTAATAAAGAAGAAGAAGAAGATTTCAATTTGAATAAAAAAGGGAGCGGCAAATTGATTGACCCCTCTCGACTCTCAATGAAACGATGCTCTTGTCCATAAGCGGATATTGATCATTTGGATGAATGAGCTCAAAGGAGCAGTTTAGTATTGCTCTCTATGAACCGCAAAAAATCATCAGACTTTTATGATTTTGTTCTTTATTTTTTTATTTTCTCTCCTTTCCAATGAAGATGGTTTAACCCGAAAGAACCTTTCTTACAAGTTCGTGTGGTAGATAATAAAGTTAATTACGTCCGATACACTTCTATACTACTATGACTCAATTTGTTTTCTATACTTTGCTCTTTCATCTTTGATACCCTTTGTGCCACTAATGAGATTAATAAAAATTACTGCTCATTTTTCGCTCTAAATTATACCTAACTACTGTCTTCATTCAACGACCAGTTTGCTCGTTTAATATTTATTAAAACTGAATGCTTAATGTTGAAAATAATTGTTTCACACTTTTTAATGATTTTGATTGCAATATCTATAATATTTGAAGAATAAAATAATGATATTTTATCTTAATTAAAAAAAAAAGAAAAAAAGTCGTGAAATATATTTAGAAAAATTTTCTATCTGTGAAGAGATATTTCCTTTTTCTTTTGCAATCGTTAAAGTAATTAGAAGGTTGAAAAAAGTTGGCGTCCACTTCTAATTGCTTTATCTCCCGGGCGTATCGAAGATGAAGAATAAAAATCAACTCTATCATAAAGATTATGGATTTATCTGTTGGATTGATTTAATATTTTAAGAAGAGTAAAGATATTAAATAAGAGAGACTATAAAAATAATCTAAAGATCTTTGAAGAAAAAATTAGCACAATTTTCGAGGATATTTAATGAGAAGAAGAATGATACAGTGACAAATGAAATATAATAAACAAAAGTAAGAGCAAAGCTAGGTGTAATAAACAAAATGGACTGTACTTTTGTGGTTTTTTAATTAAAATTACGAGTTTACATGAAGGAAAATAGTATAGAGAAGTAAAGCTCATCGCGGTATCTTTACCATGCTTTTGTATATCCTATCGTCTGTGTCGAGTTGGCTATAGGATACCAGAGAATGAAGGGGATTTTTTATTTTTCATACCCCACTTTTATTTCCTTTTTTTGTTCAAACGAAATGAGTTAGCAGTGTACATGAGACAGAGTGAGGAAGAGCAACAAAATTTATGAAAGACTTCCATTCAAATTCGCAACCGCACTTTCATGTACATTTCAACCTCAAGTCTACTACTTTTTCTTCATAAAAAATTCAATTTTTCCAGAGTTTCAAGTAATAGATTTCTTTTTTATTGAAACTTAAATATGAAAAATGAAATGACATTATTTTTGAGATGCATAACATTTTAGTGTCATTAAATATTTAGAAAGGATAATATTCCTTAATTACTAGAAACACGGTTTGGAATGATAAAAAAATAAAATAATTTCACGGAATAAAAATAAAAATAGTTTGAATAGCACTTGGAATAAATTTTCTATACACTGTGACGTTATTTTTTGATAACGCCCCATTGGTAGCTCCAGAAACAATTTATTGAATATTTTGAGGCTAATAATAGCCAATTTAAGGCTCATCTGAGCTATTATACTGATTCTTATAGTCAGAAATTCATACTTTCCAATGCTTTATTAATTATATTTACTTTCCCTACGCCAAAATTATCTTTATTATTTCTATTTAATCATTACTATTTAATTTATGAGTCTTGATTATTATCGAATTAAATTTCTGTATATTTTTGTTGTTAATTTCACATTTGGATTTATTTTATGTTTTATTGGCGTAGAATAGTTAGTTATAAGTTAGGATTATAACATTTAATGCAAACCAAGGCTGATTGATTTAGTTAATAATTAAAAAGTAGTGTGAAAATCTCAATAACCCAAGATGAAAGCAGAGTTGGATCCAGAGAAGATTTGTCAGCAATATGGACGATTGAGAGGAGAGTTGGGAAGCTGTAGTGGAGTAGAGGACCAAAAGTAACGTGTCACCCTGCAGTTTTCCCATGCTGGGAGACGTCCTAGCCCTAAGGGTTGTAGTCACGGGGTTGTTGCCAGTAAAATGGGACTCCAATAAAAAGATGGAAGTATGGAAGAGGTCGTAGGATTAAGTTTTTGAGTTTAGACATTAAGTTTTAGAGTTTAGAATTAAGTTTTGGTGCACATTAGTTTTAAGTGACCCCTCCATATGAAATCTGGGAGAAGTCACGTGAAGATAACCACCAATAAGAAGTATTGTAAGACGAATTGAAAGAATTTTGAGTTTGGAGGGAGAAGAAATTGCGGAGAATGAAGAAATTAAAGATAGGAGATTTTGAGGATTCAGTTTTTTGGAGTTTAGTCGAGAGTTTAGTCGAGAGGTGAGTCGAGAGTTAGTCGAGAGTAAGTCAAGAAGTCGAGTGCAGGCCATGCCTGTGAAGAGATGAGTGTGCCAATTGGAAGAGCAGAGATCCAGAAGGCAGAATGAAGATCAGCAATGAGCTCCATTCCAGTACAAGGAAGTCCAGAACAACCGGGACTAGGTTTGATAAAAGCTAAACATCGAAAGCTCTCTGCAGAAGTTGTAAGTTATTGAGAATTGACTTGAGATGGGTTAAAAGGAAACTTTGTATTTAGTTGAGAATATTTTATTTTTATGGAAAAGAAAATCCGTGAGGCTTGGTTTGCTCTCGTACTCGTTTGTTAGGTTTAAGTTTAGTTATGTATTCAGTTAAAGAAGATTGTGATGTAGTTGAGTTAATTTGATTTAAAGATTTGTTTTATTGTTAAGGATTAAGATATTGAGTTATTGAGTTGAGTTAGAATTTATTAAGAAATGATTTTTGTTGAAGAAATATGCTTTAGTTTATGTAGAATGTGTTTGAGCTCCAGAATTGTAACAGGTTAACGTTTGGTTCAGTTTATTTTGAGAATTGTAAAATGTTAAAGTTTCAGTTAGATGATTTTGATTTATAATTATGCTTTGAGCTCCAGTTATTGTTGAGAAAGTTAACAGTATTAAGAATAAATTTAATAATTAAAATATTACGAACTCGTTAGATTATTTGTGGTAGTTTGAAAACCTTCAACCGATTCCGTAGTCAGTCGATTTTATTTGCGTCTTTAGTCCCTTTGTTTTCTCGATTTAATTTGTTCTGTTGGCCGGACACGACCCCTCTCCACAACCTACACAACTGAGGGCCAGGACATGCCCTGTTCAGGAGGATCCTGATTTTTGGTGGGACCATCTTAGTTAAGTTAGATATAAGTTTGAGATTTAGTTTTAAGTATTGAGATTTTGATATAAGTTTGAGATTTAGTTTTAAGTATTGAGATTTCGAGATATTGTGTGGATTTTGAGTTAGTTAGTAAGTTGAGATATTGAGGTTAGATTTAAGTTTGAATTAGTTGTAAGTTATACCAGTTTAGTTGTTCTGGTGAATAAAAATAACTTGGCGCCCTAGGTAAAGTAGTATTAGTCTCCCAGGGATGGTTCTAATCAGGATGCCCACCTGAAGGAAGGTGCGTTATGGAGTGAACCCCTTTTGGGGGTCGAAAAATAACGTTACAAATGGCGCCCGACGTGGGGCTGCGCCGAAAATTTATGTTTTGTTAAGGTTAATAATTTTTGAGATTAAGATTTGTTAAGTAATGGAGATTTGATTAGTAAAGTTAAGATAGAATTTTGTTGAGTAGTTGAAGATTTAGTATTATTAGAGTTATTGAGATTTATTTGATGCATTTGTTGAGTCTTTGTTTGATGATAATATTGTGGATAGTTTAGTTATTTTCTTTGTTCGATGGTTGAAGGTTCACCTGTAATACATTCATTTCATATTAAGTTATTTTCTTTGTTACAATTCTGGAACATTCTTTGCATTATTAAAATTTCATTTTCACGTTTGATTAGTAGGCTTAGAAGGAATTGAGAATTAGAAGAAAGAAATTTATTAATATTATTATTATTAAAATTCCACGAAAATAATAGCTCTTAAGTTAAAATTTTTTTGTGTGCTCTAGTAAAATCGTGAGATCCAGTTCGAACATGCAAAGTTTAAGAAATAAACATTCTTTCCTTCGTTGTTCATATGTAAAAGTTCTAGGTATTAACGTTTGCTCTAGTATTAAAAGATTCAATTTAGTAATCCAAAGCTTTTGCAGTAGCTTATGAAAAGATAAAGAGAGTTCCAGAAAATTTTATTTCAAATAATATAGTATTTAATATAAAAACTATAAATAGGAATTATAAACTAGGCTTTGTCTTTCCAAGAATATTCTCTTGGTGATTTTCCATTGAAGAAAGTCTATAATCCCAAAACGTAAACAGTGCAAGTACACGTGCACTTGTGGCGTGCTTCTTTGTTAGACCCAAACGCCTCAGCCAATCAGCGAACGCGATACGGTGCGCGAGAGCAACTCCCGCGCGGCGTCACCTCATTCTTGTCGAAGCTGCCGAGCAGTTAAGACGCGTAGTGAGCACCTCGTGTAAACTTAAAATTGTTTGCGTTTATAAATCATCAAGTATTACTAAATAAAACATACTACAGTGGTGTATTAATAGAGTACGTAGATTTAAGTTTTTTTTTCTAACGAAAATTAGTGGTGTGAGAGAGGCAGTAGAGTGCCACGAGATACAGCAGTTGGAAAAAGAAACAACCATCGTTTGCTTTGGGTAAGTTACAGTCTTATTATATTCGATCATTAATAGGTGTCTTGTTGCCTTAATTATTGTTAAAACAAAAGTGAAAGAGTTTATCTAAAGTCGAATATAACCCTGAAAAACATGAAATATTTGGTGAAGTGTGTACGTGACTGACGATGGGGTATACAATGAAGGTTGTGCATAAAGAAATTCGCGTTCAGTACAGTTTGCTCTAGTTATTTGTTAAAAGCACATCTTCAGTCATATTGGTCATTGAATTATCATGGATATAGTCAAGACAATTAGGTAGCTGGCATGGGAAGTACGTAAGGCAACCGGTGTTGGCTATGAACATCCAGATAAAATCATTTGAGTCAAAGTTGCTACAGTTTGCTACAGTATTACAGTTTGCTACAGTTTGCTACAGTTAATTAATAAAGAAAAATGAAAATAAATGAATAAAGTTTAGAGTAATAAACATTTACAGAGTGAGTTTGACAAATAAAAGCAACGTTGTTTACAAGATTTTCATGTCGGTAGCCTCTTTGTCTGGCGAGATGCGCAGAACGATACGCGTAGAGTCGAAGCGTTGAGCCTGCTTCGCCTGCTTGCAGTTCTCGCACGAGGGGTGAGTCCACTCGCCTACACACTTCTCAAGCACGTCGCCAGAAAACTTTCAACGCGATAATACACTATAATTAATTCATGAAGCCTGAAAAGTAATAGCTTATGTGGTGTAGAATCGTCTAAAGTCATTAGTGATCTAGAGTATAGAAAAATTAATGAAGAACTTGGGTCGTGGTGAATCGAAAGGTACTGCTGTTACGAGGAAGCAGCCGGCAACCGTTGACCGTGCTGGCGTGGAAAGACACCATGAAACTAAATTTATTTAAAGTTGATCCAGAAATAAAATATAAAGAATTGCTCCAGTATTACAGCTACAGTAAAATTATATTTTAGTAAGATATTTATAGTATGCTCCAGTTACGTGATAAAATAAATACTCTCCGCCATGTTGGACATAGAGATGGAAGTCGAGATTTTTTTTTATATATATTTCCGTTACAGTGTGCTACAGTATTAAAAGAGAAGAATCTTTCTTTGAAAGTATTAAAGTAACCAAGTAATGATTAATAAATAGAGAAGATAATAACTTAGAATGAAAATAATGGTGTACGTGATTTCCACGCCGGTAAAGTCTTTGCTCTAACGGTTGCGCAGAACGATGCGCGTGAGTAGTGGCATCGAGGTTACCTCGCTCGCTTGTAATTCCTTCGCGCGGGAAGTTATGACTCGAAGCTCGCGGTTTGACACGAAAAGATTGGAAAAAAATACCAGTAAAGTCGATTAGAAATTAATATCGAGATGATAACCGAGGAAATACCTTAAGATGATATAATTGACGGAATGATCCAGTACTATTTTGATAATAAATAGATGAATAAAGTAAAGGGATACTTTTGTGTACTTTTTACGTGCCATTTCAGTCAGTCCAGTCTATCTAACTTTGGTTTTACTCAGCGGATGATAGTATGTTTCTTTTTTTAATAAAATATGTAATGGAACAAACTTAATGGTTTGGATGAGGAAAATAATTAGTAAAAATTGGATTCGCGAATTTATAGTGAAAAATTAAAGATGGACATCTCGTGGTTTTGGTGAATGGCTTAATACCCAGTAAATAAATAAAATATTGACTTTAATTTGTACAAGTAAACTAATTTACAGGTGACACGTCGTTTTGTGTCGTGTCACAGCTCCAGTTGATTGCTCTAGTTACCATTTTTTTTTCGCTGATAAGAAGAAGTAATCTTCTTTAGTCAAATTGATAATAAGGTGTTTTTGTTTATTCCACTTAATTTTCCTTAAGTAAGCAGTCTTAGGTGACTAGCTCAATTAAAATAGTGATCCTATTCGCCAATAAGCCATAGAGATGAGTCATAATAACTTGTTTGGAATTAAGAGAATAAAATAGAATGAATATAAGAAAGTTAAGAAAAAGAAACTTTCTTGCAAATCAGTATAATTTCAAGGTTAAATTGATTTTTTTTTGGTTTCCACGAAATGAATAGAGAACTATCATCACGGGCTGAGTTAGCTGATCACAAAGAATGAACGTAAAATAAATAAACAATCAGTGACTGGCTCGGGTTCATGGAAAGTAGAGTAAACAAAACTCTCGGTTTTATATTTTATCGAGCGACCATTACCCTTAGTATGAATCTAACCAAAATAATAAAGGATATGGGTTCCTACTATGATAAAGCATGCTTGTAAATAGAGAATCATTCGGAGATGGCGGACTCTAATGATCGTACGACGGATAAGGAGACGGAGACTGACGACTCGTCACCATTGACAACCCGTGAAGAACCTATAGTAGACCCGGAGGTAGCAACGGGATCTCAAGACGCTGAAGGAGCTGTTGGAGGTCCTAGCACGACCCCCCAAGTACCAACTAATGAGCCTGGGAGAATTGGTGGGTATAAACGTTCCACTATAGGAAGCAACATCTATTTTAATGTAGATCCTCGTTCGCAAGCCGGTTATTCGTTATACCCTGATTTTAATCGTGGACCACCAATGAATATAAACCCTACCCCGGAGGTAGATCCAAGACTTGTCTATCATCCTAATGTTAATTTCCATCGCGGTAGTCAGGGTTATGGATCGTCCTTTGGTTATTCTGCTCCTGAAGTAAACGTTCCAGGACTTGCTCAGAGTATTGATGCTGGTTTTGCTCAAGGCCCTTCAACTAGTGTTGCTCCAGTAAATGTTCAAGGGTTTGCCCCAGGATTCATCCCAGGGGTATCTCAAAATGATCCTTCTCGACGAAGTACGATTCATCCATCGCGAGCTGACATGAGAATCAACTCTGATGATTCTGAAATAATTCCAGGAAGCTCTAGTACAGTAAAACCTATTATGTTCTTACAAGCAATGCAACGATGGGATATCACCTTCAGTGGTGCCCTCGGGGAAGATGTTGAATTATTCCTCAGTCGTATTCAGGAAGGTCTAGATTTATTAGGTGTTAATGAAGATACTTTGTTAAAAACTTTGCCGTTTCTATTAAAAGGTGGTGCTCTAGTTTGGTACAGAGCTCGAGTGAAGAATTTTGCAACGTGGCAACAAGTTAGATTAGCTTTTCGCTCTAGATTCGCAGATCCAGACTATCAGATAGCATTAAGAGAGGAAATCAGTCGTCGTACGCAAGCTGAAGGCGAACCTATTGGTGAATACTTAGCATGTATGAATGGTTTGTTTGACCGAACTGATCCAAGTTGGACTGAGTGGGAGCGAGTGAGATATGCTCATCGTGGTATGCACCCTGCATATCGTATAGCGATTTCTTTGACTGATACATTAACCATGAACCAGTTAGAAAGTTTAGCCATCAGACATGAGCAAGTATGGCGTAGTCTGAAGGAGAGAAGAGCCCCTCCCCTCCCGGAAGAGTCCATGTGTCCCGCTTATGCGTATGCTGGTCCTAGGACTCATAACACTCAGTTTTATCCTTATGTAACCTCCAGACCAAGCCGAGCGAATGTCCAATTAGTACAACAAGAGTATGACTATGAGATAGAAACACTGGAAGCAATGCAATCGAGATCCAGCCAGAAGAAGACGGGTAATTTGCCTACAAATGTCCTTCCTACTCCTGTACCTTTCTATCCAACCAACCCTGTAGCTCCAGCTTTAGCTCCAGTTTCAGTTCCAGTCCCTCAAGCTACAGGTATAGTCCAAAAGAATTCTGTTAATCCCAATTGTTGGAATTGTAGTAAATCTGGTCACCTCTTTAGATTCTGTCCTGAGCCTCGCAGACGATTTTGTTTTAAATGTCAAGCTCCGGGAGTAACTTCAGTTAATTGCCCACGTTGCAACCAGGGAAACGCACAACAGTGAGCGTTATCCCGACTCAAACGCCCTCACTCTATCTCAAGGAGTCGGCCAAAGTAAATTCGAGGCAATCCTTTAAAGTAAATAGTTTTGTTCCAGACATTAAGCAAAAAGACGATAATTCACTAAGGAATTGTCAAGATTCCCCAGACTCAAATGACCTGGCACTCGCCTTTAATATTCAATTGGAACTAGGCAGCCATGTTATTGTCGCTTTAGTCGATAGTGGTGCAACGAAGTCATTTATCGGAAGAAAAGCCATCGATATCGTTCAAGACCTGGAATTACCTATAAAATTTATTCCATTTAGACGTGTAATTACTGCGAGTGGTGTACGCCATAAAATTAATGAGGTCTGGCACACCGTCCTCGAGTTAAAGAACAGGAAACTTCCTGCCTCTTTTCTATTGTTTCATGAGATGGATGAAGACTGTGTGTTGGGTATAGACTTCCTCCAGAAGTCTGGAATAGTTATAGACTTTAAAGGAAAGGCGTGGTTCTTCAGAGATGATCCAAACTCTCGTTTTACATTTGATCCAGTTGAAATTAATCGTTCTATTATATTGTATGGGCTCCAGTATTTAGCTTCATCGGAAAAACAACAATTAATGACGTTGTTGTCAGAATTGATTCCCGAACCTCCGAGAATACTTGGAGTAACTTCGGTAACTTCTCACGATATTGATGTTGGCGATAATCAAGCAATTAAACAGAGATTTTATTCTGTAACTCCAGCTATTCTTCAAGCAATGTGGAAAGAAGTTGATGAGATGTGGGCAACCGGTATCGTTGAACCTTGTAATAGTGATTGGGCTAGTCCCGTAGTCATGGTAAAGAAACCAAATAACACCTGGCGATTCTGTATCGATTTTCGCAAAGTCAATGCTATTACTAAGAAAGATGCCTATCCTATTCCTCACATGTCTGATATTTTAGATCAACTTCGTCAAGCTAATTATATTACTACTTTAGATTTGAGTCAAGCATATTTTCAAATCCCTTTAACGGAAAGGGCTAAGCCTATTACAGCATTTATTGTTCCAGGTAGAGGGTTGTTCCAGTTTACTAGAATGCCATATGGCTTAACGAATGCTCCAGCGACCTTTCAAAGGTTATTAGATAAAATATTAGGTCCAGAGGTCTATCCTCATGTTTTTGTCTACCTGGATGATATAATTATTGTCACTAAAACTTTCGAAGAACATCTTAAATGGCTTAAAATTGTTTTGGAGAAAATAAAAGCTGCAAATTTAACTATTAATCGTGAGAAAAGTTCATTTTGCTGTAATGAAGTTAAGTATTTAGGTTTCAAAGTAAATAACGAAGGTCTTCAAGTAGATCCGGATAAAACAGAGGCAGTAGTAAACTTTCCAACCCCCAAAAATGTCAAACAAATTCGTAGATTCCTAGGAATGGCTTCTTGGTATCGTCGCTTCATTCCAGACTTTGCTACAGTTGCAGCTCCATTGAATAAATTATTAAAGAAAGATAAGAAGTGGGAATGGGGTGACGAGCAACAGAAAGCTTTTGAGGAACTAAAAGTCAGATTAACCACTGCACCCACTCTAGCTTGTCCTGATTTCAATTTACAGTTTACGCTCCAGACAGATGCAAGTTCAGTTGGGTTAGGTGCTGTTTTAACTCAAGTCATTGATGGTGAGGAAAGGGTGATTGCTTATGCAAGTAGGTCAATGATAGATGCAGAGAAAAATTACTCGGTGACGGAACAGGAATGCCTAGCAGTCATATGGGCCATCCAAAAGTTTCGTTGTTACTTAGAAGGTTATTCTTTCACGGTTATAACTGACCATAGCAGTCTGAGGTGGTTACATAATGTGAAAAATCCCACAGGTCGTTTAGCAAGGTGGGCGCTAGAACTATTGCAGTATGATTTCACAATCATTCATCGTAAAGGAGCCTTGCATCATGTTCCCGATGCTTTATCCCGTATTCCAGAAGACTTAGTGGAAGTGTTACGATTCATTGACGTTACAGAGGATCGATGGTATCTCCGTCGATTTAGAGATATTGAAAGACGACCAGAAAAGTTCCCAGATTGGCGTATTGAGGAGTCTAGGATGTATTTTCATCGACCGTCAACCTTTGTTGAGGTCGAAATCGAAGATCTGGATGCTTGGAAATTAGTTTTACCAAGAGAAGCTAGATTAAGAGCGCTCCAGGAAGGCCATGCTACTCCTCAAGCCGGTCATCTCGGTATTGACAAAACTTATAGACGATTGTATATCAAGTATTATTGGCCACGTATGTTTAAGGATGTTCTAGCATATGTTAGGGCTTGTGAAGTATGTCAGCGAACCAAGGTTGAACAAACTCGTCCAGCAGGGTTCATGGGTCGTAGAGTCATCGAAGAACCATGGTCAGTTATTGCTGCTGATATCATGGGTCCCATACCTCGAAGCAAATCTGGTTTCGCGTATGTTCTAGTTATTCAAGACCTCTATACGAAATGGATTGAGATTCAACCCCTCAGAAAAGCTAATGGTAATTTGATTAGTAATTTTCTCCAAGATTTAGTCATTTCCAGATGGGGATCACCGAGAATCCTACTCACAGATAACGGCACCGAATTCTGCAACCGAAGTATCCAAGCCTTAGCGAGAGACGTGGGTTTTAGGCACACCACGACACCTCCTTATGACCCTCAAGCTGATCCAGTAGAACGCGTGAATAGAGTCATCAAAACTATGATCATCTCTTTTATTGAGGGTGACCAAAGAGAATGGGATAAATACCTTCATGAGTTTCGCTTTGCCCATAATACTGCTCACCACAGTTCAGTTCAAGCATCACCAGCTTTTCTTAATTTTGGCCGAGAACCACAGGCGGCCATTCAGTTACGTCGAGAGCACGAGGACAGGACAATGATGACGGAGCGGCCAACTACAGAATGGCTCCAGAGAATGAGACGACTAGATGATCTGAGGGCAACAGTAACGCATGCTCTAGATGCGGCATTCCAGAAACAAGCTCATTATTACAATCAGCGACGACGAAATATTGAATTTAGAGTTGGGGATCTAGTTTGGAAAAGGTATCATGTACTATCATCAGGTGCTCAACATTTTTCAGCGAAGTTATCACCACCTTACCATGGACCTTTCAGAATCACCCGGAAGATATCTAAGGTTGTATACGAATTATCAGATCTTGATGGAGCGGTAGTGGGAGAGTATGCCATCAAGGATCTGAAACTGTACAAAACCCCTTTATTTAACTAACAACCCCTTTTGTGTTGACTATAAAAATGACACAACCTGCTCCTAAGGGGAATATTCCCCTGCTGACATTACTAATAACTTTTGATTGTTCATATACTGCAAATTAATTCTTAAAATTGACATTGTAATAGTAACTTTAATTTCGTAATTGTTATCTTTTGTTTCGTAGTATAGTGAACACCTAATTGATACAATTGTGACTTCCAGGTACTCAAGAACGCTACAGTAGAGTTCCAGGATGGCGAGTCGTCATCCAAGTGATGGCGATTTTGAGTGGGTTAGACCTGAGCCCGAGGAAGAGGTCATAGTAATTGACGACGAGGACTGGGAGGAGGAGTCGTTGGCGGAAACCGACAGGGCACCCTCGCCGCCACCGCAATCGCGATCCCGTGGGCCTGGAGGGCTTGGTACTCCGGAACCGGACGAAAATATTGTTTTCGACGATGATCCGTTGTGGGATCCCATTAGGCCCTATGTCCCGGCATTGGTGTGGCTAGATGAATACCAGCCGGGGCTAATTAAGGCTTTGGGAGCCATGGCCAAAGCGCTAAGCCACAAAGATAACGAAGCCTGCCCCCTGAAAGAAAAGTTTGGAGTCAAGGTCCGGCATGCGCTGCCCGGAGAAATCCATCCGGTGCCGAAGATGTGTGATGTGGGAGTCCAATGGGATCAAGAAGGATTGGGAATCGGACCGACTCCTTCAGAAACAGTAGCTTCAGAAAAGCGAGGTCTAGAGAATGTAGCTCCAGTACAGCGGGATCCAGAAGATATAGCTCCAGTTGCAAATCCCTGTTCGCCTATGGAAATAGTACCAGAAGGGGGCGAAGAAGATCAAGAGTGGAGAGGGGCCCCCGAGCCACCTCGAGATGGTCCGAGGGTACGAGCCAACCTGGAAAGGCTATGCTGGAACTGTGGTCAGCCGAACCATAGTTATAGCAAATGTACGGCCCCAAGGCGAGTTTTCTGCCAGAGATGTGGTTGCAAGGGGGTAACGGTCCGTACCTGCAAACTCTGTCATGACTATTGGAGGAGAATGGGACCATATGTTCCCGCTTTTGGACGAAACGTACCCCGGGAAGCCTTCCACAGGGATAGAGGTGCTCGCCCCGGACCCAGCCAATCATGGAGGCTGAATAAATCCGAGTATCCCTAGCTATACGCTCCAACTCCTCAAGTACTCATAACGATAGTAGTTAGTCCTTTTGTGTAATTTTAAAATAAAATTTTCTCTGTAACCTCCCTAATTATCTACAGTGTGCTCCAGTAAAATTATACTAATCCAGTAACTGATCTTTGTAATAAGTAAAGAAATCATGTTATTAATGGTACAGTTCTAACCCTTGGCTACAGTTAATAAAAATAGTTAATGTAATAACAATGTATACTTGTAATTTCCGATAATATTATAATAACCTTTCCCTACTCCGATCCTATTCGACAGCCCTAGAAAATATTTAACACAGTTCGGTGGAGCATAGCGAATAAAGGAAACATAAGGGTTGTTTCGGGGATGGAAACTATGTCTGAGTGCTCCAGTCAGTTTGGTTGTTTCAGGTTAAAGATGTAGTTTAGCATGAGACTCTTTGTATTTCAGGCGTGGGTGCGAGTGGCCGAAAATTACAGTCGGGTTCCAGTTATGATGTTAGTTCACAGGAAAAAAAAATGTTTTGGGGAGCTCCAGTATAGTCTACAGTCAGAGTTAGTTCCAGAATACAGTCAATGGTGATGTCAGATTGCTCCAGTCAACTAGTCAACGGATAGTTCCGGTGAAAGAAAGAATGCAGTGTCCAGCAATGTTATAAGGCGTTCAAGATAGTTCCAGCATCCTAAGCAAAACCTTCTGTATGGGAGGGGGAGTTGTGACGTTATTTTTTGATAACGCCCCATTGGTAGCTCCAGAAACAATTTATTGAATATTTTGAGGCTAATAATAGCCAATTTAAGGCTCATCTGAGCTATTATACTGATTCTTATAGTCAGAAATTCATACTTTCCAATGCTTTATTAATTATATTTACTTTCCCTACGCCAAAATTATCTTTATTATTTCTATTTAATCATTACTATTTAATTTATGAGTCTTGATTATTATCGAATTAAATTTCTGTATATTTTTGTTGTTAATTTCACATTTGGATTTATTTTATGTTTTATTGGCGTAGAATAGTTAGTTATAAGTTAGGATTATAACATTTAATGCAAACCAAGGCTGATTGATTTAGTTAATAATTAAAAAGTAGTGTGAAAATCTCAATAACCCAAGATGAAAGCAGAGTTGGATCCAGAGAAGATTTGTCAGCAATATGGACGATTGAGAGGAGAGTTGGGAAGCTGTAGTGGAGTAGAGGACCAAAAGTAACGTGTCACCCTGCAGTTTTCCCATGCTGGGAGACGTCCTAGCCCTAAGGGTTGTAGTCACGGGGTTGTTGCCAGTAAAATGGGACTCCAATAAAAAGATGGAAGTATGGAAGAGGTCGTAGGATTAAGTTTTTGAGTTTAGACATTAAGTTTTAGAGTTTAGAATTAAGTTTTGGTGCACATTAGTTTTAAGTGACCCCTCCATATGAAAATCTGGGAGAAGTCACGTGAAGATAACCACCAATAAGAAGTATTGTAAGACGAATTGAAAGAATTTTGAGTTTGGAGGGAGAAGAAATTGCGGAGAATGAAGAAATTAAAGATAGGAGATTTTGAGGATTCAGTTTTTGGAGTCTAGTCGAGAGTTAGTCGAGAGTAGTCGAGAGTTAGTCGAGAGTAAGTCAAGAAGTCGAGTGCAGGCCATGCCTGTGAAGAGATGAGTGTGCCAATTGGAAGAGCAGAGATCCAGAAGGCAGAATGAAGATCAGCAATGAGCTCCATTCCAGTACAAGGAAGTCCAGAACAACCGGGACTAGGTTTGATAAAAGCTAAACATCGAAAGCTCTCTGCAGAAGTTGTAAGTTATTGAGAATTGACTTGAGATGGGTTAAAAGGAAACTTTGTATTTAGTTGAGAATATTTTATTTTTATGGAAAAGAAAATCCGTGAGGCTTGGTTTGCTCTCGTACTCGTTTGTTAGGTTTAAGTTTAGTTATGTATTCAGTTAAAGAAGATTGTGATGTAGTTGAGTTAATTTGATTTAAAGATTTGTTTTATTGTTAAGGATTAAGATATTGAGTTATTGAGTTGAGTTAGAATTTATTAAGAAATGATTTTTGTTGAAGAAATATGCTTTAGTTTATGTAGAATGTGTTTGAGCTCCAGAATTGTAACAGGTTAACGTTTGGTTCAGTTTATTTTGAGAATTGTAAAATGTTAAAGTTTCAGTTAGATGATTTTGATTTATAATTATGCTTTGAGCTCCAGTTATTGTTGAGAAAGTTAACAGTATTAAGAATAAATTTAATAATTAAAATATTACGAACTCGTTAGATTATTTGTGGTAGTTTGAAAACCTTCAACCGATTCCGTAGTCAGTCGATTTTATTTGCGTCTTTAGTCCCTTTGTTTTCTCGATTTAATTTGTTCTGTTGGCCGGACACGACCCCTCTCCACAACCTACACAACTGAGGGCCAGGACATGCCCTGTTCAGGAGGATCCTGATTTTTGGTGGGACCATCTTAGTTAAGTTAGATATAAGTTTGAGATTTAGTTTTAAGTATTGAGATTTTGATATAAGTTTGAGATTTAGTTTTAAGTATTGAGATTTCGAGATATTGTGTGGATTTTGAGTTAGTTAGTAAGTTGAGATATTGAGGTTAGATTTAAGTTTGAATTAGTTGTAAGTTATACCAGTTTAGTTGTTCTGGTGAATAAAAATAACTTGGCGCCCTAGGTAAAGTAGTATTAGTCTCCCAGGGATGGTTCTAATCAGGATGCCCACCTGAAGGAAGGTGCGTTATGGAGTGAACCCCTTTTGGGGGTCGAAAAATAACGTT